>NW_016690227.1:1355694-1416303 GCF_001604755.1 Lepidothrix coronata
GCACATCTTATGGTTTCCAGAACTGATTGCTCAGCTCTTCTCTGTCTACTTCCTTGCTAATTGTCACCTGTAACAGGCCCTATTGGAAGGAGAACAAAAAGAGAAAAAACAAAACCCAGAGGCACAGTCCTTGGACTGTCCTCTTGCTTTTTTCCTACTCTTCCAGTCAGGCATGATTTTAACAGGTTCTATCTTGAGAAATACTAAATCCAGAAACCAGTGTTTTATGCCATCTGGAAGCTTGATATCCTTTTTTTTTTCAAATGGCTTAGAAAATATATCTAATTCTAAATATTCACAAATTATGGGCTGCTAAAATCCAATTCAAAGTAGAATAAAAGCTCATTGAGCAAGGTAAACAGAAATGCTAATGTATTGCAATGCAGCAGGCAACTGGGGGAATCAAGACAAAGGAAAGATGTGTCTGAGACATGGTGAAGGACTGGAAGAGAGAAGATATTTTCCAGACAGAAACACATCACGAAAATGTAGAAATGCTTGTGTAGCACCTGGAAAGAGTAAGGATAGCTGTGAAGGTTGTAAGAATTGGAGCAGGCAGGGAGAGTGTTTTGCAGCAGCACTGAGGAGCAGATAGGGGGAGCCTATCAGAGAGGGGGAGCCAGCAAAGAGGCCCAGGATGGGAGATGATAGTATTTTTATTGCAAAATGCTGAGGAAATTTAGATAGAAGAAGAGGTGAGAGCCATGGAGACTGGAAAGAGAGGCTTGGTAATAGTACCAGGGTATGAAAAGCAGACAGGTGAAGCAGGCTTTTGGCAACCCTCTTCTCCCACCAGAAGAGAAGCAAGTGCAGAGGCTGCAAGAATGCCCTGCTGCTGCTCTGCAGCCAAGGTAGGGAGTCCTTTGCCTTGGGTGCTAGGAAAGACTCCAGCACAAAAACCAGCTTCTCAAGCTTGGCACTGGGTTTAAAGCTTTCATGAATATTTATCTTCACTGTGTGTGTAAATAAATGTGTAGATATATACACATACATACACTTTTCATTCTCTTTTTCAAAGTTGCAGTAAAAATAATCAACGGCATTGCCAGCTAGCCTTGAGCTTACTGCCTTCTCAAAGGTTTGCACTGCTGGTTCCACAGCATATCCTCAAGTACGAAGGGTGAAAGAAAGGCAAAAGGATATGCTAAGTAGAAATAAATAAAAATAAAATCCAAATAAAAGAAGGGCTCATCTTCTCTGCCCTGTAATTCTCGGGTATAATACAAAATCAAACTTTTGTTTCTGAATAAAATTATTTGCAGTATAAAGTCAGAAAAATAATTGAAAATGAGGAATACTAATGGTTACATAATAAACAAGGCAAAAAATTAATTTTGGCTGAAATTTTGAGGAGTTTTCAAAAACTTGACAAGAGAAGGAAATTTTCCACTGTCTAAAGTCTTAGACAGTTATTGTGGAAGTGTAGGAGAATTGGGTTGAGAATGGCTCTTGGTATTGCAACCAATACAACTCCTAGCTAACCTAAACCAAAGACAGCTCTATGCAGCCCTTTTGCAAAATTTGAATCTGCTGTACTAATTACGTATCTTCAAAGAAATACATTAGATACAGGCAGATTGAGGGAAAGGCCCCTGACTTCTATGAGTGGGCTAATCTTGAGCCCTGAGAAGGAAAGGGATTTTTCCCACTGCTTCATCTGGAAGGAGAAATCTCCACACTCACAGCTGCAACGGACTTTCCAAACCTAATCAAATTACTTAAAAGAAATGAATCATTGATCCTTAAATACATCCCCAGATGTTCATACTGAATTTTCAGTATTTAGCATGCTGAGCCTAATTGTCTATTCAAATCACCCAAACTGAGGAGTGCTCCGCTTAAGGGAGTCACCATATGCCAATATTAAACCTGTGTTAAGTGACTGGAGAATCAAGCCCACTCTATTTTACTTTACATCACTATGCATTGCTCTAATCTGAGAGAGAAATAATTGCAAACGTTTTAACTGTGAAAGAATAAGGAGTCACCAAACCTTCAATCATATTTTAATATGCAGTCACACTCACTTTCATAAATAGGAATTGAAATAATTATAAAGACATCATTTTTAATTGTCACTCATCATTTAGTTGACTCCTTAAGTAGAACACACATTTAATTAGTGCCTTAGATTTTAGCGTCAATTACCACATTAGATGTTCTCGCATATTCATTCCATCTGCTGCAAGTAAATACTTTACCACTGCGCAATTATACACCCATATAAGATCCTGACCACAAATTTTCCTGCCTCCTCATGACCTATTGTACAGCGAGTGAAAAATTTTGCGAAACATAGGCACAAAAAATAAGTTTTGGCTTGAAATTAGAGATATTTTCTTGTAAGCATAAGGAATTTGCTCAGTTTGCAGGTACTACTTTGGCTAAGAATGATATGTTGCTCTTAGTTAAGAAGTAGAGCATGCTTAGGCTCTGAGATGCCGGTATAAACATCTCTGGTTTACACAACACATCTTGTATTTTTTGATAGCCAGTTTGTTTTAAAGACTTCAGGTGATTTAGATTTGACCATGTTATTCAGTAAATTACCAGCACTTACTTACATTCACTGTTAAATAGTTAAATGCACCATCCATCAACCCCACTGGCAATGGTCATTGCCCTGGTTCCAGGAATACGTTCTGGCAGCTCACATGGAGAGGAAGAATAAGACAAAGTAAGGGAAGGAGAACACACAGGTGACCCTAATTTGGTCTGGTCCAAGATAGAGGGAATGGGAAGAGAGAAATATCCCAGGTGGAGAAAGATGGTCTGAACACGCTGATATTGCTCAAGAAAACTTGCTCCCTGAGGAGCATGTCAATAGGGTACGCTGACCATTGACCTTTCCTTGCACTGGGCCCTACTTCATGGAAAAGATCAGTTGTACCAACTGGTCTCTCTGTTGCAGAACTTGGAGGCCTTTCACTTCTAATTCCTACTTTCTCACACCCTGCTGAGAGCCCCATGCTGACCTTTGAGAATCACCAGCACAGATAGGGCGAGTACCAAAAGCATTCAGCTCCCCAGGAATCTGCCTGAAGCTAGCCTACCAAACTGCTTGCAAGCAGTCTCTAGGCCATTTACTGCAGCTCTGAAGTTTTTCAAGTATCCATAGGCTTTAGGTGCAACAGTTGGTACATCCTGGGAACAATTCTGCAGGGAACATGTAATGATGGTCTTTACCCCATGATGACAGGGTGTTAGAAGGGAAAGGAATGTGAGCCTGGATGGCTCCCCAGAGGTGCCAGAGGCACATTGACAATTATTTCCCCAAGTACAACACCAAATACTTGTGTTCATTGTAGTTAGCTTTTCCTCTCAAAAGCAGTTATTTCCTCTAGCAGAATCCAGACAAGTGAAAATCCCGCACTAACCCATGGTTGTCCATTGAAGTGGCATCCCCAAACTGGTAATCTCTATTATGACTTCCCCAGCATCTGCCCTTTGGGTGGAATGACCTGAAAATCAGGAAGAACAATGCGCTCCAGGATTCTAGTCAGCACTGGCACTCCTAATTGCTGCCCTGCACAATGGGTTGCTGTGTTACCCCTGCTAGGGGCTTCCCTGGGAATACTATCATCTTTTGAGTAGTCATTTCAGTCTTTTAAAGTCACCTTCAATAACTAAATGGTATGACCCAAGCATTTGCTCATCACTCGGCAATTTCCTACACTAAGACAGACTGCATGTGTTACAGAGATGTCTAGTTCTTTAAAACAGGGCTGTAGCTTACTTAATTGATCATATAATTTTAAAAGAATGGGACAGATTTGGACATTCATTTAAGTAGTGGGTATCCAAAAGATTAAAAATAAATACCTAATCATGTTAAATTTTATAGTAATGATGCATTTATAAATTTTTATAGGGTTAAAATAATGTTACAGGCTTTGTATGATGGTCCTATAAATGAATGTGCTGTGTAGAGTAAGTATTTTATGAGAGAATGCTGAAAATGGGCATGAAATATGGGAATGAGCAACATATTGACTTGATCAACTTTGCAACAATTGATTAAGTATTAATAAACCTTTATAAATAACAAGTTCTACCTTACTTGAAAATGCAATTTTACTTTAGAAGAGTTTTATGAGCAACCAAATACCATGGACCAAAATATAAGATGAATAGCTGTGAAAATTAATGTCTCTTAAGGAATACTAAGAGACCAGTCCTCTTGACTATTTAGTTTCACCATTTTATGTTGACTTGTTCAAGTGCCAAAATCCATTAATTGAGGTTCAATACACTGTCTCCCAAACTGCTGTATTTTTAATAGCCACAAACCTCAGATTTTGGAGGCAATTCGATCACATTTCACATTCAATCCAAGCGAGGCCTTTGAACTGCTATGTTTAGCCTTTTCTATTATGTAATAGTGAAAAATATCAATTTTTTTCAGATTTTCCATATCCTTCATGACAAGTCTAAGCAACCCTCCTGACTCCAAAACACAAGAGTTTATAATAGAGTTCAATTGAGAAGTCTTAGTTCTGGCCACCCATAACTTACCAGCTGAAATGGTAATTTTGTTTTATTGTTCTTACGTCATCAGTTCTTTCAGTTACTGAATGAACCAGAGTCTTATGTTCTTGGTATGTATAAATAACAAATATAAAGGTATTGTGAGAAATAGGGGATAGGGGTGCAGTAAGTAGGAAGCATCCACTGAGTATTATGCCCAGCTACTGACTGCTCTTGGAGAAAAAAAAGCTGCTGAAGAATGAGAACTGATCCTTAGGGCTAATGCTCCATTTTAGTACACTGCCACTGACCACATCCACGTCCGTTCCCAAGTGGGACAGACTGGCATCTAGTGAGTCTTCATTTAAATGTTTTCAACTTGATAAAAACAGAACTAAAACCTCAAGCAGACAGTCTGAGCTACAGGTACCAACAGAGGTGATGTTTCCCTATTTGTCCTTGTGTGAGTTTGGAAGAAGATTTGCTCTGATGTTCACTTTTCCCTTTCCCACATCCATCCTTGCCTTTTTTACACAAATGGTGGCTGCATTGTGATCAAGCTCTCTGTGCTCATCTAACTCCTTCTAGTAATTTTTGTAATGGGCTGAGCAGAAATGGTGCAAGAGTCAAAAAGCAGGAGATACTACCCAAAAGCCAGGAGTTGGGCATTTTCCACTGTTTCTGAGGCTCATTATTCTTTCTGTCCACTACATTTATTGCCATGGTGTTTAGGAATTTCAGCCCTGGATTCCCATAATGAGCTATTTCTATGAAGCGCTGTATAGAGGCAGAACAAAGAGATGGTACTCGCTTTAAGATCTTACTGTGGACAACAGCAGATGGTGATGAGCAGACAGAGGGGGAGTACAGGAAAACAACAAGACAACTGTGAAACTAATTAGGATTGTAAAACTCTGGACAAGTCTGGTCACAATAGAAATATTAGTGGGTTTGGAGAGTACATTATTTCAGCTTCATAATCAAAGAAGCATCAATCAGAATAAATCTACAGGCAATGTCCTTGTTTCTGAGAAGGGAAAATCTAGTAGACAACACCTCAAATCAGTATGGATGCATGCAAAATATGGAACCTCTGCCTAAAACGAACACTTATTTCTCTTTTTTGTTAGCCTTGCATTATTGCAGACAAGCCAAAATACAACTCCATTTTATTCTACACTTAAGGACAACTAACTATCCTTTCCATGGATTCAGGTGTACTGCAAGGGCCAAATTAATGCTCTGATTTTTCCTTTTTTCCTATGTGGCAATTGTATGTTTCTGTATGGACACTGCTCATACATGAAACAAATTGTTGCCATCCCCAGGAGAATACTTGCTGCTTAAAATCAGCAATGTTCCTGTGAAAATGATGCTTAAATTTAAAAAAAGGAAACAGACACTACTGTTTTTCAATTTAGAAATTACAAACTCTGCTTCTCTTCTCAACACCATTTTATTTTTCCCTGCGACATTCATGTGCTATCATTGTCTCCATATTAGTCACATCTCAGAGATGGCAGAATTAGCTAAGAATTTATAAATTGCCTATATACCTTTGATTGTTTGGCCTTCATATTCCTCCCTGGTTCTCCTATGTTCTATCTTCTGCTGGTGTCATCCGTCACTTGTGCTCCTTCCTGTTATCTTTGACAGAGAGTTTTCATTAGAAATATCCATTCCCACAGCTTTCTTTGCATTCCCAACTTGCTTCAAGTTATTGGTCTATATAAAGCAATGTGGTGCTTCTCTCTGATTTATCTCAGTAGGCCTTGGAACCACGCTAATCGCCAAGTTATGACTGTCTGTGTATCGGGCAAAGGAATGTGTGGGTAGCATTTGTCTCTGCAAGGAGGGAGTCCAAGAGCCAACCATAAGGATATTATTAACTTTGTGTCTTAGGTTGAAATATTAACTTGTCCCTTCAGTGCACTGAAAAACACGCCTGAGGATCTTGCCTAATATTCCAGGCTTCAACAACAAAAAATGCCCATAACCCAAGCTCCAGCTCGATTCTATAGCCCCCAAGGCAGTCATTGACAAGCTAAAACAACCAAGATGTAAAAGTGTTTCTTATGTGAAGTATTCACAGAGAACATCATAACAACAGCATTTCCTCCCACATGCTCCTTCCGTTCGAGATGTTCCAATTATGGTGAGCAGAAGTCTGTATAACATAGATGTGAAAGACAAAGTAAAAACCTGCCCATGGAGGGCCACCTTCCCCACACTGGGGAATGGGAGACAGTGATCATTCTGCCTGTGTAGCAAATGCTTAACATCTTTGAAGTCCTTTGCAAAGCCAGTCAGCACTATTTTACTTTCTACTTTATTTTATTTATTCTTTCAGTTCTAGTTACCAGGTAACTTAGCAAGTCAGAAGAAGAATCAGGAAAAAAAAAAGTGGAACACTACTAAATGTGCGTTACAAGTTTTGCCAGGTATATCTGTACTTGAGGTAGTATACTACAGGGAAAGTAATTTGTTATATGGATTTCAGTAAATGTTGATTAACATGTATACAGGATATATATAGCAAAAATGTGTTAATATGTGCATAATATATAACATATGTGTATGTAAATGTTTTTATTTCTCTCTGTACGCATGTATAAAATATAACTGACAGGATGGAGGGGAATTTATCTCAAGTAGCTTTGTCCACCCAAAAGTTAGGTGTCTAATTAAAAATGATTGTCTAAATTGACTGTATAGTCAATGAGCATAGGTGACCTCCCCAACAGACTAGACAGGACTAGATTCCTTACTTTTGGACAGCATGGTACGGGTGCAAGTAGTACCATCTGAAAAGTTCAAACAAAATGTATAAAATAGACAATTCCAGAGGAATTCATATGTTAATATACCTTGTCATATGGGGCCCTAAAATTTTTATACTGGACCAGGTCTTCTCAGATCAGCTGTATTGATCTATATTGCATTGGGAACATCTTCACCAAAATTAGTGATACTGTAAATGGAGTAAGGTGCTGCCTGGCATTGGTCCACAGCGTTGACACAGAGTAAGGCTCTATACTGACTCTTTGTATACATGCTGTAACCTACATAATATGTATTGTGATCCTGGCATCCTCCAGTTCTGTTGAATACCTTTGTGCACAAGCACAAAGTCAGCATGAAAAAGTCTGGCAGCACACTCTCCAGATGTCATGTTTATAGCAAAGACAGAAACAGCTTTCTTAAGTAAAGGGACATCAGAGAAACACTTTGTGTTATCATCTGTTGTAAAAGGTTGTAAAAAGATGCTCCGGGCAGTAAGCCAGAGGCCTTTGGGTTCTTCAGAAGCCATCCTGCCTTGCTATCAAAAAAGATCAAACCCAAATTAGACAACAGTACAAAGCTGCACCGGAGGACATTCAGACTGAACATCAGGAAACATTTCTTTACTGAGAGAGGAGTCCAAACTAGAACAGGCTTCCTAGATGGGTAGTTGATGTCCAAAGCCTGTCAATATTTTAGAATCAATTGGACAGTGCCCTTAACAACGAGTTTTAGCTTGGTCAGTACTGAATTGGTTGAGCAGTTGGACCAGATGGGCGTAGTAGATCCCTTCCAAATAGTCTGTTCTATTCTATTCTAAACAGTACAAACTTAGCTTAAGAGGGATGCCATTTGTCTTGCCATTTTCTCGAGCATTCTCAGTTTCCTGATGACTCAGCATGAGCTAGTGTTGAGTTAGCCTGTTCAGTATTTCTGAAAATGTGCCTCCTGTTCTTGCCTCAGCTGGCTTCAGCAGGAAAGAAGTAGATATTTTATCATGAATGAGCCTATATACCAATGGCTTTTCTTCCACCTGCCTGTAGAAATATGTTGTTTAGCAGTCAAAGAAGACATGAGCAAAAGTTGTCAAAAATGGAACTTACAGGAAACTATTGAGAAGATCAACTAGTAATATTTTTAAAACTATCTTTGGACACACCAGGAGGGGTAGTAAAGGCAGCACTGCATGCAATTGCCTTCCTTTTACATGGATATTTTTCGTGTGTATTGGCAATAGTCAGTTGCAAATTTTCAGTAAACAGTAATGAGTATTACCGTGGATTCCTTCCTGAATCTTTTTGATAAATGATTTTCTGGTCTTGAAGAACCTGAAGGGGTAATGTTTTCAATGATGACTAAAAGGAAGTACTGTGTTCCTACTCTTTTCCTCAGGGGAGGGGGATTTTCCCAACTATTTTTACAAGATACTGTTTTTACGGGCAATTACTTGCCGTAGTGGTGCATATAACACTACTGTATACAAAGCATTACTGTCTGACCTCCTTGTTAATTATGCTAAGCAGTACAGCTGCTTTCCACTAACCGATAAAATAAAAGGAAATAGCTTGCTTTCCTGAGGACATTAGCTTTCTGAGTAAAAAAAAAAAAAAGGCAGAACCAAAGTTTGACCTTTAAAATTTAGATTTGTGCTGAGGGTCATTGGCAATAGGGCTTTCATATGTGCTCTGATACTGCTGACTCCAGCATCAGCATGGCTGCACATTGGTAACCAGGGTTGGAGATGAAGCCCTTCTCTCTCCTTCACCAAACTGTAAAGTAAGTGCATCAGATGTAAAGAAATGAAAATATGGTTTGAGTGTTAACAACAGCACACGATAAGATTGTTAAACTGCTCTATTCTGAACACTGCTTCCCAGGCACTTGAGGAATTTGTGGAGGGAACATAAATTTCTAGGTGATACTTCACCGAAGAGAATTTCATCACAGACTGAAATAAGCAAATAAGCCTGAAATAAGCTAAAAAAGGCAACTCTTTTGATGCCATCTGGTGCTGCCCATTAATCAGACAACTATTCTCTTTTAATTAGGGACTAGCCCTGGTACGCCTTGTTATATCAGTATCACCACAGACATAGATACAGAGAGCTCTTTATGTTCTTAATTTCCTCTTTGGCCTTTACTGTGCAATAGTTTTAAAGAGAATTAGTTTTTCTCAGGGGTATTAAGTGATTTCAAACCTTTTTTGTCATTATCCTTACTCTTCAGGTAGCCTTTAGTAACATAAAATACTTCTCTGTAGCAGAAAGCTCAACACTGGACATTACAGCTACAAGAATACGTTATAAAGGAGTGTGCGGATTTGCTTTCCATGTTTACATATGATGAACCTGAGATGCAGAGAAATTGCATTACCCAAAGTCATAGTGGTTAGAAAGTGAGTCCTCAAGTTCTACTTTTCAGCCTCTGAAAATGTGTTGCTGAAGAACAACCCTACCTCTGGTGGGAAATGAGGACAAGTTTTTCCTTCCCTCATAACTTAAAAAAAAGCAAAAAACCAGCCAGAACCAAAATCACTGTGGTCATGATTATTACCTGGGAGTATACCATCACCTACAAACATGTGCTCTTCTTTTTTGTGGGCTTTGCTTTGTCATTGTGATGTCAGAGAACTTCCAGCAGATCAAGGCGAAGACCCTTTCTGGGTCCATTTTCCAGATGCCTCTCAGATGAACAGGATGATTTTCCTTCTTGGCCCTTTGCCACTCTGTTAGCTGGGCTGCAGTGAGCCATGTTTATAGTTCACATGGCTGAAGATAATCCCAACAATACACACAGTATGAGGAGAGTGCAGCTGGACTGCTGGGAAAATAAAACATCGGAGGATGAAAAAGCAGAGGAGGTGGGGGTTTGGGATCTTCGAGCTTTTTCCCCTTCAGCAAGCATAATCAACACAGTCATAAATTAAAAATTTATTCCAAGACAACACATAAGTTACTCAGAGGTCATCATCATCACAGGGCTCTTGTTCACGGAGTCCACATTTTGTTGGAGGGGAAAAAGCTAGTCTGCAAAGGGATTGTTATTTTTATCAGTAGTTAGTCATTATTTGTGGTCTTTCCAGATAAGAAGGCAGAACATATTACAGTACTTATCACCAACATTATCTGCCATTAGACACAACTGAACTGGATTATTGCTTCTATTTTTTATTTGTTTACATTTTTCAGTCTCAGAGCAGTTACACAGAACTCAGCTCCATAGTCTCCCTCTTTTGTCTTCTTAACTATGTGTAAATAATTTTTTAAGCAACAGCTTTTTCAGAAATTAAAGTTAATTTTTGATGAGTGTGTAAGGTCTTTGTGGCATTAAATGTAACACTGGTCTTGTATGGAAAGAAAATCCTTTTAAATTTGTCTATTCAAGTATAAAATAACATTGATACCTGCTCCTCAGTAATTCAGAATTGAAGTTTATGGTCTGAAACACTGTAGTATTCATTAATACTACTTTTTAGTGACAGAATATAAATTCTATGAGGTAGAGAATGTACTTGATGGGTTCTTGTTCTACTTTAAGGCCAAGTTCAATAAAAAGTGTATAAATAAGATCTATTGGACAAAAAGTATCATTGAAGAGCATTGAAGCCAGCATTGCACAAATTTCTTTGACATTGTCTTTTCTCTGGACTGTGCAGCAATATGAAATCTTTCCTACTTTTGCCTGTAAATGTAATTTGCTGCAAAAATTTGCTGGATGATTTGGGTAAGTTTAATAATCTGCCTGTAGTTATTTTGCAAGTTGTTTGCTCTGGTTATTTATTGGCTTTATCATACTGTGCTATATCACATAATTGTAGCACCTGGACTAGATGACTGAAAATGTTTAACAGGATAACATTGAAGAACAATTAGGAAAAAAAGGGGAAAAAAAGCCATTAAAGCAACCACTTCTTGCAATTTCAGATCAGATAAATATTTTAAATTAACAAATACTATCACCCTACAAACAACTCAAGTAACAAAAGCTGCTGTCCTACAAGAAGCTGTAAGGTTATTTATTCACATATACATTTGTAAATCTTGTCATCACTCAGCTGGGTCCTGAAATAGTCCCAAGCAGTGTTTATCAGGCCCCTACAATTGTAAAAATCCCTGAGCATCTGTCCTGGAACTGTCAGACAAGCCCCGGATCAGCTTCAAACAGAAAGTCTTGTTAACTTCCCCCTCCAAATCTCTAAAAAACCTATCTTTCCTTCACAATGAAAATCTCTCTTTCCCTTCAATTCCTACACACTGCTTAGTCTGGGACTATACCAAAGTATAAACTCTATCAAGGCAAAACCCAGAAACTAGACATTTAAGTGTTCTTTCTCATATTCCTTCCATTTAAGGATTGTTAGGATGTATGGAAAATCTATTGTAGGCAGCTTTTGTCTTTCCAGAACTAACCCATCACAATTTTTCTTTCCCCCATCAAGGCCTGTATGGTAGATAGATAGTATGATGAAAGTCTGAATTTATCACAGAGTAATTGTGCACAGTAATTATCACAGAGTAAAGAGCACTTGTATTAAATAAAGACATCTCGGAATTATTTCTAAAAGTAGTACCATTTTTTTTTAAGGAAATAACATACAGAGAGTATATGGAGGTGCTGTATAGGTAAGACTTTATTGTCAATTTTTGGGGTAATTCGTAATTTATTTTCTGGCTTATGAACTTACAAATTTCAATTGAAGTCACAGTTTCCCAGCTCAATTATTACTGTGTCCCTGGCGGTAGCATTTGGACGCCATTGGTGAGAACAGAGAATATTATGGAGCTCTGAAGAGCTTTGCTTTCGGGAAATTTGAGAAACATGAAGAAACACCAAAACTGAGTCTTCAGTGATTTTCTGTCTTTCTTGTCTGTGGCATTAGTTGCTGATTTGGGTCCGCAAAATTAGTATAAACCATTTATTTGGTAGTGTGTTTTAAAGAAATTGCTATATGAAGGACTAAAGCTGGGCAAAATGTCAGTGGCTGGCTTTTGAGCGTAAAGTGGCTGAGCCTCAGCAAGGGCCCACGATCTAGAAATTTGCAGGAGTTGAGACAGGAACTTTTTATTCGTTACAGGAAAATCTTATTCATCTGCGACACTGAAAATGTTCCTGTGCAACTTTTGTTTCAGTGAGGCTGAGAAACAGGAACACAGCAGAGGCAGGACAAAGGCTATTCTTGCAGATTTCCAGTTCAGCTAAACCCAGGACCAATGGAAAAGCTCCTGAGAAAGCCTGGAGACTCCCAGCACAACTCAGAAGTTTCAGAAGCCTTGTCCACAAGGAACAAGAATGGGAACGTCAGGCTTGGGAAGCAGCAGGAACAGCCTTCAGTGAGGTATTTCGGTACTGCCACTTCCTGCCTGGGCTGAAGCAGGGAACAGTGAAGTACATGACTTTTTTAAGCAAGGTTCTCAGAGCCCCGATTTGGTGTATTCTGCCCACAAAGGTCAGGAACCAGGCAGCAGAGCTAAGGAGATTGTGTGGGATATAAGCTGTCAGCAGACGTGGCATGCTGTCCCTTATATAGCAAGCATTGCTAAGTGGATAAGAGAGGGTGCTGGAGAGCAGGCGTCAGGGTGCTGGCCCTATTTCTGTAGCCCCTGTCTTGCAGCTAATGTAACTGGTTCCAGGTGCTGTCTGTACCCGGCTTTCATCTGCTACAGAAGCACCCTGCAAAGGCCCTTTGCAGTCCTAGGCAAATGCTTTGATATCTACTGATAATGAAGATACTTCAGAAGTGATAAGTGTTACCATTTCTATAGCTCAGGACTGAAGGATGAAAAAGTACTTGGTACAGTTACCTGTGCCAGAAGGTTGCAGTGGTGTCTAAATCACACCAGTCTGCAATTATTTATAAATTTTGTGATTTCATGCTTTCTTTCTGTTTGTTGACATCCACAGTACATTGTAATAAGATTTACCCAGAACATTACTATAGTAACACCATTACAGTTCATTTCCATGGTGCTGCTGTTAATATTTAATGGAAAATGAGACAGGTGTTCCATTTTATGAGACAATAATGTGTTTCCTGACTGGATAAACTATGAATGCTGAAGGGCTGAATAGTTTTGCCCCTGCATGGTAAGGACATTATCACTAAGGGAAATAAGATGTCTCCTATTCTCCAGTGTTACCACACTTTAAGAAAGGACAACATCTCCCAAGCTGTCTGACAATCCAGTTCACTGTGTAGCTCCCAGTTTCTGTGTCTCAAAAACTACCCCATGAGACTTCATCTGCCTAGCAAATAAGCAAAGGGTGGCTACCAGATCTAGGGCAAGAATGAAATGGTACTATTTAGTTGTCTGCTTCAAAATTTATCTTGTCTAAAACTACAGTAGGGAGAACCAGAAAAGTGGCATGAATTTTTGTTGTTTGAAGGAGGCTGCTGAGCTGCAGGGTTAGAACATCATTGGCATCTGACACAAGTCACTAGAGCTCCAGTGGTGGGATGTATTGGGTAAGAGTTTGCCTAATTGCATGGTGCACTCAAACTCCTGAAACTAAGTCAAGATGAGCATCTGTGCTAGAAATTCAATCCCATGATCAGGGTCTTCTTTGTTCTGCCTCTTGCAGAATATGAACTTTTATTTTAGGTTTTAACTAAAAGGCTTTTGCGTTTGTTCTAGGATGTTGCAGATGGTCTATAAGAAAATGAATAATCTTTCAGCATTTCAGAGATGAACATCTATGATATACAAGTGCAGAAAAACTCAATGAGCCTTGTTGTCCTGAGTACTCATAGCTATATTTGTCAGAACTGTAAAAAACAAAGCCATAATAGTTTATGGTGATATAATCCTAAGTCACATGTGAACATAAGATTCACATGTGAACATAAGATTCACAGTGCACCTCCTGCTGTGGGCATTTCAGCCCAGACACTATGTCATGTACACGCAATGGTGCCCTCTTTATTCTGTCTCTTTATGTCAGACAGAGCTGTTCAACCTGACTTGTTTTCCTCAGGTGCTAAGGTGTTTCAGTGAATGAGACCCTCATGCAGGAAGGTCATTACAAGACCTGTTTGTGAGGTCATTAGGAGCCTGGAGAAGCTGCGCATCCTCCAAGCACACTCAGGGGTACAAGAGGCTAGTCTTTCTTTCACCAAATTGGTTCCTATCTGCCTGTTATGATGCTGGCTGTGATAAGCTCAAGATTCTTAACATTCCAAAGAAAAAACAAATGGGTAGCCAAACCTCAGTAAGTTAATAAAAAATGGGGCCTGAGGAAAGAGGTAAGTTACATTTGATGGGGACTGACCTAGTCACACTAGGACGAGCAACACAGCTGAGCACAGAAGAGTCCTTTTATTAGGGGATAGAAAATGGTAATGACTCTGCCAGAATCTTCTTTCTCAGAGTAATTATCTTATTATTTTGAGGAATCCTTGTGAGTGGTTCCATTTTTCTGATCTAAATTTGATTTCCAAATATATAAGTAACTTTGCGCACCACATCTTAAGTGACACAGCCCCTTGGTCCATAGAATATTAGGATGTCAGGCTTCACACTTAAAATTATTTTAAAGTTTACTTTTGCAGTTAAAAGTCACGTTTTAAACTGAGTATGGGTTCAAGCATATGCAGCAAAATTAACTTCTTTTCTCAGGATCCTCAGTTATGCTTAATCATTCGTATGCCATTTGGAAATGGAGAATTTGGTTTATTTTCTCAGGAAGTTTTTACTGGTTGCCCATTATACAGTCTAGGTGTGGGGGGAAAAAACAACCACATACTTTATGTGATTAGACAATGGGCCCGGGAGAAGTCAGACAACAGGACATGTGAAAGGGGGCACATCATCAGACCATGGCCTTTAGATTTCAGGCAGTTCATAATCTGATTAATCACCTCCTCAATGATCTCTATCCAATGCAGTTTGACCATGTCTTTTTTTTATGAGCAGCAAGTTACTGCTTATGTCAGCATTTTGCAACCTGCCCTGTCGTATTCTTTACTTTATAGGGAGATGGAGTTTCCTGTGGTCTTGTTCGTGTAACTCTCATCCCCAGCTCTGAAAGGTGAACAGTGAGTGTAATAGAGCTATTTCTTAATTATATTATGACTGGTAGGAAAAGGGAAGTTGCTGTGTGATGTCTTCTCTTAAATTTCTTGCCCTCATTTCTGTCCTGTTTCTTCTCTAAACAGTGCTATCTTCCACCCAAAATGAAAATTAAAAAGAATAATCACAAACTTCAGCTCCAAAAATCACAGTTATAATGATAGGAGAATGTATTCTTAACAGCATCAGTTTATAATTAAACCATTTGTCTTTCACAAAAGGTGTCTAGGCTGTTGTTGTAGGATATAATATTTTTTATAAGCTATATTTTATGCAGATTTCTTTTCACTTGGAGAACCCAGTATTTAAACACAGTCAGTAGCAGCAAATAATCTCCTTTTACTACCACTTTTAGCTGATGCATTTGGGACTTTGGCAGACTGCAGTGTTCTTTCACCTAGTGGTTAAGATCATCACTACGTGCAAATTTTCCTCATAAATAGCTCCAGGATCTGCCTCTGCAAGGTGCTGAGCAGCCTCAGCTCTTTCCAGTATAAAATGGGAGTCTGGCAATCATCTCACCTCTCCGGATCAAAGGACAGACAGGGCTAAATAATGAGCTCTTGGCATGATTTCTTTTTTCTGCAACTGAAGTGTTCCTCAAGATACAAAGCAATTCATCATTTCAGTAGTGTCAATTTGAACTCACTATTCACCAGTTCTTAATTTTTCCTATGATCCAGTGACTCAGCAATCAAAGTCACTAAACCACCCATCATATTAGAGGTGATGGGACACTCCAGTGGGCATTCTATACTATCTGGCACTTTGCCTGGCTTCAGTAGAGTGTCACTGTCTCATTACTCTCTTGGCTTTCATAAGGACTAAGAGATTATCACACAAAAATTCTCAGTCCACCTGACCTCTGGGTGGTGTACTCCAGTGTAGCCCCATCAAAGCCAACCAGAGAAGACATGGGCAATGGTTTGGAGATAGCTCAATTCATCTGTGCTTTCTGCCCTCCAAAAACATTTCATTCCATCCATCTCAGCCCTTTCCATGTCTTAACTTGTATCTATTGTCTTCCTGGCTTCTCAACTCACAAATTATGAAAAGTGTTTTGCTGTGTTCTCTTCCCTTCTATAGCCAGCACTTCCTAATCATCCAAGTGCCTTGCATTTTCCACAGCTGGCCTTTAAGACAGTTGCAGCCTTGGGTGCAGGGCTGGGTATATCGGCTATGATCACGATTTATTTTTGGGATGCAGGAGCATGCCCACATCTCAGCAGCTGTGAATGCTGGCATGTGCTGGGGACAGGAAAGGTTTACATTGCCTGGATTCCAGGGGACTGATTTAGAGCGACTCATTTTGAGGCAGTTGGCCAGATAAAAACCATGCTGATTCCCTCTGGAAAGCTGCTGTCTAAAAACAATATGGTCTCATCTTCAGCTTTTCGGCAGTGTCCTCAAGAAAACTAGCCTTTTCTTTGGCTCCTCTTCCTGTTGCACCCCCAGTCCCTGGTGGGCACAGGACAAAAGGCATACGCTGGGATTATGTGTTTATCTTTTGTGTATTATGTGTCTATTATTATTATCTTTTGTGTATTATGTGTTTATCTTTTGTCTATTATGTGTCTTTTCCAGGTAGAGGACTCTTCTAGTAATGCCAGCGGTGTCAAGCCCACCTCTCCTACCAGCACATGGGGAATCAAAGCCGTACAGTTCAGCAGCCACACATGTTGATGGAGAGGTGATTTGGGATTTGTCTGCCTTAGGGTCAGCATCTCCAGACCACAGTGAAACAGCTGTTGATTAATTTCTGTCACTTTTTGGAATGGTGACCAGCCCGTAAAACATTTTACCATAACCCAAACAAGATATGATGCAATGATTAGGGGAATAATTAAAACTCTGACCATGCTTCTTAATGGCTTGTAGTAATGACAGTAATGGCAGGACAGTTTGCCCTCTCTGATCATGCCTTTCTTAGTGACATAATACATTTCAAGCTTTAAAGCACCCTTGTGGTTGTGACAAATGAAACAATTCAATAAATTAAACATGGTTCGGAGAGAGAGTTGGTGAGTGCTGGCTGATGCTTGGTTCATGTAAGAATAAAGCAGCAGCAAACCTGAAGCTTTGCTTTGTGCAAAGCTCTCCTTGTGGTTTGGCTTGCTCGTGGTGCAGTATGAGGTGCTGTAACCTGTTTAAGCTGCCTTGCAGGAATCAGCTCTCTCTCATCTGCCTCTGACTCGTTGCATGACAAATGCTATCTGCCCTGCACAGCTGGGAATAGAGACATGTCCTAAGATTGCAGTTCATGAAAAATCTGGGTGGGACAGCATATATTTTAGAAATGCCTGATGCAAGTAAATTGCTAAAGCAAGTTCTTTTTATATAATGGTTTAATTAACAACCTCCATGTTACTGCCTTTAATGTGATTCACTGTGCTTATCAGAAGACTTCTTTTCTGAGGCAGGGATCATACCTTCCCTCTATGGTTTACACAGGTTTTTCCTTACTGGTGTAAGGAGTGGATAAAATCCCTTCTCTTGTTCCTGAGCAGGCAAACTCCTGCACTCCAGCATGTGAGAACAGAAGACAAGATGGATCACAGCCAAAATCACTTTTGTCCTGTTCTGGAGCCCATCAGCAAGAGGCTGAGGGTGCCTGAAGGTGTCAGACAGACTGCAAGGTAGCCCCACGTAACATCGCTGACCACAACAGAGACTTTGAGCAAAAGGTGTACAGCCAAGTTGCTACTATTGAGGGACATTTCTGGAAACCAGTACAATCCTTAACATTTTAAAAGGATGTTTGTGTCCTGAGCTTTAAGCCGTGAGGGAATTGGACCATGCCTCTCTCTCTAGACTGTAAATAATTTGCTGGGAGAGCTGTTTTTATCACTGTGCTTCAAACAACACTCAGCATATTGCTGGAACCAATTATATAAATAAATTATATAATATATCTTTGGGTAACTTAAATACCATGCTGAGCAGTCAGTAGTTGAAAACTGAAAGACGCCCAAGCCAAATTTGAAAATAAGGAGATAAAACATTAGACAATTCAGTCATATTTATTATAGTTTTTCATTTTCTGTAGCAGCCTGGTAATATAGAAAGATATTTGTGCTAGAATACCAGTGTTCTATAGAACAGATGTTTTTATATTACTTTCTCTAATGTCTTTAATAACATATTATATGACATACTGTAGTCATAACACTTGGTTAAAAATCTTCTGTAGATATAACATTTACTTTTGATTAAACAAGTGTGCTGGGACTTCGGAGTATCCCAGTGTAATTTAATGTTATTCTGCTATTTTGGAGCAGTTAATTGAATTGCATAATGGGCTACTTCAAAAATATATGAAGAATATATTTGTTTCTAAAAGTTTAGGTAAACAAATTCACTCCTAAACACTTTAGTGATGAATATCTTACACTCTTGAAGTTCAAAATAAGTTATATTTTCCTATTTAAGCATAGTTTCTTGATAGTGGCAGTCTGCTAGTTCTCAAAATACAGATTACAAAGCAAAGACTGAGATGAGCAAAGTCTATGAATCCATAGCAGATATGCTATGCTGGAGACACCATGAGTATAAACAGACTAAAATCCAAGGAGCTAGAGAAACAGAATGTCAAACTTTTTCAGCCTTTCTTATTCAAGGATTCTCTCCTGAATATAAAAAAAGGTAAGTTGTTCTGTACTAGAAATCTGTGTGTACAAGAAAAAAAAAAAAAAGATGGTAATAGCGAGATAACTGGTTTCAAAGAAAATGATGCCAGTGGAGGAGGAAAGTAGGAGAGCAGCGAACATCAAATTATCATGGGTAAAGAGAAGGCAATAGCTCTCATGACGAAAAGGTTGTCAGTGGCTGGAAAGGCACAGCTTCTTTCTTATCTTTGATTTTCAAACATGTTGATGAAGACATCTCTGTATAGAAGAGATTACAGAGGTCTCTGCTACATTTTGTCAGGATACTGATTTTTGATGCACATTCCATATACTTTGAATCTTGATATCCAGAAGGCATTTGACTAATAGAATGGTGGGTAATGACCAAGATCAGGCCTGCAGGAGATGAAGGAAAAATGGTGATCTCTGGGCAAAGCACTGCTTTAATATTATTAGTTACCGGCACATTGAGCACAGCCCTCTGCATCATGGCCGTGGTAAAAGGGAAGCTGTCTCTGTTGAGGTTACTAAGTCAAGGTGTCCTTGACGTGGATAACTTGATCATTAGCTTCTTAGCACAAAGTTTGAGCTTTAATATGTATTACTTAGCTGCATATCATATAACCTCAGTGTATCTGTGTTGCAGACTATCCTTATCTGAATGATTAACATTAGCTCATGTGTGGTGGCTAAAAAAAGGTGCAAGAAAGATCAAAACATTACCCTAATTAAGCAGCATCCCCTCAAACAGATTTATAGTTTCAAGGTGACTCCTCAGTCTGTGCTCCTCAGCCCAGCAGTAGGATTGTTTGCCAAAGCTTAGAAGGGAGCAATTGAAAAAGAGCAATTTGCTAAGGGCCTGATTCCTGGAAGAGGCAAGAGAGGAAATTGTCACTTTCAAAAACTGGCATTCAGATGGTCTGAGCCCGAAGTATAATCAGGGCTCAGTTCTCCAGAGGAGGGGCTGCTTAAGTTATGCCTACTCAAAGCATGAATTGAATTTCAGATGGAGGTCCTGTAGCATGTAAAGGGACAGCATCATGCTCAGCAAGCATGAGGGTATAGCCTGGAGATGGAAGCAAGGAGATCATTAGTTCATAACACCAAGGAAGAAGTGAAGGCACCTGACTATTTCTTGGAAAGTGTCCTTAGGGAGCTGGGAGAGGTCTCAGAAGAGACAAAATAGGCAGCAGCTGGGGTCAGGGAAATGTCAACTGCATTTACAGTTCATTCGAGGAACATAAGGTCACATTTATACTATTTGCTGATAAATGTTTTACTGTACATCCAGGACAGTCTACCCTGTGCTGTTAGAAATCATAAAGTAATTCAATATGCGATAAGGGTGTAGCTTGACACTCATCAAGTCTGAAATCCCAGTTTCTGCGAAGAGTCACACCCTTCTGCTTAGACGAACTGTTGAACAATAAAAGCCTTTAGACTTGGCATTCAATGAAATGTGAAATCAAACTGGTTAGATGCCAATTCTTCAGTTCAAACAGGCTGGTTGAGGTGAGGTGGTCAGTCACAGCAAGAGTGTAGGGATGCCTCACAGAGCCAGCCATTTCTTCCCTGTTTGTTGAATCAACTTTAAGGGTTTTCAGGCAGACCAAAAGCTAAAAACTCCTACCTAGGTAGGAACTTCTTCTCTCCCCTGTTTTGTTTACCTCACTCAAAACCCGTGAATTACACTTTAAAACAGTTGACAATGTGTAACCTTAGGAAACCACATTCCTGTTGGTCAAACATATTTTGTGGCTTTGCTAATATGATATTAAAGTGGATGAGACACACTGGCTACCATTTGGTCTGAAGGAAACAACAGATGCCAGGTAAAATAAGAATCCAGTGCTGCCAGTTGCAGGGCCTGGAGGAAATACCAGAGATGTCAATGGAGTAGAGGATGGTGATAATTCTAGGCTATGTCTACACAACTTGTCAAGTACAAATAGGGAAAGTCTGGTGCACCCCTTGACCCCAAGCTCTGCATTTGTGCCATCAACTCTATGATATTTTTTAGTCACCCTTTGGTATGAACATTGCATAAGAAACTCTCAGCTATAAATTGGGTTTGCTTCTAAGGGAAGCAACATCAGGAGCCACGTAAGAAGGATTGCTTAGGTGTAATTTTTGTCATTTAGGATATATGATAGTTGCCAAGCAATAAATTTTCATTTGCTCTCTCTGCACAACAAAACACCTTCCTCACATCTTCACCCACCTGCCTGCATGTCCCTCCATTCTTCCTGTGAGTCTCACATGAGCACAGGTGTCAGAAGGTTGTTGGTTAATGTGGACTGCAGTGTGCACCTGGACCACGTTACATAGATGGTGTTCCACCTTCAAAGGATTCTTTCTCCTGAGATTTCACAGGGAGAAATTGCTCCTCAGGTCAGATTTCTCCCCTGGTCCTGGTAGGAAGCAAGTTCCAGTGATTTTCTCCATCAGTGGGAGAGCACACAAAAGAAAGCTGGATGTTTTCCTCATCTCTAGGATTTCCTAAAGGATGGTACCTTATAGATAGTTGTCGGGCTGCTTTTACACCTCTGCTGCATTTTAGGTTTTGGCCTTTCCTCTTTAGTTTCCCGCTAGCTATTTTTTGCAGAGGAGGGCTTTTATTTTTCCTTCTCCAAGCTTTCCTCACTGTGCTTTTTGTAAATTCTTAATTTCAAAAGTGTTCTTCAAAGAGCTTTTGTCCCCTTCTGTACCTAAGTGGAGTTTAATTGTCCTCAGATTAAGGTCCTTACTGTTTCTCAAGAGGAGGATGAAACAGAAACTTCCAAGGTCTTAAATGCAAGATACACATGAATACAAAAACTATGGGTGAACTGTTTCAGATGGTGGAACAGGAAGCTCTTCATAACTCTGGCTTTATGGAAAAAATAGCCAGAACTGGGGTAGCTATAGCAACATGCATATTGCTAGGTTTAAGGGAAATCTAGTCCTCATAATGGGTAATCCAATGAAGTAAATAAAGCAGATACCCAAGTAAATCTAATAAAACTATTAAAATTAATTTAAGAATAATCTAATAATATAAAAATCCCTTGCACAGCATGTGACACTTTTAACTCTTCAACCTCAGCAAACAGTCAGGTTTATCACATCGCCAAACTGTGTTAGAAACACAGTTGGTTTCTTAGAAACCAACTTCAACTGTCAATCTGATGCTTTATGTGCACGTGCACACACATGCGCCCAAATTCCATAGGCACATCGTATCTGCTACCTACATGCGTGGTGCTTGTGCATGTGTACATACCCTGTAATGCTTTTTAAAAGTCACGCTCCTCCTTGACCTCCATCATAACATCAGCAGTGAATCCTTGCAGGTCAGACAGGTGCAGAATTCATGCCCTTTGCTCAAAGGCCCTTGGCCTTGCACTGGGGCCTATCCTTGGCCTGCGAGCAGCACAGGGCCTTGGGCGCAGCCTGATTTCAGCAATGATGAGGCAGCACGTGCTGGGGTTGAAGCTGCCTCTTTATGTCATCCATGATTTTCCCACAAAACTCACAAACTCCCCTTCTCCCATAGCTGGGGACAAGCTTCCCAGTGAGTAGAGGATAACCGGCTCCCTTTGTCTGAAACGTAGTGAACAATTCCTAAAAGCACAAATTTACATTTTATGATTTTGGCCCTTTTTCTGCAGTTTGTCATTCTTGGAACTCCTTCCCTCTTTTATGATCCAAGCAGCCACCCATTTTCATTTAAATCATTCCTTGAAACACACTTTCTCTGCAAAGCCTCTGGCTACAGATTACTGGATATGGCAGAAAGAGTATTTGAATTCAGAACAAGGGTTTTGTTTGAGCAAATTGTTTGGGGGATAGCCACTTTTTATACCGCACCTGATATTCCACAGGGTATTAGCATGCAAACAAAGATTTATTATTCACTAGTCATTATTTCGTTATTCTTCTGTTTAAAAGAGATCCACTCGTCTAATCACAGCACCAAGGGAATAGAAATGTATCATATCATTTAGTGTATCAATTACAGACCTTAAATGAGGATGAGCAAATGGTCATGGTGCGTGGTTTGCCAGTTTACCTGTTCTCTGGGGAGAAGAAATGAGGCTCTTTCTGCAAGCAAACAAACAAGCGAGCATTTTTGGGTAGTTGTTTGCAATCAATAGCTAGGTGAGTATTTTTTTCCAGCAGAACTCTGTCATGAAGAAAACCTCATTTTAAAACAGTAAGAGGAAAAAAGTATTTAATTGTATAATTTTGAATCATCCTCTTCACTTGATTTGTGGATGGTCTTCTATCTCTGTATGTTCTCTAAGTTAGTTTGCAGTGCTATATGGGAAGAGTTTCTTTTCACAGTAATTGTCAGTGCTATGATATTCCTCATAAGTTTCAGCCAACAGTGGAAAAGCAGATTTTCTTGACCTGCAATGAAATGCAGTGGCAGAGGAGGGAAGAGTCTCCAGGGAGCATTTGGGACCAAACATTTCTATGCATTCCTTCTTCCAAGTGCCCTTGCCCACTCGCACACATAGGCATGTGTGCACACCATGGTGCCACACACTTCGCCACTGCCACCAAAAGAAGAGGAGGAGGAGGAGAGGGCCAGGGAAACGACCACCACAAGCCCTTTTGATCCTGCATGGGATTCCTCGCACAGAAAACCAGCAGTGTATTTACATGCTACATGCAGCAGGCCAGACAATTACAGTCGTGGGAGGTATGCCCAGTTGTCTGCGTGGGTGCAGAGTCTCATCTCTGAGTACCATAAATTCTTCCTGTGATTTGCCAAAATAGTGTTGGTTCAATCCAAGACATCATTAACCTCAGTAATTGTCTTGTCCCTTTGGTCTCAAGGCTCTATGATTTTTCATCTACTTTCTCTCTATCTGGTGGCCCAGAAAAATAGCTGGATCATGCTGACTTAAGTGCTCTATCAAGGACTCAGTGGATGGGAACAGTCGTCCTTCCCTGAGAAGAACCCAGCTGAACAAAGTTAGCAGAACCATTTGACACTGAATAATCAGGTAAATGACGATAAGTGCCCTGTGGTGAGACAGAAATATTACGCAAAACAAACCAAAGCCTCTTGCTAAACATTTGTGTTCACAGGTAAATACCCTGTGGCCATAGGCGTCCGTTTATAGGGTGGCACCAGGAGGTCACTGTGCTGAGAGTGGCTGCTCCCCTTCTGTCCACTTCCCACTGAGACCTCAGGGGCCAGCTCCTGACCTTGGCCGGGGCTGTGCTAGGGGAATACTGTACCACATTGGTCTAAATTGCAGAGTTGTTAAAGAGTCGTGCCTATCCCACCTTTCCAAACAGTAAATTTGTGTGTGCATGTGTGTTTGTGTATGCAAAATAGGGTAAGTATGAAAAATCCTATGGAAAACCTGAAAATCATGTCCTCAGTACAGAGTTAAAATGTAGGCTGCCTTTAGTGTACGTACATGTTTTCTAGTTTCTTTGCTATCTTAATCTAAACCCAGCAGGTTGTTCCCTTGTTTCCCTCTGAGGAGGTGAATGTTGCCACTAGTTTTGCTTGTGCAGTATGGGCGACATACATGCTCTGTCAAGCATTGCCTTATTAGCACATCCTGCAAAATGATAACCGGTGGTGTAAAGTCCTTGCCTAACATTTAGAAACACTTCCTCAGAAGAAACGCCAGGCACTCCAATGCATTTAATTTTAGGAAAGCAGCTGGTCCAAAACAGTGGAGACTGTATTATTAGTCTCCCACTCTGGGGCAGGACTGATCATGCTTTCCCATGGAAAGAAGGGGCAGACGGGTTAGGAGTGGCTTTGGTGTCCTGCAGGATTTTTCACTGTACCAACAAAGTGTCAGCCCAGTGAAGGGGATTTGACCAAATTTGGTTTCAGCCAGCTGTGCCTTGCTCTGGTGGCAAGCTGAGCTTGAGGAAAGGGTTAGAGATACTCAGCAGGGTGAGGCGTTGTGTTTCAAGGGGTGCTGCTGTGAGGGGGGAGAGAAAAGTAATGCAATTGCCTTTTCTTCAAAAATGAAGGCAGTAATGAATTGTTACAGGAAAAAAAAGCTTTAATATAAAGAAGTATGCACATTGAAAGGCCACAAAGCATATAGAGACGCCCAGCAAAGCTGAGTGGTACCAGAATAGCCACCGGGCTATACAGATAGACTTAAGCTGTAAAACCTCTGACCCAAGCACACGTTCCTCACCCCAGGGGCAGTGAAGTGGTGCTGCCTGAGCCCTGCTTAATTACTGAGTATCGAGAAAACATATGGAAAACTTCAGGATGGGGAAGCAGCACAAAATGTCTTTGTAGAGAGCCTGTGCCAGTAACACTGCCCTGCATCCTGCTAGGAAACAAGCCAGGGAGCAACGCCTCAGCGAGTGGAGCTCTGAAAGCCTTGATTCAATTTGTACCCAGCTCAGCTCCGTGACTGTCTCTTAGCTGCTTCAAATTACTTTATTTTTGGCAGCTGAGAAATGTTAACTCAGAGAACTGTATTAATCTCTATTAGTAAGGAGTTAGAATCTAAATAGCTTGAACATAGGCTTTCTGGTGTGTCAACTGAAGCAACATACATTTATCAAATCTATAAATCAGTTTGTCTGGCACAGCAGCCAAAAGTAGGTACCACAAAAATACAATAGCCTAAGTACAGTGTTTATCTTGAAATTTTTTAAGGCCTCCTTTAAAAACCCCAAAACAAATAAGCCAACAAAATTATCATAAAAAACTAAGAACTAAACTGGGAAGGCTAAAAGATAAATAATTAAAAAAGTATTTATTTTAAGGTTTTTTTCCCAACATTGCAGATTACAGTAGCATACTGCAGGTTTTCTGCTGCTATTGTACTGTTTCTGTGAGGGAAACTCCCTCTTCAATAATTCTTATCTAAGCGAAGAAGCTGAAATTCTTCACTACAGTACACCACACACAGAAAATATCTGCTTGCCATCTAAACTCATTTCTTTTCCTGAGGCAGTGACCAGCACCACACATTCAGAGTAAGAAAAAAAAGGGCAAGAAGTGCTAAAATGAGCAATTACTAAGGAACCTGCCCCTAGCAAAAGTTGCCTTCTAATCACTGGGCAATTTATTGTTATTTAAGATCTAAAGCATGGTGATTTATATCCCTTGTAATTTGTTATTCTACTGAGTGCAATGCTTGGTGTTTTTTATTATTCATGGGCCTTTTTAAATCTCATTTCTTTGCTGACCTCAATAATAGCAGCTGGGGCAGTAAGTTCCACTAGTTAATTATTGCTTGTATATAAAGGCCCTTCCTTAAAAGAATTGTATTTTACTTACATTTGCCTCCTAATTTGCTTGATCGTCTCTCATTCCAGCACTCTGACTATGGCACCTTCCTCTATAAGCTTCATTATTCTGCTTTAAATACATCCTCAAAAATTATTACTTGTTTGTCTTCTTTGTCAGCTCCAAGGCTGTGCATCCCTTTCTGCGCAAACAGAGCCTTTGTGTGACCATTTGTACCATGAATACTTTCTCCATCAGTCTTCCTCTGGCAAGTTTTACCAAAGGTCTCCAGGGTGCAAAATTGCTTCTCCCTAGCAAGGTGACCACCAGGGTGTTGGTAAACAACAAAAATTCAGGAACTCTTCTTAAATTCTCTTCCTAATAAGGAAGTGAGCCCCTGAGCAGGGCTTTGGACCAGCCACACTTGCACCGCCTGCCAGAGCTGTCATAATGGGGAAATGTATTGCCCTTGAACAAATCCTGCCTGATGGTGTGGACTGAAAATAGTGCTTTTCTGGGCCTTGCCTGCCTCCCATGGCCCTTGCTGAAGTCTCTCCCTTCCCCCAGCTTCCCCCAGCTTTTCCCTTGTCCCCTTGGGCCAGGGCTGCTGTCTGCTTCTCCCTAAGGCACAGCTGCCAGGGACAGAGAGCTGCTGCCACAAAGACCCAGAACCAAAACTGCTTACCATTCCCTGCCCCCTCCCTGCATTTTCCCAGGGGAGAAAGGGGAGCTTGCTCAGAGATGAGGCACAATCAGTGACCTCCCAGTCCTGCCCTATCCCAGGAGCTCTTTCTCAGCTCTCATGGGGGTTTAATTTCTCACTTAACTGTCTTAGGGGGTGGAAAACCTTCTTCCTATTTCATTTAGCCCCCGTGCCTGACCCCAAGCCCTCTCCCATACCACATGCCCAGCCCCTGCCCAAGCCTCCAACCTCCTCCTGATGCAGAAATGCCTCACCTACCCCAGAGCATCTCCCTGCTTTTTGTGGTTTGGTAGAAGGGGCAATAGAGCACAAATGGGATTAAAACAAAGCAGATATGAATGCCACAGAGCACTGTGCTTCTTGTGTAGTGACTTTTTTCACTGCTGGATGTAAACCGTATGGTTCTGCCGTGAAGAGCAAGTCTGGGCAGATGGTCCATGCAAAGAACTCCAAAGCAACCACTATTCTCTGTCCCTACATACAGGCAACAGTACCAAGACCCACACAACTGCTTTAGCACAGGTGTGCTGCAGAAAAGATCAGCCATGTGATCATCTGGTTACCAAAGAAGCAAGAAGTGCAAGTAGAAGACGATGGGAACAAGATTTTCTGACTGGCTTCTCTGTTGAAAGTCAACAAAAGGAAGGGGTTCCCAACCCCATCCCTAGCACATAGTACCTCTGCCTGCAGTTGCTACTGTCTCTATCTTGCTTCAGAGGGATTAAGTGATCCATGAGTACATATTTGTGATCCGGTAAATCAAATATCCATTTGGGCTAGACATGTCTGGTCTTCTAACTGTCTTGAAGTATTTGATATTGACAGGTCAGGATCTCATCATGAGTTTTGCATTATGTTAGTTTTCTTTTTCTGTTCTCAGCCCATCGCCTGGATGTAGTGCTATTGTTAAAAGGCCAATTGTCACTTTTGAAATAGTAGTTCTGTGTCTTCCCAATTGCACTAAAAGGACTTCAAAAGTAGAAAAGAAACAGAGAACCTAAAGTACATACTTTTAGAACAGCAGAGATTTGAATTAAGCTTATTAATTTGGTAGAATAACTCCCAATGTACCTTTTATTTACTTGGGCTGATGAGATGATGCATACATTTCAATCTTATTTCAGAAGCTCAAGTATTTTCCTGATGTGACTGAATCATGCAAGAAATGCCAGTGTTCATCCAGTGTTACTGGAAACTCTGTTCCAGAAGTCCTGGTGAAAGCAAGATGGTAGGAGATGAGAGGTGACCCAACCACCAGGGCAGGCACGGGCACAAGAAGTGCAGTGGGTGGACTCAAGGGCAGACCCCTGTGACGGGTCTTGAAGCTCATATGGAGAGGGAGGACAGAGAGCTGAGGGTGGCTATGCAGGACCATGGCATGTGTGTTTGCACACGCGTGTACATGTGTGCATGGTAGGAATTGTGACTTTGCAAGAGAGCACGCCCCTGAGTGCAGGAGGATAACACAGGGGAAAGCACTTTTCCTTGAGTTTTAGGGGAAGGAAAAATGGCAAATTTCATTGCAGCTAAGTGCCAGAGACTCCAGGAAAAAGCCAGGAGGTTTTGGCGTGCTTCTTTAAACAGGGAAGTTTTATTAATGCATGGGGCAGGCATCCTGGCTGGTTTGGCTGGCAGTGGTGGACTAGTGCAAGGTGTTTCAGAAGGAGCAGACACATGTTGCCGAAGTGGGAAGGGTAGGAGAGTGGGGAACATTGTCTGAAGGCAGTAGTAGAAAGATCCTAGATCAAAGAATCACATGACTATAAAAGGTGATGTGGCATCTGAAGGCAAGTTGGAAGGACAAGAGGCACACTCTTCCTTTGTAGGGTCACATCTGCCAAACCAAAAATTTGTGTTGAGTTGGGCAAAATCCTCTTTGAACCATGTGATCTCCTCAGAGCCATGGGACTGACAGACCATCCCATAGTGCTGGTCCAGGCTGGAAAGGGCACAGCAAGCCATGGCAATCCTGACAGCGCTGACCAGCTCTCTGGCTGTGTCAGCAGCATCTGCTGGCCTTCAGGCACCTTATAGCTCGTTGGAACGAACACCTGACAATCATTTGGGGTGCAGCTGAGCTACTGTGGAGATGGGAACTAGAGTGCCTGGGAGCAGGGGAGCAACCTGCTGGGATTGTGGGTAAAAGAGATGATGTCATTCCAAACACAGTTAGAGTGGTGGGAGACCTGCGTTGTATCCCTGGACCACACATGCCAGGGCACACCAGGTCTTCCCCCCGTAGTTTTGGCATATGGGGTGTAATAGATAGTGACTGGCCAATGATGGCTTAGAAGGTATAAGCTACCTCCACCTAGAAGGAGCTCCTGATTTAGCTTGGCTGGTACCACATATATAATTGATGAGTATATTAGACAGAGAAGCTCAGGCCGTTGTGTTCAGGCCAGGCCAGGAAGTCTGACTCAGCAAGGGCTGCCTTTACTCTAGAAGAAGAGTATTTGTCCACAATCAGCAATAAGACATCATCTATATTTGATACAGAAATCACCCCTGCAAATGCTCTACAGAGCAATTTTTTCTACAAATGGACCTCAGTTCTATTAATGAATTTGTAAGAAGTTTTTCTAATATTTAATGCAAGACAGGACCTCTATAGCTTGGAGGGTGACAGCACCCAGACTTTTCCCATCTGAGAAAATACCCAGAAATGTTGTACAATATGAGCAAGCCTGACCTTTTTCCAGACAGCAGCATCAAATTATCAAGCTGAATAAAAAGAGAAGCAGTCCTTCTAAGAAGGAAAGGGAGCTCTGGAAACCTAGTAATTTAATGTCCTTTAATGTCTTCAGCCAAGCTGCATATCACTTGGAGCAGTAAGGAAAAAAAAAAAAAGAAAGCAGAAAAAGAAATCAAACCACCTTTCATTCTCATGAGGAGGTCACAGAGTTTATCATGTCCAAAGGCTTACAGTCTGGCCCAGGGGCTACAAAAAACAGCAGGAAGCATTCCCTCAGAAAATGATACATCTTCTCTCCTTCTGTCAGGATTTGGCTTCTCTAATCAGATAAAAACCACATATTATAGTCAGTATCCTTAGAAAAGAAATATGAGATTGTGCCTTTTATTCAAGTCCTTTAAGGCCTTAAAGAAAACCATAACAAAAAGTCCACTCTGCCTGCCTGACCACTTCTCTCATCTCATAAAAGATAGGAAAGCTGTTTATGTATTTTCTTTAAACCGTAGCTCAGAAATTCAGGTTCTCTCTCTCGTTTTCTTTTTCCAGCTCAGACTTTCAGGCATGCCTCTTGCTGTCATACTTGATGTGAGCACTGAGGACTTGGGGGAAAGCCAGCCACCTGTGCCTTGTAGCAGGAGAGCCTGTGGAGTACCACTACCACTAGCAAAGCCTGTGGAGTACCACTACCACTAGTTCACCTGCACTAGCCATGCAGGTGAACCCAAATGTGCTCAGCTCTTTTCTTCTACACACTGAACTCCTAGCAGTTGAGAGAGAAGCTTTCTTAAAAAATATATGACCTTGTTTCCTGAGCAAATGGTAGAGAAATCTCACAATCCACTTCATTACTCCTCTTGACAGGCATGAACAAGGCTATCAGAAAATCACCTTCTAGGTCAAAAAAATTAGGTACATCTTTTAGGACTTCTTCATACACTTTTAGAGTAATAAGGGAGGAAAAATCCTGTCTTAAGCAGAAGTTTCTATCACAGAGACATCAAAGCTTTTAAGCCTGGACTATTGTAATACAAGATGATCCTAAAAATTGCCCGAAAACAACAGCTTGTTAAGCAGGCAGGTACTTACCTGTAAGGCTGAGCAGACTACAGAGCCCATTTCTACCACAATAGCTACCAGCTATTCTGCTGCACAAATACACTCTTCAGCTATACAGCTGCAAGCAAACTAGTATCTCAGCAGAAGGGAGAAAACACCCCTTTGGTCCTGCTGCAGCAGCTGCCTGACACGGGGATGTGGTTTGAACTTGCAGAAGAGAGGGAGGCCTGTACCTAAGAGCTCTCTGTGGTTGAAGATGAATTCAATGAAAGTCAATATTTAGCCCCATTTTTCAACTCACAAGTTTTGCAGCATTACTCCAACGTTTGCAAACACAGAAGAAATATAAACTGCCCAGGAACACATGTTGACTCGGCTTAGACAAGGGACAGAAGGACTGCAACTGCCTTTTGGCTGCTGTTAAAGCTCCAAACCTTAGCGCTGGAAAAGTGATGATCTCTGAATGGGTAACAGTAAGTGTGGCTTGCAGCAGAAAAGCAAAACAACCTTTTCCAGCACTACATTCTCATGGGAAATTTTTCTTTAGGGAGCTCACAAGCTCATGAAAATCACATAGACAAAGACCTGGCAAAAGGGAGTGACAGCGCATAAACCATCCATATAGAGCTGGAGCAAAATGAGAGCTATGTCACAGACAAACTTTTGTTCATGATCTGAGGGCAAGATTTTCACTCTTGGGGGACCTGATCTGTGAGATTGACCAGTCATGGTGGAGTTTTAACTAATCAGCCTGTGCTAGGGTAGGAGAAGGGAGGGCGCAGGACACGGAGAGCACTTAGGTCATTCCTTCACTAACTCCCAGCTGCTGGGACTGTGCTTAAATGAAACCAAGTGTGAGCAGGTTCTTGTTGTGTGCCTTTGACTGTCTTCTATCAAATGATAATTTGGACCATAACTACTCCAGAAACTGGCCCAGATCCCATCTGAGTCTAGGACTGCATGTGTAAAAAGGGCTTAGGGCCTTCACCAGTGAATTCACTGAGGGACAGCGAATGCAGCTCTGAGGCAATCCTGAAAGGCCCCACCCCACTCCAGGAGACACACTGCACTAGGATGCTTTTGAAAGGTGATTCCCTGCCCCTGTTCTCTTTGTGGCCTCTTCTTCCCTTCATAAGATTTGCTTGAGCATCAGAAAAATCCCTAGAAACTAATGTTTCTATAGGAGCCTGGGGGCCCTGGGGACAGGGGGTTTTCAGCTGACATGAGGCTGGGTGCCTGTTCTGGAGATTTTCAAATGAGGCTTTAATAGGTCTGTCTTGCTCATCAGCATCTCTAAGAGCTCAGGGTTCAGATAAGCACTGCAGAGGATGCATACTTAAATAAACATAGAGAGGACTTTTATTTTTTCATCCATCACTTTACAAGTTTCCTTTTTAACCTCCTCAGGAGGTATGACACCTGCTTGAGTGTGTGTGTGAGAGTGTGTAAGATCTTTCTCATTCCACCTGGGTTGTGATTAACTTAGATATAAGGCAGTCAATATAACTCATTGTATGTATTTATTTCAATTTCTATATATGTTATGTACAAAGGGTTGTTCAGAAACATGTCTATCAGCCCATCTTCTTTCAGCAGCTGGAGAAGGGAGAAAAAGAAGTAGAAAAGAGTATGTGTTTTGCGTTGTCATAATTCTTCATTTTATCCTGTATGGACATTTTCTTTCTTAAGCCTGCTAGTTTTTCCTGAACCCTTGGACTTGAAAAAAACATATAATTAAATGATTTTTTTTTTTTGCTTTCAGCAGTAAAAAGATAATTGAAGGGGGAAACAATCTATTCCTCTCATGAATAATCTTCAGCTTGGGCCAATGACTGCTCTGTGGTCAGTAGTTTGTTGACCACTATGGTCTGGCTGTGAGGAGATTCTGAATTCTGAAAACCTCTGACCTCTCCGCCAAGCAGTGATGCCATGAGCTCCATTCCAGCTGCCAAGGTCCGCTCTTGCCTCCAGCATCATAGCTGGAAAGGGGGCTGCCTGAGAGATGGTGGGAGTGAAGGATGTCCTGCCACAGGTCAGCACTGCACCAGTGGGTGCCTGCAACAGTTGACATGGTGGGAAAAGCAACCTGCCAAAAGACTACATTTAGGACAAACTGGACTATTATTGAATGAACTTACTTGGGTTAAAGGTGTCTTGTGTTGGCATTTGGTAGATTCTCCCTAACAGCCTAGTTAGCTCCCCATAAATGCTCTCCGTGATATCCCTTCTTAGTGAAACGTCCTGTAAGGGGCACCACAGAAGATGGAGAGCAGCTTTGAGAACTGCAGAAAACTTCCTAGCTGTGCAAAATGTACTGTGGATATAACGAAGGGGCAAGGCATGACACTCCTGCTAGGGTTACTCATTCAACACTCTACATTTAATCATGTACTTCTGTATTCTGTAGCTATTCTGTGACCAAGCTGTCACTGCTGAGAGTGGTCCCGGTATTGCCCAGATTATTGTGGTCCAAAATAACATTTTTAATCTCATACAGAAGCATGTGGGCTTTGGAAATCTCTTTTGTAAACTAGCTTTAGAGTTGAGTTGTGTGGCTCTATTTGGATTTATAGGTGACCTTCTTTTCTTTTGGTTAAATGGTTATATAAAGATGACATGAGAATATAGTGTACTTTGCCTGCCAAATTTTTGTCTCACTCTTTCTTGGACTGTGATTGAGGTCCTGCTTCTGCTTGTGCTAAAAACTAATAAGGATTGTAGTATTTACTCCTGTGCCCAATGTGTTTATATGAACACTTGCTGAGATATGGAAATAAAGACAAGTTAGCACCTTTAATCTAACCAGTGCCTCACAAACACTACCCACACCATCTTTATGAGGCAGCAACCCACCATAAATACTTGCAGTTTCACATCTAGGGAAGCTATTGCAGATGGGTTAAAATAATCACCTTATTATTATAGTAGGGATATGCTAGGAGGATCAGAACTGCTGCCCAAGATTTGGACCTCCCCAGTGATTAACAATGTACACCAATTCAGACACCTCCTCATTCTCTGGCAGGTTTCCTTCAAAGCAGACAGGACAGGGGAGGCCAGCAGAGCGGAAATCCTGTACAAAACAAAGGCCTGGAAACCCGGGCATGCAAGAATGGAGTGACCTGCCCAGGGTCACAGAGGAAGTCTGTGAGGAGGCAGAAATGTAACCCAGGCTTACTGGGTCTCAGGAGCATCCTCTGTTCCGAAGAGGGAATCACAGCAAGAAGTTGCTCAGAAACCAGGAGTTTTTAGCTCCTGGCCACATACTGATACTGTGAAATTTTGTTTCTCTTGAGTGATTATTCCAGTTTCCATAAAATTGCTACATGTATTTTGGAAGTTGGACTGCTACCCTTTCAGCAAAACACAACAAAACTTGGGAAAGGGCCAACAGAGGAGCTGAGGGCTCATTATGGCAGGACACTGTACCAGAGGGAAGGTGCATCTCACCGTAGTAAACCACTGATTTACAGCTCCCTTGCAAATCTCCAGCAAGTCTTGACCCTCGCTGGGTCCCCTATTTCCTCTTCACCCTGAACCAGTTACTTCTTTTCTGCTGATAAAGTCATTATCTTTCTTTCTTTCTTTGACCACATCGGCCACCCTGACCTTGTAAACATGAAATGAAATACCACACAGGGACCTAATGATTTAAATATGAGACTGCACATTTCATCTTGAAATTCAGACGCTCTTATTAAAGTGTGGAGGGAAAACAGACAGAAGTACAGCCTTTTGTGTTTGGTTGGGTACATGTATTATTTATGATGTAGAATGAATGACTGATTGCCTGGAATTTTGATATGTGAGGCAAATGAAGAAACGTTACCTTTTTATATGCAATGCTACAGGAAAGTGGTTTCTTCAATCCTTTGATGTGGGAAAAGCTGGATTATAGCACATTTCATATGTTTAATCTGCAGCTGAAAGGTAAATAGGCAGACCTGATTTAACAATAAGGACCTACAGTCATCTGTGGGGCAAATTCCATTGTATCTAACAGTATGGTACCAGAGCTGTATCTGCCCAGTATTTGCTGATTAAAACTTCATGTAATGGCAATGTGATTACTGGCAGAGCAGTGACCTTCACCCTGGCAACTTGGCTTCCAGGGCCACAGAGCTCTGCAGCTCAATAATAGACTGATGTCTGGAGAAGACTTCAGTCATAAAAATCAAAACACTGCTCTGACTTTGTGATTTTCTCATAATGACCATCAGGATAGCAGGTGAGTTAATCCCTTTTTCACACTGCCAAAATGACCTCTAAATTATTACAGACAAAGAGAGGAAAATGGTGAATTTATATTTAGTGGGAAAGGACTTGGGTCACCATCTTGCATACTCTATCAATAATGCCATAAGTAATCATACTGTCAGCAGGCATTTAAAAATCATTTCCACCTCATTCATCAAGTTACTTTTCTTATCACATAAATGGAGAATCTGACTCCATTTCTGAGTACAGCTAGAGGCTGTGAGAGACAATGTCCTGTCCTTCCCTTCCCTCCCCTCCCACAGGAGTCCCAACAGCAGGAGCTCAGCCTGTGCTATGCACAGTTCACTCATTTTCCTGTTACACATACTGACCTGCTAAGTGCTGCCTATCTTCCTTGTATGTTTACACAGAGCATATATAAAAGGACAGAGCACTCGCATGGATAGACTAGCACAGACATACTCTAGTGATATAAGCTTAAATATAACTAGGGTTTGCAAGGCATTTTAAGGTGAAAAGATACACATCATTGCTGACTACCCTTAAAAGTTGTATTTCTCCTTTTTTTCTGCTTAACATATACTGTCTGCAAGCGATGACAAATGAATAGGCTGTTATCTCACAGGATAATGGCTTTCTGCTTCTATGTCGTGCTGAGTTGAATTGGAGATATTCAGGTGTGAGCAAGGGAAGGATGCTGATTTCCAAAGCAGAGAGTCAAACAGCGACAGGCTTCTGCTACCAAAGCTTTATTCCTCTCTCGTAAAATGAACTTAAGCAGACATTGGAAAAGTAACTCTTCCTGTTGGAGTGTGTTACAAAAAAATTACCCTCATTTTTGTTGTCTGCTGTCTCTACATATCAGCAAAACCATTGCCAGTTGATGCCAGATACATGGACTATTTCACTAGCCAACAAAAGTAAACAAAAGTGCTCCTTCTCCTCCACCAGATTTTGATAGACTGATCCAGTGAAATAACTAATACCTGAATAATCTCATTGACTTTCTGCTGCTTTTTGGCACAGTAAAGCACTGAGCCATGAAGGTTTTTCTACACAGAAGGCGTACACTGCGAAGGTTTGGCTATACACAAAATTGTAACTATACTGGTATAGTAAAAATGCTATAATTTCCCTCGGGTAGAAACAGTTATACCAGTATAAAGAACCTTATTTATGCCTAAATTTCTATTTCAATACAAGCAGGCGAATAAACTGTACTGGTATAAAACACCTTTGTGCCCCTACAACAGTGTCCCCAGCTAGTGGTTATACTAGTTTATCTATTTCAGTAGAAAAATGACACCTCTAATGGAAATAGCTATACCAGTATAAAACCTGAGTCAATCAGGCCTGAGCAAAAACTTTACACAGGCCCCTTTCCCCCCCTCCTCAATACTATAAAAACTGTCTTAATAAATAATCTGGCTGGATATTTTTTGAGCGCTGGCTTGGACTACTTTTTAGTGCTCACCGGCAAACCTGGGTCAAATATTCAGTAGTCTGGCAGCCAGGGAGGCTTCCCAGTGTGATGACAGTGCTTGCAGGGAATATTATATTTTGGTCCTTCTTATTCTGGTTCTTTTCCCTTTTAAGGCGCAATTAATGCCCGGTGTGGAGATACTAGCGTGGACAGGGTCTGAATGAGAAGCCATGCTCACTAGGGCTCGTCGAGCACTCTGCTGACTCAACATCCCTTCTGGAACTGCTTACTGCCTTTGGGGCCAGTTTGGGTTTCCCTGCCTGACCCCGCAGCACAGCTGGGGGGATGAGGAGAGAGAGGACAGTGCTGACAGCCATACCCACACTTCATGGATAGACAAAGGAGTTTCAGAAATCAGGCAGACCAAACCACATGGCAGAACCTGTTCCCTTAAAAACAGAAAAACGCAACCCTCATCATACCGGATACTGGTCTCATGATTTTGTGGGTCTGACTCATGATCCTTCATCTCTGAAAATTCTGCCTCACATACTGAAAAATAAAATCTGCTCCAAAGCACAGGTCAGGTAGAACTGGGATGTATTTCTTATGAAACCAGGTTTACGTCTTGCATTTGGTATTTCTCTGGCAGACTTCAATGCTGGACTGGTGTGCTGCTGTGGAGAATAATGGTACCTTCTCTTGGGAGAAACCTCCCCTGGCAAGTTAAACCTATTTTTTCTAATGCCACCTTTGATTACTGGTGACAATTTACTGTCCTGGGCATATGAGGCAAAAGGGCATTTTTGCCATTTTTGGTAATGGTGGAAAACTTTCTTGGGGTTAAAAGTGTGCAAAGGGAACTGTTGAAATTGCTTTTGAAATCTCATTTGGATTGCACCCTTAGTCATGTAACATGAGATCTGCATCCTGAGGAAAACAAGAAATCCTCACCTTTTGTTCCCAGTTTTGAGAACATGCAGCACGTTGTTACCCTGGGTTGGGCTCTATGCTGTCACTTAGTGCCAGAAAAAACAGAAAAACATGCTGGAAGTGAGGTACTGCATCTTGCCATAGACCACACAAGCCTAAGAAAAGCTCTTCTGAATTGATGCAAATAAAAAGGAGGAGTGGGGAGAAGTACAGGTTGTCTCCAAGCCCTTTTTTTGTTTGTGCAATTGCTGTACTCACCAAGTTTTGACTTGTTTTAGAATTGGGTTTAAAATCCTCAGCCTTTCCACTGTGAAGAAAAGGGGAAGATGTGAACCTGTGCTGATGCAAGGCTTTTCCTTGAGAACAGGACTTCTCCTGTGCTGGGTCATTTGCTGGGAATTTTATTAGCTTGAAATAGTCTCCACTGCCTCCCAAGTGCAGTATGTAACACAAGATCTACTCTTTGCAGATCGTGCCCAATGATTTAGGATGTGCAAATCATTTAAAACGATCCATGCTCCCTCCATCCGGAGTTGCCGGCCTGGGCTGCTATCCTGTGTTTATACAGCGGCTAATAGAAAGATCCTTGTTAAAGCACTTGGATGCTGCTGAAGCAGCAGTATCAGGAACTTTTCCCTCTTGGGTCTTCCCTTGGGGATAGCGGGCAGTATAGCTACAGGTGGGCAGGAAGCCTTAATGGAGATACAGGCTCTTTAATGATCAGGGAACTTCTACCACACAGAAAATCTGTTTTAAATTTAGCAGCTGGATTCCAAATCCCTCTTGTATTATGTGTTTGTTGGAGTTGTGTCTAGTTATGGATACAAGTATCTAGGCACGTTATCTAGTATTTCATACTTGATGCATTTGGGGGAACAGATAAAAACACAAGGGTATGTTAAGGTGTCTGGTATGAAAGCCAGCAGGACAGCTGTTTCTCTGCCTCTCTGAAGTTTGAACAATACCATAAGAGGTTGAATTTGTTTCTTATTTGATCTGTACTTATTGTATTTAGTATATAGGCCAGGAAGCTGCATGACTTGGAGAACAGGACCAAAGAATGACACAGGAGTCCCAAGCTCCAGTTTTGCCTCCGCCACTAACATCTTGGGTGACCTCAGGCAACTCACACGACTGCTTTGCTCCCATCCTCCTCTTCTTCTGACTTTTCTAGTTTGTAAAGGTCTTTGGGGCAGAGACAGTCACTTACATGCTGTTTGCACAGTACCAAACACAGCAGGGCTCAGGAGCTCAATTAAGGCTCGTATTTACAAATATAAGTAAATAGTAATATAAATAGAAGGCATTCTGCCTGCTCAGCATACTGCTGCTGCAGAGGATTAACCCATTCCAGAAGTCCAATGTCTTCTTGACCGCTTTGATGCCAGGACAAGATGAATAAAACATGCTACTCATTACTTTTAAAAAGCATTTGCATAAAATATATTGCTATATTTTACTACATTTTCCTGTTATGCAAGCCCACCTTTATGTGGTGAGATTTATTGCATGCTAAGATTTATTGACTTATTTCAGCATGGAAATGACTATTAAGATTGACCTGTCAGCAGTTTTTAATTTAATTGCTCTTTGATCCTTCAGCCTTGAACATATTTGCATTTCCAACTAAGCATCTCTTGGCAACACTTGTAGAGTACAGCAGAAAGCAGTAGCTGAGATGCAGAGTCCTAAGGAAGCCTGTGAGCTTCTCCATTTCTGGATGTGGCCCCATCATCTGATCCTGAATTACTGCAGGTTTTCAATCTTACTTTATCCTTAAAAGAGTGCTTTTGGGTGGCAATAATATTGCTTTCATTTCCTAACCTTTTAATTCCATTCTGACTATAGAATAGGCAGAATCTCAAAGGAAAAATTTCCAACTTGAAAACAAAACCAGATATATCTACATCTGCCCATATTCTGTGTTCCATGCCCCCACAGGGTAGGGGGATGAAACTTGTGGCCACTCTGCATGAAAACATATCTTAGCTTGCTCCTTAATATAAAGTAAATGTCTATGAGGATGGAAGATTTCCATGGCGTTTATATGGAAAAATATTACACAGCATCCTCCTCTGTGGAGAAAACCAGCACTAATACACAATGTAGTGTGACTATTTGGAAATAGTTAGGATTATCAGGACTATAAAGGAGAATGAGGATGTGGAACTGCCCTCTCCTGGAATGAAAGACCTGCTCTGATTCCCAGTTTGAACCTGGAAAAATTGTCTCTAATGACAGATGCATAGGATAAAACTAGCAAGCTTTAACTTGTATAACTGGGCTTAGAAGCACACTATGTACAAACGCTGGCCCCAGTAGCAGTAATGCAGTAATTTTACATAACACAGAATTGTTGCTAAATTATTCATCAACACATAAAAATATAACTCTTTGCAGTTCTGCAGCACTGGCTGTCTGAAAATTGCCTCTGAGAGTTCCTTCCATAAATTGGGAAGTCTGGAACATTAGCTGGGAGGCTAATGAATGAGGGGATATGCATCACGCAGTCAGACAAACCACTACTGTGTTTGGTTCTGGTTGGTTAGGGGATGTGCCAGGTACAGCCACCACCTGGGCTGACTGAAGGACTGGGGGCTGGGTTTTATCAGCAAAGGCTCTACAGTGGGGATAGCTGAGTCTTGTCTTGAACATGTTAACTAACTCACCAGGTAGATGTATCATCCTGTTATGTTCAGCCTCAGTATCTCATTGATAACTTCCAAAATTCAGATCTAACGGTAGTTTTGGTGACCTACTGCTTACTGAGGCCCCTCCTGTACGTTGTTTGCACTGTTATATGTTGCTGTGGCAGGGAGCGTTGCAGCTCTTTGGGTTGCTTATTCTTAGGTTCTGTCAGAAAGCAGATGCATCCACTTCCTCTCCCTTTGGCATTATCATTACTGGCTGCTGGGATCTGGGTACTGTAGTTGGCAAACACTGGATCATGAATCATTCTCCATCTCAACTGCTGTCCACCTGTGGAGCCTTTGCTTATTGCTTCAGCAGAAGCACTTGGTTTGCCATCTTGAGTACTGGATAAATCAAACCACATTTTGGCTTATCACAAGGAAAAAAAAAACAAACCCAAACCAGTGACACAACCCATCAGTGATGCCATTGCCGCCCAAATCAGAACCCTCAAGTTGTGACCCACTCACCCGTGCCAAGCACTACAAGGGGCAAATGCCAGAGTTTCTGACAGAAACCCCTCTGTTGAACACATGAAACAAGACAAAGGAAACCCATGCCTATTTGCACTGTGCTTGCTTTGTTTCTATTGCAGTAAACACAGGTTCCGATGTAGAAGACAATGATGTTCCACAGTCTTGTTCTTTCAATAAGGTTTCCTTTTTTAACTCCTGACTTGCAAACTGCACAATGGTGTTTGTTTATGAATAATGTCTTCTTTCAGTCTGGTGTTCAACTGCAACACCACTATGCTTTGTTCAGGGGAAAACCTTTTAGGGCTTCAAGCACAATAATGACCTCAGAAAAGAGACATGGCATGTACGTGTTTTTATCAGTCCACAGACAAAAAAGTAAAGAAGAAAAAAAAAAGGAAATTAGCTGAAGATAGCATTATCTGGAACTGGATTTGACATTGCTTCCAAAAGTGACTGCGTATAGCTGTTCTGACTGCATCAAAACTTAGTCCCTGACTTTCTGAAAGTTCCTATTTTACAGGACAAAAAAAGCTACTGTTAAAAATGGAAAAGGATCCCATGGTAGAGATGCTTTTTAAACGATTCCCGACCTTCTGAAACGATGAAGGAGACTCCCTCTGTTTGTGCGTGCTCCTGTACATATGGAATGAGTGATGGGAGGGAACAGACTATGGAAGCGAGCTTGTTCCTAAAATCCTTAAGTGTGAAAAACACAATATTCCTGTTAAGTAGGTCTATTTTCTCTCTCTTTTTGAACTCTTCAATATTGCAATAAATCAGAAAACTGTTTTAAAAAGAACAAATAAAATCCTCAAGTTGGTAGACAAATACAGGAGAGAGGGACTTTTATATCTGGTACAGCATAGTGTAACCTATTAGTACTTAAGCAAATTATATTTATTTAACAAATACTTAATAATATTTAGTAACAGTAACAAAAAAAAATGTACTTTTTTTTTTGCTCGTAGAAAGGTTCACCCATCTTAGCATACTTTGATGAACCACCCTGGGAATGGGTAGTTCCACACATAGAAACTTTCTCCAGCCAAATGAAGACATCAGCAATGAATCAAACACCCTGCCCTACTCAGCAACAAAAAAGAAAAGCAGATGCGAACAGTGATGCACCAAATCCAGGTGAACACTACTGAAAAATCAGGAATTTCTTTGTTTCATTTTATGTTTAAAAAAGGAACTCAATCATCATTGCAAAGGTCATTTTCTGCAAGCAGGGGAATGCAATCATTATGGCAGCTAAAGCTATAGCAGGGACATGGCATATTTTATTGTGTGTGGTCAGCAGCAACAAATGGAGTAAGAATGGGAATAGTCTAATAAATCTTAACAGAAGTCTCAGAAGCAAAACACAATGCATATGTAACTCAGCAGAGGATTAGAGATGAGTAGAGAAACAATACACACAAATAAATACTCTAAATATGTAAAAGTTGTTAATTAACGGTTGCAGAAGCCAACTATTTTTCATACTGCACCAACAAAGAAACAATTTATAAACATTTCATTCAGACAAACTGATTCAAATCAAGATTTGTGCAGATCTTTGGATTCAAAATAAACCTTGTGCTTAATGTTAAGCAGCACCCAACAACAAAACTGCTTCTTTCTTTTCTGAAGAGGTTAGAGGGAAAGCTATCCCAGGGTGGCATTTTCCATTGTTTCATAAATGCATCTCTTGTTCTCTTCCTTTTAGTACTGATGAAGTGTTAATTATTTTGGCTGTAGTACAAATTGTGCAAATCACTTGTATGAGTCGGGGAAGTTGGACTCTGCCATGTCTTAAACTCTAGATTGATGTGCATGTCAAGGTCTTCAGGTCCAACACTTTGCATGACTAGCATCAGAAGTCTGTTTCTACAAGAAAAAAGAATCTATAATGGTGGCCTGTAAATCAAATAGCTCATGCAGACAACCAATATTATTTAAAATTAAAATTTAATCTAATCAGAGAGATTTAATGCTGGCTTAATGGTTGAGTAATACTCCAAACTAAAGTTTTAAAAAAATGTAAATAAAAACAAGTAAAAAAAAGGGAGGGGAGACATACAAATTTTTATTTGAGACATTAGACTGGACTTCTCTAAGCTCTGAACATTGATTTATATCTGTAGAAGAAATAAAGATACAAAATCCAAATTCTCCATTCAGTTTCCCTGGTGATACCATTTTTTCACCTCCTTTTAGTCTCTTACTAAAAAAGATAATATAAAGGGTTGGATGAATCAGGCATGCATCAGACTCTTTCCTCTGGTTGAACTGAGGTGAGAGCATGTGGGGACAATCTGGGCTGAGAGATACACTAAGGAAAAGGGGGGCTCGCTGTCCTTTCAGTCCTTCAGGAGCAAAAGCAGCCTGCAGACTGTGCAGCTACAGGTGCCTTTATGGGATATGTCAGGGACTAACCTCGGCAGCATGTGTACCCCTAGACACAGGCTGTGTCTGCAATAGCAAACAGTGTGGGGCAGTAAGAGCAGCCATATAGATGAAAATACTTGGTGCTTAAGACACATTGTCTTTAACAGAGATATTTCAGGGCTTTCCTTCTAACTTAGGACGAGTTAAACGTTATTACTACTAAAAGCTTTAATAGAAAGTAACTATATGGAAGAGTCATACCTGTAACTAGGTTTCATTATAAATGAGTTTATAATAAGATCTGTATTCACTTCGGGTTAAACTGAGCTGTTACCAAGAATTCAACAGCACCTAGATGATAACGTAAAAGCAGGCACAACTCCCATCAATATGAGAAGGGAATGAACAGCCAGCCTAGATTTCCTACTGTAGACAGTCGAACTCCCCCTCAATTTCTAGTTTGAGGTGTGACTGAGACATCAGGATTTTTTGTAATTATTTTTTTGCTGTCACAGTGAAGATGACATCTTATCTTGTTTTTATGGTGTTTTATCCATGAGAATTAAATACTCAGAAGTTTACCCAGGAATAACACTTAGAAACTTTAGTTCTGTGCAGTGCCAGCATCCAGAACTAGAACCTTTGCACTGTGAAGCCCAGAGGATACTATCATCTAACAATCTAGTTTTGAATCCCTTACACTGAAAAGTAAGTACTCATATAGCATATTACACTAAAAGGGTGCTAGTAAGGAGAGGCTACACATCCAGGGCTTTCAGGCAACACTAAGAACAAGAAGGAGACCTGCACTGAATTTTGTCTTGCAACACCTAACAAAGGAAGCTCTATTTCCTGCTAGTGGGACTATCTGCAGCATTCAAACTTACGAATGACTAAATCGTTTTCTGTGATAACATTTTCAATGCTAGTATTTCTGATCTTCAGCACGCTGAGAAGACTTTTAAGGCAAAAGAAGGCTAATCACAATCAACAAAGGTTATCTTATTTATCCTACGGTGAGACAGAGCACCTTAATTCTGAATATATTAGCTTTCCTAATGAGGAAATGGAGCATTATCAGCACTGCATCATTATTGAAATGTATATTAAGTGACATGTTGATTCTAGTTGGTGATTTCTACTGCATTACTAGGTTGTTAGTTGTGAGCTCTTTCCTGGCTTGAGACATTTTATATTAGACTTGAGATATCAAGCACAGCATACTGGTTTGCTTAAGTCCATCTCTAGTTCTAATTTCTTTCTGTAAATGGAAAATATTTGGCAAAAAGACCATTTCAAGCCATGTCAGGTTTTGATTTTGTTTTTATTTGTGGCACTAACAGATATCAATATTTTACAATATATAATAATATATAATATATAGTCACATTAACTGCAGATGGCTAAATATTCTTGTGCTTTCAACAGTCCATAACTATACATTTTAAATTCCAGCTCAAAAAAAAAAAAAAGAATCTGCCAGCACTCTAGTCTATGATTATAAAAATGTAAATGTACAAACTTCCTCTTCTTCAGTGTCATTACAATATAGGAAATGTGAAAAAGCATTTTCATTTGTCCTTTTTAAGTTAATCAATTTAACGAAATATTTTCAAAATATGTACAACAACTACCAAAGTAGTTAACATTTGAAAAAGATGCTGCTATAAATACTTGTGAGACAACATACAACAGCCATACAAATTAGAAATAAAGGGCCAACTTATGCACGACCTGAACAAGAGTCCACAAAAGTCCTGGTTACTGATATAAACCAGCTTCACTTCATTTTGCAGCGCAGGAATGAATTCTACATCTTGGACCTCTAAGCAGGACTCTGAATCTTATTTAAAACCTTCACAGTCTGTTGCAAATAGAGATCCTTTAAGGTGGCTCAATATTTCTGAAGTGCCATGAACGTTACTAGGGTTCAGCATATCTCTGCACATTAGCATTCTATACGTCATATCCCATAAGTAACTTTGCAGTAGACACTGTCTCACATTCATTATTAATTGCCTGCTTTCTCAGAGCTCCACCAGAGATACAAAGTTAATTTAATTTTAAAAACCAGTGACTCCAGCATATGACAACTTAGGTACCATAACTTTTTTCTTGTGATTGTTTTTTATAGACCTTTATTCTGATTTTCACTCCAACCATTTACAGTCCTTTTTGAAATCAAATAAGAAGCAAGTAAATAGTTTGAAATAGTTTGAAATATTTTTAACAACTTAAAATGAATATTACTTTTCAGATAGCTGGTAAAGTTTTTAATTTTGCCCATAAATACAATTAAGTATTAACACAGGACTGCACAGTGTTTATATTCTTATTAACCTGCCAACAAGAATGGTTTATTGGCAACTTTAAATATTCAGAGGCAAAACACAATTCCTTGGCACAGAAGCTTTACAGTAGAGCAACATATTTCCCCCTTAGAACCATTATGCAGGAACACACAGAAAATTAACTACAGCTTATTTTGGCTTGTAGACGAGAATATACTAAACTTCTTGATGTTTTTTGCCACTTCAGAGCTTGAACGATGATTATGGATGCATACGGGGTTAGATTTTCCAATTATCTGTTCTTTTTATACGATTTAAACAAGCAGAGGGACCTATAACAAAGAAAAGCACATGATCATTCAAGATATTTTTAAACCTCCAACTGTTGATATTGTTAACCAAACATTCTCCTGTGAGGCTGCTTTCAAGCTTGGTCTCTTCATCTGCTCCTTGGGACTACTTAAAGCTTATCTGTTGTTTTCTAGCTGTATCAGTTGTTTTAATGAAAGGTGCTATCCTTCTCTAAAAACCCCACAACTCATATATACTTACGTATGTTGCAGCTATTTAGGTTGTAATTACAGGATTTCTGGAACACAGATGATGTATTTTTCTCTGAAAGTCCTTCATTGTGGAATGAACAGAAACCCAGGCTATAAGTATGCAACATCTGACAGTCAAAATCTATTCTGTGTCAGCTAGCTGTCACTGGCCATAAAAATCAATTGATGAATACTTTGCTTCCTGATTAAATGAAGGAAACTCCCAATGGCTTTGATTCAGGAAAATACTTAAACAAATGTTTATCTTCCTTCCCAGTCCTCAGGTCATCTAAGCATATGCTTAATTTTAAATTCATATGCTAAGGTGCTCTTCCAAATTCAAAGTTACTAAGCTTTGATTCTATCATAGAGATATACATTAAGGTCAGCGCAAAAACTAAACAGGAATCATGTATTTGATCAAGCCTAAATTTACCATTTTGGCCTTAGTATCCATGGCAGAAACTTTATTCTTGAGGAAAAAAATAGGTTGTGATATAAATTATTAGGAAGGTGAAGAGTTCAAATTATTTTCAAGTTTTATCTTTCAATTCAAACAGCATGCAAATGCCTGCCTCTCATTGTGCATGGGAACTAGAATCGCTTCATAGGCTCATTTGACTACCTGTATATCAAGCTTGGCCAACCTTAACGTGGGGGCTCCTGCCCCATTTCCAGCCTACCAAAGCCAACATTAACTGTGGCTTTGATTCTGTAATCCTGTCATTGCACCCACAGATACTAATGGTACGAAACAGTATTTGTTCATTCACAATTATATATCTCTGCTTATGTGAGAACAGTCCACTGCTTTACATAAAGGTATAGAACTAGGCCATGCTTCCTAGAAGACACTCAATGTGCCATAATTCAGATCAATGTGTTAATTGTTGATAACCAACTCCAAATTATCCCAGTGTACACCATGGACTCATTGTAATGGTGCAGTAATTATCTTACCTGGCTCCTTTGATTGCCAACAGAATGATACACTGCACGTATCAAGAGTTCACATGACCTAATGCCTATGCCAAACATTGGCATGAATGCTTGTGGATACTTTGATGGAGCCAAATTAATTTTTAAAATCTCAGTGAGCAAACAGAAAGGGCTGCTTTGGTGCAACTCTTTGTTAGAAGATATATGGAATCTGCAGAATCTCCCTTGCACATACCATTAAGTGGTCTACAGAAATCATTTTATTGTGAGCCTGTTCTTCAGAGATATAACTTACCTTCCCCACCATTTGCAGGCACATTCCCCTGTAGTATTTCTACCAAATCCCCGGGTACAACTCTACCTAAAATGAATGGACGGCATATAATCTAAAGGAACTTTTATAGCTTCTCTTCTTTGGTAAGATTTTTAATCCTGCATGGACTTGTGCTGCAACTATACCTACAGCTAGACATCTAACAGGTTATTTGCATGTGTAGTTATGTTTTTTTCCACAGATAATCATAGTAAATCCTAAAGGCAAGTTACACAAAACCAAAAATACACATGCATTGATATACAGAACTTCAGAAATCTAGCTAGGTTATTTTGCATTTTCTGAGATGGGAAATAGAAAGTTAAAAACTGGACATACAGATCTTCACTATATGATTCTGTTTGACACAACTGAAGGAAAACACTACTTCACTTTTAACATCAGAAGCTACAAATGGTACAGCTCTATGACCTCAGTTTTGCCCACCAGAATTAGCCAAAATCTGGTCTCAAATCAGCTATTTATTTCCTAGATCAACTGATTCTCCTTTGCACATGAGGCAGACTGCGTGGCTGGGAAGCAGGCTCCTCGCCAGTGAGTTACGTTCATTTCTCAAGACAATTAACCACCAAAGGCACTGGGGCAGTCATCACGGTTGGTGGCTTTGCTTGATACCACCTCCCTAACTTGCTGTTATACTTTGGATGTGTTGAACAACTGTCAGGTTCCTTGACAGACCATTTCAAAAAATGAAGAAAAAGGTTACTTCCTGCACTTTGTCAGGTCTTTTCCAGTTGGGTAAATAAGTTCATCCTGTTTCTGTGAAATGCCTGTGTCTCCGCTCCCTTTAGGTAGGATCTGTAGTGTAACCACTTTCTAGCAGGTCTCTGAACTGCTCTGCACTGTGGATGAACCATTTTACTGAGCAGGCCCAACTGGGGACAGCAAGAGTGTGGACAGCAAGAGTGTGCAATAAAACAGAAGTCGTTTCTTCAAAACAAAGGGTGATTTATTTGCCAAAGTAGGCACAGTACTCCAAGAAATGGTTTAAAGAAGAGCCAGGAGACTTAAGCACGTACTGTCTTACCTATACTTAGTATTTTCCTCAAGCACCTATTTCTGCTCTAGTTTGTTTTGGCTGACCCACTTAGAGACTGTGCCGTGCAGACCCTGACTCTCAGCAAGGCAAGGTCAGCCTCCAGCAACTTCTCTCCTCCCTTCCTGCATAGTGGATCTTTTAACCTTAAAGTTCATGACTTTAGCAAATAGCTGTGTAATCAGGGGAGGAGTGGAGGAGTTGGCTTTTCACAGATATTACTAGAGCTCAAATGTTTGTTGGGATGCTCCTTATCTAGGCACTTGCTTGCCTTTTACATTTGGTTCCACTGACAGTCCTGTTTGATCTGCTTCCATTGCAAATATTCCTTCAAAAATAAGCACTAAGTCACACATAACTAAGGAATACAGATTCTTCCCAGTTCTCCACAACATTACCCAAATAAATGACCTTGCTGTCAGAAGCCCTTGTCCCAGAAAGCTTTGAGAAGACAATGGAAGAGAAACAGACGCCATTACTGAACTGAACTAGCTACTCTGCTGTTTAATTGCTGCAACCAAAATCTTATCAAGGACATGAGATCTCAGATGTCAAAGTGTCAAGATGACTTTTGTGTATACAAGGCTAGTTTCCATATCCAGCATCTGAAAGAACAGCACAGTAGTAAGAAAATAACACTCTGTCTTGGACAAAACACTGCTCTCTCTTTTATTTTCATAAAAGACCTACATAATGCCACATACTCTTCTGTTGTTTCAATGTCAAAACTCCAAAAAATTACTCTGTCTTGGAAATGAAACAAGACAGGCACAGTATTTAGCAGAATACATGAGAATATCTGGCGTATTTTCATGGCCTGCACTGGTTATCCAAGTGTTTTGAAATAAATCCACAAAGAAATGGTAAAGACTCGGTTTCGTGAGAAGAGCTACTGATTGCCTCAGAGACTTCCGCAAGAGCAATGCAATTGGAAGAACAAGAAATTTGGAAGGATCAAGAAAATAACTGCATCATGTATCCTTGAATGTCCAAATCCTATTTTTTTCTGTCAGTTGGTAAAGTAGGGAAATAAAGGTCTGATTTCTTCAAAATTTGTACTCTTAGAATCATAGAGTATCTCAAGTTGGAAGGAACCCATAAAGATCATTGAATCCAGCACCCTGCTCCTCACAGGACTGCCTAAAACTAAGCCATATGACTAAGAGCATCATCCAGATGCTCCTCGAGATCTGACAGATTTGGTGCTGTGACCACTTCCATGGGGAGCCTGTTCAGATGACCAACCACTCTCTCAGTGAAGAATCTTTTCCTATTGTCATCTGAACTTCCCCTGACACAGTTGCATTTCCTCATGTCCTATCACTGGTCACCACAGAGAGGATTATCAGCCACCTGCCCCTCAGCTGCCCTCCTTGAGGAAGACATTGACTGCAATGAGTTTGCCCCTTAGCGTTCTCCAAGCTGAACAAACCACGTAAACTCAGATGCTACTCATAATCTTATGCTTAACATACTTATTTTTCACATGAAAAATAACAGCACATCCAGATTTCTGATGTAATCAGAACACGCTGATGAAAATTTCCCTGAAACACTAATTTGTTTGTGCCATTTGTATGATTCTGTGGAATTTCTGGCTTATGAGAAATCATATTTTTTTGGCTACTTTCAAATGTTAAAATTTGAGCATATTTTTTCATTATCCAAAAGAAGACAAGTATGCAATGTTTACACATTTATGGCTGGCATCAGCTAAATCATGTGTTGGGAAAACTACATCTACTTTTGTACACTCCCTAAAATCCCTGGATCAAAGTCCATTCTTGGATACTGCAGTGTAACATTGGGATGCTTCCACTAAGGCCAATCGAGCTGCTTCTCTTCACCAAAAAATGCAGTGTAACTTGAGATTAGGAAGAAAAAACTTTGATCAAAGAGGTTAGTGAATTTATCCAAAAATCACACACAGGCAACTGAGCATTTAGCCATCTGGGAGATGACTGATTCACAGCTGATCACAGAAGTGAAACACATGCCATTCAATTAATAAAGTTCAGGTAGGCATTAAATTGACCTCCCAGTTTTACTGACAGCTCTAAGCACATGTGACCAAGGTGTAAGTGTTGGGAATCAATGTCTAGGACACACTACTGAAATTAGGAGAGAGTACTTATTTATAAATTTGCTTCAGGGTCTCATATCTGATCTTTCTTAAGTTCACCTTGTCTAAAGGACATACAGCATTATCTCAGATATACAAGAATGAAAAGGCAATGAAAATACTTTCTGAAATTATACACATGCTCCTGATTGTCTCTTTTAATAAAAAGTATTAACTATTCAAATTGTTGCATATATGCATAGGTGTGTTTCATTAGCTGTCCAAAGGTTTCAAATACATTCCTATCTTTGATTCAGCTAGAGAAAACAGTACATGTACCTTCTCCTGCTGGAAGAAAGAAATGCGCATCTAGAACAGCTTAAAAATGTCTCTGAAAACACAGCTAGCATACGTTGTTTCATCCACAGTAAAATATAAAAGTACATTTACCTTTCTTAACTTTGCTGCTGCAGCACCAGAGCGAATGGCCTCCATTAGAGCTTGCCTTGCCTCCAATGGGTTACCTGTAACTGTGGCAGAGGATTTAGGAGCTGCTGCTGACAGCTGAATGGGAGGTGGTGGTGGCGGCTGGGCAGGGGCAGGTGGGATACAAAGCTGCTCTTCCTGAAGGTCTTCTGCCTTCTGCAAGGATAGTTCTGCGTCCCTAAAACGCTGCAGCTCTTCAGAGGCCAAAGAGGAGATCTGCTCACGAGGCAGTTGAAAGAAGGTGATTAATATCAAGCATGGCTAAACTGTAATTATTTGACAGTTGATGCACTTTCATTTTGCTTGAATGATGCAAAACACATAGAACCTTTGTTTGCTCATGGGGTCAAACATCTGTTACTACTCACTCACATCACTCAGCTGGGCTGATTACTAGCATCGAGATTTTGGCATTGAGTCTGTCTCAGAAACTCAATCTATTTACTGTGAGATCCAGCATCCTGTAACTCTTCTTGGCATGTAAGGTAAGAGAGAAAGTTGGACTCGGTATTAATTTAAAAACAACCACAACGGTTTTGGAATCAGGGAGTATATTAAAGCTGCAATAGCCACCCATGAATCTAATTACTTTTTTGCAGTCTAGGCTGCACAGAAATAATCTCAGATGACAGGGATGCTCTTCCAGAACTGAGTTCTCAGACATAGCTTCATTGAAAAAAATGCCATTAAACCCAAAGTTTCCAGCCACACTTGAAAAAGAAAAAAAAAAGGACCAGAGAGAACTATGTGAAAGCACTGAGAACAAAATCAATTGATTCTTCTTCCAAGTGTATTTCTGTGGAATTTCTGAAACTAAAATCTCTGCACAAGTTAACAGCTTGGAAACTCATCCTGCTTCAAGTGCATGCACATGAAAAAGGCAATCTTGCAGACTAAGCCAGCTTTTCCATCAACTGTCTCAAGAGATACTTTTGCCATTAACACCATTACTAGTAACAATCGTGATAAATTGTTAGTAATTACAATTATCTGGCAATAACTAGGAAATTCAGTATCATGGGCCACATAGGAAGTTTCTAAGCAGATCTATTAGAATTCTCAGAGAAATTGAGACATAGAACTTCTGTGGTGAAAAATTAAAGGATTCATCTCCCATCAAATAATCCACAGAAACCTCCTGTATTCTATTCCCTCACTGCACACAAACAATATAGATATATAAGTATAACATCATATTAGATAAAAGACGAACATTTGAGATAACATAAAAAGGACAGCCCTTTCATCATAGCACGTCTGCATCGTGCCCTGTACACATACAAACATGGTCATTTAACTAGCACAGGTGACACAGTGAAAAGGAAGTGCATCGTTTCTAGGCATCTTTCTCTAAAATTATGGCAAAAGCTTCTCTGCCAAGAAGTCTCTGTGATGACACACTATCACTTAATTGTCAGACCCTCTTTTACACAAATTTACATTTATGCCCAATGAATGCAGAATGCAGTTCAGTATATGTGCAGATTGTTGCTGGCTAGCACATCCTGCTCACAGGCTCAGAGTAAGCTGTACCCTACCTGCAGCAAGTGCAGAAAGATATTTAGGGATGAAGTAATTCCCTAACACAGGAAGAGACATTTTCTGTCTAATGCCAGCTATCTGAATATGTGCTAATGAACTGAGTCATTGCATGAGGGAAATGGGAACCTCCTTGCCAATACACATCTTTGGCTGGATTAGTCAACTGAGTGAAAACTAAGCCTAGAACAGTATAGGTTTTGGCTATCAGGAATAAGAGATGCTTTAGTGATTAGGTAAATCAGAGAGAAGGAATCATCCTGCTGTAGTGAATGTTGATGGAACACCAAAATCAATTACTTGCACGCTACTTGCATGCACCATGTTAGCAGATAAACGGCATGAAGAAGCTCTAGTGTGTTTTCAGGTAACTGGGACTGGATGTATATGGTAGGTAATGCAAATATATTAATCTAACTGCATACTCCTAAAGTACAACTTCTCTATTCAGAGAAGTTGTGGATGTCCCATCCTTGGCAGTGTTCAAGGGCAGGTTGGATGGCGCATTGAGCAACGAGATCTAGCGAGAGGTGTTTAAGGTCCTTTCCAACCCAAACCATTCTACAATTCTAAATGTACAATTCTACAATGCCACCTAAATGAGAAAATGAGGAACATTTGATGTCTTCTATGTACACTCCCTGTAATTGGTTTGGATTTCTATGTCCTTTCTAAGTTAAAAGCACACCATTTGAAAGAGTTTAAGTTTTATAGCAGAGGATAGAATTGGACTTGCGATACTCTCTGCCTAAGTCAGATCTGGTCTTCTGTCATATAGTTTCCCCCTCAACTTCTCCCTTTGCAGCATGATGTTTAGTTTGTGGCATATCTGGGTGTATTTAAAACACCCAGTAGGAACAGACTGCACTTTAAAGATCACTTACCGTCTTGATTTCTTACCTTTTTCAGCTTTGAGGTGCCACTGTGGCCTCTAATTGCTGCTAGCAGGGCTGAGCGCGCATTCTCTGGCTCAGCATATGAGGATTTCCTGTGATTGCCATTTAGTGCACTGTTTGAAACCTAGAATATGAAAGGAATAAACCTCACATTGTTATTAGATATTTACTTAGAGATAGCTTGGAAACACTTTTTGGCATTTGTACCAGAATGCAAACTATGAAGACTAATCAGTCTGTCTTTTTTTGGGCCTGCTTTTAAAACCCTTACTCACACTGAACAGTGAGGATATGTGTAGATAGTAATGCTGTACTTAGAGATGCAGTCTCATATCCCCTAAGCATGAAGTCAGTGGCAAACAATTATTATGCCCTAGTAATACAAAATGCAGTTTTCTTTCATTATAGTTATTCACAGGTTTCTCCACATTGTGTGTTCCTGTTTTTACATAACATACTGAAATGAGGGTTCAGTTCTTAGACTAACCTCAATTACCTCTCGTTTATGCTGTGTCTATGCACCCTCTGCCTCTTCTAGCTAGTGCAGTAGCCGTGGTGTTGCATAATATGCAGGATATGCAGAATAAGCAGCAGCTTGGTCTGTATTTTGCCATTATAAATTTTTCAAATGCCTTGTGTTCTCCAGCTCACCAGCAACTGTACCAGTTATAAAACCTCTGGTGTCTGACAGGGTGAATACAGGGCTCTGCAGTCTGAACAGGCTAAAAAATGTTTCCACTTTACCTTTCTGAGTTTCTCCTTTCCCCCTCCTGTTTGAATTGCTTCCATTAGGGCACTGTGCAGTGATGTGTCTTTTGGAACTGGTTTCTGGATGACAGGTTTGAACTTCTTCTTTGGTCCAAAGATATTGGTCTGCACATTAATATCCACTTCACTGACAGCATTAATATCTGAATCATCAGGTTTCTCCTCCTGTTCTGACTCTGCATTTGCTGGTGCACCGTTTAACTCAGATGACGCTTTAAACGAATTAACTTGAACACCATTAGCAGGAGGCCATTTAGCGACTCGCAAAGATGAGCTGAAAGAGGATGGGACTCCTTGGAGGTCAGGAGACTTAAGAGATGAGGCTGAATTAGTAAGGATCAAAGTCTCACATTTCTGGTCAAACGTGAGACGTGTCTTTTTCTCTGCTATACTTTGTTTGCTGTTTAAACCACGATCCTCTTCTGCAATGTTGTTATCCTTTGAGGAGGATTTAGTAAGTGGGACACTGCCATTCTTTTTATAGAAACTCAGAGGAGTTGCTTGATTTGGTGCCCTGATACTAACTACTTTGTTTTCCAAGCCAGAATTATCACCAGGTGTAAACCTGTGGGATGCTTTCTGACTGCAAGTAAAAACACTTGAAAGTGTTTCTCTTGTTTCTGCTGACTCTGTTTCCACAGGGCTATATTTGGCCACAATAATACATTTTTTTGGTGAAACTTCTGCTTCAGTCTTAACCTCTCCTGCCCCTTGCTTGTTTTCATCTTTCTCATGATACTCCACAGAGTCAGACTTAAAGGTAGTTGCATTGATGTGTCTTGCAATGGCAGAGGCAACATACTGACTGGAAGTTCTCCTATGTGGCTTTACAAATGGAAGTTCCAGCTTTTCCTTATTAATGGTTGGGGTTGCTAATGGTGTTACCTGAGACTGTGTAACTGGAAGAGGTAGTTTGGTCCTTTCATTCTCAGACTGTCTTTCGGCTACCTGGGTAGTAACAATTTGTGGTGCTACAAGTTTTGGAGCTGCAAGACAGACAGGTTTGTGTTCATGTTTTACAGTAAAGGGCTTAGAGCTCGTGGTGACTGCTGACTTTTTAGAAAAATGCTCAGCAGAGTCATCACTTTGCTTTTCCATAGAACTTGACCTCCAGAATGCCTTCACTTTCCCAATATGAATTTCCTCACTTTCATCAGAAGAAGAACCTGGTATGTGTTTACTAACACCAGTGTTTGGGCTTATAAGGTTGCCTAGTTCATCTATCTTAATGGCACCAGTGGAGAGTGAAACTCCTCTATCAAAATGTCTTACTTCAGGTCTAGGAGGGACAACTTTAAAGGTTGTCAAACCCATTTTAGGTTCATAGTTCGATCCTGAATTCTGGGCACGATGACACCATGTAGGTGCTGATGGGACTTCTTCTACTTCCACTTTTTTTGCTGGTGGCCATTTGATTTCTAATTCTGATTTACTTTTTTTCAGAGATCTTTCCCTGCTACTATATTCATTATATGGATTTAGCTTCTCTTTTGCTGTATTGATTTCAGCTGTGGTCTTGGAGTGAGAGGGACTCAGCTTAGATTTACATTCCTCAGACTTCACACCATGTTTGGGAAGGGGTTCCAGTCTTAAGTTCTTTTCACTTCTTTTTTCAAAGGAGGATGTGAGAGATTCAAACATATCTCTCCGCTGTTCCACAGGCAAATGACTGAATTCATTTTCAGATGGTTGCTGATGTATTAGGTCCTTCGATGCGCATATAGCTCCACCATCTGTGTGTCCCTTATCAAAGGAACTTGCATTGTTGTTTTTATTTGTCAAGTTTCCTGTATTAACAGAGTCGATTGAGATATTTTGTGGAACCCTCATCTCCATCTCTTGATTTTCATCTGAGTTAGAGGTGCTAACTTCTGGAGCATCGTCTATGACTGTTACTGGAACAGAAATGGAAACATCTTGGGCAGCCTCAACTTTTCTTATATGTGGGTTCGATGCTTCATTGATGTAGTCAGAGTCAGAGTTACTCATACCGTCCACCGCTGCGAAATACACATACAAAATTACATATTGGCAGTATTTAAGCAATATGACTTTAAATCACACAAACAGATAGCACAAGCTTAAGCAGACCAGATATTTTAGTTATAGTAAAAGTAACAGGAGTATTTTTGTGCTTTTATTACAAAAAAAAGAGAGGTCTGGGTCCTTCTTATTGTCTGGTTGCTGATTATGATCAGCCAAATATTCCTGCAGTCCTCCTGCTTCAGCCAGTGGGAAACATACAAATACAGCTGAAAGCAGAATTTCATCTATTGTTCATACCTTATCTTTGACTAACTTATCTCAGTGATAAAAGTTTCACTGCATGACTCCGAAGGAGAAATATTTCTGAGAAACAGCAAGCAACTCCAAATTATGTTTCCCAGATCTGGTTAGTAATAACAGCCCAGCTGAAGGATTTCCTTGAACAAGCAAAAAAAGAAACAGTACTTTTATTTTTTCTTCATTCTTCTCACCCTTTATTACCAGTGACTCCAGAAGCCTCATTGTGCAAGAAGTTTAAATATCCTTTCAAATTCACTGGCATAAATCAAAGGTTACAAAACAGAAGCTAAGGAATTGCCACGTTAGAGAACTCGCAAGAAATCAAATCAGAATCTAGTCCACTGCAGAAGTATTAAAATAAAGCTAGGAAATTTTAAAAAACTATTTAATGCCATTTTTTGACAAATCAATAATAGAGAAGTATTTTTAATCCACAGTAGGAAAAAGAGGAGCACAATATGACATTCTCTCTCTTCCCACTGATTCATGTTTTCCCATTTTTAACTTTTAAATATGCCTGTTAACACAGAGGAGGTGTTGGCTACAAAAAGGTCCCATCCTTTTTCCACTTCACTATGATAAAATACAAAACAGAGCCATTGTTCATTAAACACAGAGCTAAATTCGCAACTGGTTTAGCTTCACTTAAGTCAGGGAAATTATACCAAATTTGGCCTATAATATGTGTCCATTAACTACTGTTCATCTCTTTTTGGTAGCAGACACTGAAATAGAATGATGATCGGATATGCAATTTGAAAAATATTCAGTGCAAGCCTATAAAAGGTGGCTGCTCCTGAAGCAAAGGAAGAGCAACCACTTTGGGTGGACCACATTCTGCCACAGACCTGTGAGTTGTTCCCAGTGATCTTAGTGAGAAATGCGGAGGACATGTCAGAGTACAACTGATTATTCTGCATCTACTGGTTATTTCTCTCTCTTTTGTACTTAAGAGGTAACTTTCCTACCTTCTAAATCTTCATCCAGGTCAGCCAAAGTCTGCTGGAGTTGTGCTTCAATGAATGTATCTTCATTGTCATGCTTAGCCAAAGCCATTGCTTCATCTTGTCTGCTACACGAAAGAGGAGAAAAACTTTGGGTCTCTCCCCTACTTTTTAGCTTTGCACTGTTGCTCTGAAACACATTATCATTTCACCCCCCTTGGTTCCACTGGTATTCTGAAACTCATTCCCCAAAGTATGAAAAATATGTAGCCTGAAAGACACATACCACCATACTGACACATTCACAACTAGGAAGGATCTTGGTGGTGCCTGAGCAAACTCAAGCGTACTGGCAATCAAAAGACTAGGATTAATAAAGCCTGTTGCAAAGAAACGGTTCAGCTTCACTGTGAAGTACACATTTCAGCTGGACTGCAGAAACACAGCATATGCCAAGACAAAGTTTTTGCGTATCCATACAATTGTAAGGCAGATCACTAGCCATCCTGTGCACCTGCTGTATCAATATATCTGCAACTGAATTAAATAAAAATAGCATGATAATGAAAATAAAGATAGCTAATGTACTGTTGGACAATCGCTCTTCATCCTGAGGGGTGGGAGGGAAGGAGAAAAGAGAAACTAATCCTTTGAGAGTAGCTTTTAATGAAACATAAAAAGGGACCTGATTTTGCCAGAAATCTGATGAAGTTGTACAATGGTCTAAAACAAGTCTGAAATCAAAATGAGTGCCAAGTGTTGTCTTAGCTTATCAAAAGAAGAAAAAGAAAATGAAACTAACAAAAATCCTAACAAAAAAATAACTAAAATTAAAAGAAAAACAACGTGTGGCAACCTGTTAAAAACATGAAAAAAATTAGAAAATAAAATCATGACCAGCAGAAAGTTTTTATCTAAATAATCAAAACTAGAATTTCACATTGGGCAATTCATTTTTCCCAGTTGTCTCAGCTGAATTTAAGACATCGCTGTCTGTGACATACTATCTAAGTTTTGCCCTTGTGATTAGCCTATTGAAAAAGTAATTTTCCATTCTAACCACACTTAAACTAGCTCTGGTCAGGTGAAGCAGATTTGCCCTTTTCAAGATCAAACCCTTAATAGCACAGATACTTAGAGTAACAGATGATACATTTTTTTTGTAGTTCAGCAAACAAATGAAAATGCCCGAAAATGCCATTTATCTGCTGCCTTTGAAGATATTAATTGGAATAAAAATTCGGTGATGTTTCCTGACACTGATTTAAATTATGTCCAACAATGCAGATTCCTTTTTATCTATTTGATTGTTTGATTTTTCCTTGCTCATACCAGGAACAACTGAAAGCACATGTTGAAGAATCAGGTATTTAATTTTATTTTACTTCATTATTTATTTGTTTAGCATTCACCTGTCCTTCATGTCTTTTGTAGTAGTCTTGGAGCCCAGTCCTTCTACTTGTACCTGAACTGCCTTGCACTTACAAAGCAGAGTTCAGGTATGTGGGATCAATGAAAACAACAAAGTACACCTTGAAGGAAGCCTTCCAAAACTGTCATACACACATTCTGGTGTATGTGGACATACAGACAGGATTAATTCAAGACAGCAAGGCTTCATGTGTGCCAAAGTGGTTTCATAAACTGGAATCTAAGGCAGTATTCCGCACTGATTGCTTAAATACAGAAGAAGAGACACAGTACTCTGTGACTGGAATACAATTTCTTCCAACATCTGCCGCTGACCTGAGTTTTGACAGGTCTTGAACATCCCCACAAGCCAATGTGAACTAATGATGCTCAGGATCAACACCCACAGTGCAAGATTCATCATAAACCGAGTTTTCCCTGTGATTACAAGACCAGTGGCACAAATCAGTTGAAGTCTCCCATGGAGGCAACTAGTGCTGTAAGACTGCAGTCCTTTTGTACCCTGAGGCACACACTCACACACATACACAAATCCATGAGACTACTCATTTAAGCAATTTGACAAGAAGATTTAAACTTATTGCAGCACTCAGGTTGGGAGAGAAAACTAGCAAACAAAACTTTCAACTTGAAGATGGTAGAAAGAATGAACTGAATGAGTTTCATAATGTTTTCACAGTGGAAAGTTCTAGAAAATGATTATAAAATGCACTCCTCCAAGTGCATTTTAAAGCAATTTATTTGCAAACTCAGAAAGGGCATTTTCAATGGGAGAACTGCTCAAACTGTGCACCAGCTAAGGTCTATCCAGTCTGAAAGGCAAATACCACTTTCTTCTTTATAAAGCTGGTCTTGGGGAATAGTTGTACACAGCTGGAGGCAAATAAGAGACACAGAGTGAGACTCTTTCTCTAAGTTACTGTGGAGAAGTTGCTTCCAAAATCTTGGACATTACACAACATAATTCCAAAAAGGCCATGCCAGCTCACCACTTTTTTGGTACCTGATCATATTTTTCTGTCTATTGCCTGACTGTTCTAAAATACAGCCAAAATCTGTTTTACTAAGGTTGCATGTGCTGGGCTTTTTACAGGAAATAAGAGGGACTATTAGGTTGAGAATTTTATGGGCAATTTATCTAGAAAAACATATATGGGATGAGAACAAGCATTCCTGGACTCCAAACACAGAGTGTAGGCCCATTGCACTGACCAGTTCTTTTCTCACATCTATCGGTGGGAATCTTTCAATGACACCTTATAGCAATATTATCCTCTCTTTGCTGGGCACAACAGTCAGCAGAGGTCTCTTTCATTAATCCTCTGCACTTATGCAGTGACTATATATAATTTGCCTCTCAGTCTCTGCTTCCATCTCCTTATCTAGACAACTGGGAAAATAATATCCAATTCACAGAATTTTTCTGAAGGAAAGAGAACAATGCAGTGAAAATGAAAGGATTCTTATTTGTTGTCATAGAGGGAGCTTCAGCAAAAGCAGATTTTGCATTTCTAAATCTCTAAAAGAGCTGTTGTTCAACGCATCTCCAAATTCACATTCAAAGCAAGCCTGAAGGTATAGATTAGGCACAAGGGTTTTTCTTAAAATTCTTATCACTGGTATTTTAAAATGGGATATGTGTTTTGTGAGGTGAAGGTCTGGTAGTTTCCAGTAGCTCACATGACTTACAAACATGCCTAAGATGACTCTTTCTCACAGGAAAAGGAAAACAAAAGGGCCTCTAAATTTTTTTTCCATAGCCTTCCTCCCTTCTAACCCTATATACTTTTCTTTTGTTGACAGCTCTCTTTTGGTCAGAATCCAAGAAAAATATGACTTATTTTGATACCATGTTTTACATTCTGGATAAACATTACCAGTGGCATTTTCCCATACCCGCTTTTTTTTTTTGACTTTGGGAGGAACCTGATAACCTTTATGCTGCCTTTTTGGTAAAACGTGAGGTGCTAAAAATACAGCACTGGTGAGTATTTAGCCTACGCTCGAAATGGCAAATGTGTGCAGTTCCTGGAAGCCTGTGCATATATTACTTATGTAGATTAGCAGAGATTTGTGCAAAGTGACTACTAAACTACAGCATTTAATGTTCCACTGAGCTCAGGATACAACTCCTAATTGTTCCTTGGCAGTCATTTGCACAGTTGGAGACAAAATGAAACTTACAACAGCATTTTACCAAATTAGTGCCATGGGAGACAGACATTTATGAGAAAGTTTACATTCTAAGAAGGAGAGAAAACGCTCCTATATAACTAGCTGGAAATGCTGCATTAAAATAAACCCAAACCAGTTGTAAGACAGAGGATTTAAAAT
>NW_016690227.1:1418687-1468354 GCF_001604755.1 Lepidothrix coronata
TTTAACAGAAAGGCTAATCTGTATTCTTGTTCTATAACAACTGTATCTGTTACTTAACCATAATATCCTTAATATCTTTGCTACATGAAGGTCTGCCAGCAAAAAAGTGCACAAGAGTATTCAAAATTAAAGAGTTTTCTGGAACAAGAGGAAAGGGAAAGCCAAAGATAAGGAAGGAAAACTATGTAAGAAGAAGAGGCTTACAAATCTGTCAGACATCTGGGTCTTAATAAATAATTTGTCATCCCTGAAGTTCTCCCTGTCACTTTAACCCTTTCTCTACCTTCCTAGTTCTTAAAACAGTTTTCAAAAAGGTAAAATGTACCTACCCAGTTAAAATAAGATCTATTCTATAGAGAAATAACAGAATAAAACTTTCTCCTGTTTCTCAGAGATAGTTACAAGTGACATGCAATTGTACAGAATGCGTTTGTGCACAGAGGTATATATAATACATAAATACAGTGCTATTTTTTCATTGCAGTTTTTCTCTTTCCTTCCTGCCTGCCTTCTGCTACTCACAGTTTTTATTTCCTCTGACCAGCTTGGCTGCTGAATTCTCTCCAGCTACTGACTTCTCCTTCTCTCCTGTCTTTCCCAAGTAGAATACAAAACCCTGTAACATTTGAATTTGAATGCATTGAAAATTAAGCAGAACAAGTTCACCCACCCCTATAGTTTCAAGCTTTTGTTTTAAACTAACTCATCAAACCCCTAAGAGTTTAGTAGCAAACAGCAAGTACTTCTCAGGGTGGTAACTGAGAGGACTCATCTCCTCCCAGTAGCTTCAGCAATCCTGATCAGAGCCAAAGGTAACAAATTCTTCCAAGAGAAAGGGAGGAAATGGGATTATCTCTGTCCAGACTCACAACATGAACTGATCTCTGGAGGGTTACCCCGCCCCCACCCTATGTCCTCCACTAGCTGTACGTGAAAAAATATTCCTCTCTCATGGCTACTGAAACAGACACTCAAGGGAGGGGAAAATCCCTTTCAGACCTTTGGAAGGTATTTTATCTTCTTGTCCCACACAAGTCTGTATTTATTTAGGTTTATAACTACAAAGTTCCCTTTACATTTTAAAATACTTTTATTTTTAAACATTTTAGTATATTTAAAACCTTTTCAAAATTTAAAAGAAGGTCTTGTATTTTAAAGTGTTCATCCTGCTCTGAGAGAGGCCAGTGGAATCAGCCACTCCTAAGACCCTTTTAAAACCCCGATTTCAATTGTTTATAAATTTGAGAAACTACACATCTTTGCCAGTGACAGTCCAAATGACAATTTATATCATGCCCGTGATCATACTATTATTTTATTTCAGCCAAAATGTTCAAATGTCTTCCAAGAACTGTATGTGGAGGAAAAGGAGAGCTGCATTTGGATATACGAAATGCTGTTTAATACTCAGTCCTCTGAAAAATGTGGTCCTGGGTGGTGTAACTGTTCACCACTCTGCCTTGACCCCCTGCCCATCAGCTCTCCTTCTCTAAAACAGGATAATGCCACCTCTTCATATCATGTGACCATCGTGCAGAGAAATGAATTAAAGCCTACATGGCACGTGGATACTAGTGAGACAAGAAAGATAAAAAGAGCAAAAGGAAATTAAATAGTCCTGTTTACAGAACAGCATTTGAACTGAGTGAATGGTGGTATATTTGTTTTATTAACCGAGCTCTGAAACTTAGAAAGAAAATACAACAAAATTGAGTACTACTTTAACTTTAGGGACATTGTCATACTGTCCAAAAGGGGGAATTAAGGTTAAAGGGGGGAATCTAAGGTTATACAGAGAGCCTTAATATTAAAGTTACTTAATTCTGAGTGTGTGACCTAGCATCCCTAATAATATTATTTTAACATATTTTTTAATGTGTAATTATTTATAAAGCTCCAGACAGTAGGTGCGCATGAAGCTTTATAGGCATATAAAATTGTCTGATCCCTGCCCCTAGGAGCTTGCGTGATGACACCACACAAGGGATGGGAAAAGAGGGGGTATGGGAGGACAGGGTTGCAACACTGTGAGATCATGAGATGTACTTACTGCTACATAAGCAACATTTCAGCTTCTCTGTGGTTTTCTTGTTACTCATTTAACACTATATATTAAAATCTGGTGAACAGATACATAACACAGAGACATCAACCGTAAGAAGGGATATGAATAAAGAGAACTATGTAGTACAACGTTCAGAGTCAGCAGTTAATATTAAAACATTCACAGCCAAACGTTGCATATAGTCAACTATTTATACAGTTTAGCCCTTGGCACCTCCAGCTAAGGTCTGGGTTCTGCTCCACCAGGTACTGTACAAATGTATCATGAGATACGATAGCTATGTTATGGCTTTTACCATAAAAAAGCAGTCAGTGGCAAAAGGGGGTATCACGGACAGAGAGACCAAGTTGGTTTAACAGGTAGAGCTAAGGGTAGAGTGTTTTGACACTTGTTTTGATATTCTAATTGCTAATTAATATGTGTATTTAGATCACTATCGCTTGAAGAAGAATCCTAAAACCAAAGCGAATCAAACAAAAAATAGTGCACTTGCAAGTTGCTCCCATGTACTGGAAAACAAAACCATAGAGCAGCTTGGAAACCCTAGAATCCATGTACCTTCTTTTAGAAATTTCTTTTTCCCTGCTCTGGGAACTGAATGAGAACCAAGCTCTGCTGTGGCTATCATTTCTGTTTGTCCAAAGCCCGTGGTACATGTCATTTCTGATCTGGACATACTATTACCCTGCTATGTGCTGACAAACCTATCGCATGTCAAAGACTGTATCCTTAAATGCTCACAAGTTTCCTTGACTTCAGCAGACGGAGAACTTGATGTGATATTCTGATGCTATCAGGCATATCAGTCACACAGAGATCACCCGGGACACCCAGTAAACAATTCTAGAAACTTGAAGAAAAATCAATTTAAAACTAAACATACAATTAACTAAAGTAAGAAACATGGCAAAATATTCTTGATCTCCTGAAGCACAGGCTAAGCCTCTGGACCAAATGTAGGTAAGAACTGTGGACTTGATTCTGCTCTTCACTGCAGTTCTTCACATTTGCATGTGTAAAATACTACCTGGATCTTTTTATAGCCCTTTACACTCTAGATATAATTTGCTTCCACTTTAACGGTACTTCTCACAACCCACAGAGTACAAAATGATTTTAGTACACAGTATTATAAATTCTTAAGAATTTGTTATTTCACTGGGTGAAAAGCCCAAGTTTTAGTCAGTTTTACAATTTAAAATTACAAGCTAAATGTTTCCATTACTCTTATTAACCTTTTTTCCCCAAGCCTTGGCCAAATTACTCACTAAATAAAATTTCTGGCTTCAGTAGTTTTTAGCTTCAAGGAGGACTCAGATTCACTGCTACTTTACAGTAGCAACATGTTCTTCCAATTTTCTTTGTTGTTATCTTCCATTTAGAATTCAGTTAGATCTTGGTACATGGATCACTAGTGTACCAAGAAGAAGATGGAAAGGAATGAATAAGCTCTGCGCAAAATTTTCCATTAAGTTTTGTAGCTTATGAAATATATTTAAAGCTCTGTATAGCTTGGTATCAATTATTCACATTTTGACTTGTCTGTGGACTTAAGAGGCTGGTTTGGTCCTGAAAGCAGCCTGTTCATCAAAGAACTTTGTACAATTTCAGAGTTTCCAACACATTTTCTTAGCGGGGTGGCAGCTGTTCTGACAGTGGAAGTGGAAACTGATGTTCTCCAGATTTGGATGTACTCAAAATTGTACTGAGAATTGATTTATATCCGATTAAAAAAAGAATTGCATGCAAATAGGTTAAAAAATTATTTTTTCCTTCCTTCTATGCTTAGGAAGTGGCTTTTGAAAACTTAGTAACTTGACCTCAGAAGGATTTAGAGAAGCACAATTTTCAAAGCTGTTTTGTTTACAAAGATAGGTTAGGAGTGGAATTAGAGTTACATTCAAATATTACTGGCACATTTTAAAAGTTATTACTATCAGCATCACTGTTATGTCAATCTAAGAGGCTGATGACATAAGATTAAAATACATCACAAACGTTAAGTTTTTGCCATACGCTAAAGCTGATCTGAAGAAATTTTGCCTTCCCAGAGCCTAAAAAATAAATAGTATTTATGAAAAACAACTGCATTCTCCAAACTACAACGACTGCATCCTATTTTAGTCCCAAATAATTCCTTTAAAATTATGGATATATTAGATAAATACACAATATTTAGCACAATAAAATCACAGAAAAAAGTAAGTTGGAAGCCTAGTCCAACCTCCTGCTCCAAGCAGGTCTAATTTCAAAACCAGACCAGGCTGCCCAAAGCTTTGCCTGCATGAGTTCTGAGAATCTCCAGAGACGAAGATTCCTCGACTTCTCTGGGCAACCTCTTCCACTGCTTAACAGTTCCCAGTTTAAGGAATTTCCTCCTTATATTCAATTTTTATTTCTTTTAGGGCAGCTGGTGACAGTTGCTTTCTGTCCTTTCACAGTGTATTCCTGAGAATATCCTATGAGAAGCCTCGTAGTTTTCCTTTGGTTTAGGAAAAGACTGCAATCAGATCCCTCCTAACCCACACTGCTATCCCAAAGTGAACTACCTAGTTGATTCCCTTGCCCCAAATACCCCACGTGCTCCAGGGCCCCAGCCCTCTCAGTGGCTCTCCTCTGGACCCTCTCCAGGTTGGCAATCTCTCTCTTGGACTGAGGGCCCAAGGCTGGACATGAAACTACAGCACTGGTCTCACAATAGCTGAGGGGGGGGAAGTTACCACCTCCCTGACTTCGACAGGCAGTGCAGCATACTATCCTTCCAGCTTCCTCTCCTTTGGCTCAGCAAGAGCCCTAAGCAACAGTCCTGCTGGACAGCTAATGAAACGTCCTGCTGTCTCTTCTATGTGCACTCTTTCCAACTAGTAAAACTTTTGTGTGTTTGTGTGGCAAAGAAAAATCTAAATATACAGAATATATATCTTTGGCTGAAGGAAGAGAATACTGACTTTCAGGAGGGAGTGTGTCACAATGACCTATGCTCAATCTTTAATTGGTTAAAAAACCAGAAAAAGTTCCCCCCAAATTGTAGATTATTAATATTGTTATTACAGGGCTTTGCTTTGATGTCTTTGCTCAACAAAATGCTAACTTCTTCCTCCCCCACTGAATGTGCATGTGTGTTTTTCTAGCCAGTCTAGATCCTGCATTTTGAGGAAAGGTGGAATAGCCTATTTATCTCACAAGGATCAATCTAAGTGTGCTGAAATCAATGGGTTGCTTTTCTGGATCTTAATTGCATTTACAATACTAGCCTATCTAATCCTTCCAATAGAAACTGCTTCGCAGCCTAAGACACTGCAAAAGGACAAATCACAAGAAAAATGTGTTTTTGAGCAAGTATCTAAGTGAGGCTTGACCTTGTCCCCATTGATACTAATGGATAAAGAAAAACCTTAAGATCATTCCAATAGGTTAAATACTGACTTTGGTCTAATTCATCCCTAAGTTATCCCCCACTGCATAATCGAAGATGAAGTTCTCACTCAGAAATGTGTGGAAGGAAATAACTAGGTCATGATACATACCCTTATGAAGGGGCTACAGATTAGCAGCTAAATGGAGAGACCAGAAAGCACAGACTTTGTGTCAACTGAGAATTCAGAGGAATTTCTGGCCCCTGTTCCATGACTTTGCAGCATCACACAGAGCGGATCCCTGTCAGTATTACCAGGCCACCCTCCTTGCTGGAGGCACAGCTTCCTATTTAGCCAGTTTCTATTTGCAAAGTCCTATAAATTTTGGGTTCCCTTTGCAGCCCTGCCACCAACTATGTGAGTTTTGGCAAACTAACAGTGTCAGAGTCATTTGTGCTTGAAGGCAGTTCCTAGTTAAATTCCAGGTTCTTGTATTTTCTTGGAAAAACTGCAGAAAAATGTTTGTTTATGTGAAAATAAAAAACAAAAAAAAGGAAATATGCTGAAAAAAACCATCCCAAGGTATAACGCCAGTGCAGGTTAGCAGTACGTGAATATATATATATATATATATATATAGATGCATGCACACACTCCCAAACCAATCTCCAAAGTTCACTGCATACAATCATTTTCCACCTGGCTTGAATTTTCCATTATACGACCTCCATGTCATTTTTCTGGATCAACACATAGTAACATTTTAAACACTTCAGATGCTATCAGAAGTACAAAATAAACCAAACTGTAACAAAATTATTTCAGACTCCTTGAAGAAATCAACTCTGGAGGGCAGCGGGTCTTTTGCGAGAAATGAACTACAAGTTCAAACAAAAAAGTGACCTTTGCCTGTTGCTACAAGTATGTCACTGGAGGGGATTTGGCAGTGAGCGTTCCACTGGGAGGAGTCACTTGGCAATGGTACTGGTTTATGAAAGAGCAAAAGAAAGTATAAATTGGTTTTCTTAAATGATTCCCTACCAGGACGACATGCAAGATATTTTCACAGAGCTGGTGGCAAGTAAATATTTACCTCTGTGGAGCACTATCAGATCCCACGTTATCGCAGGAGGTGTTCTTCACAGGACATGTCTCTGAGCCACACATCGCATCTGCCTCAGCTGAGTCCATGTAACCATTGACCAGCTTGATGTCTCTCAGCTTCATACTGTCATTTTGTGAATCCAAAGACACAATGTCAGATGGGGAGCTCACAACACCCGAGTCCTCTGTGGTGTCCTCAGATGCAAAACAGCTGCTTTCTGATGCCGTTTCTTCCACCTCTGATAGCTCCAGAACTGTGTCATCCACTACATAAACATTATCATGTGCAGACAGCAGGCTCTCTAAATGAAATACAGCAAGGAAAGTTAGCTCAAAGTCATCAGTACATAAATCAGAGAGCTATTCTTTTGTAATTGGAAAAAAAACACATGAAATACATTAGAAATAGGAGGAGGGAGCTCAGTATATAAGATAAAGATGATTTGAAAAGTGACAAAAATTACGTCCTTCGCTTTTAGAAAGGCCATTTGCTCTGCCAGTTCTGTGGAATTTGGGTTTTATAACTTTCATAGCATATCAGTTTCCCTAATTCTATGAAGAAAAAACTTTCCAGGAACAGTTTCTTGGAGAATTGACCCAAGTTTAAATGATGTGGTTCAAGAAATCACTCTTGTTATTCCTTCTGTCAACATAATCTCATTGTTCCTCTTCCATTCTGCCAAACAGGTAATGACATTTCTAATAAGAAGTCTATATACAGGTAAAAAACAGGCAGTGTTTCCCAGTCAGGATACTGAATTGGTAAACTAGATCTACTGCTGGCCCACTGGGTGTCATTTATTTTACACCAACCTTCAATATTTATTTTGCTTTAAGTGGGAGAATAATAGTTGTCTATTTTTCAAAGCATAAAAAATCTACTAATAAATGTAGAGAAAAGTAGACAGTGCCATGCCTAAAGCAGAAACTTTTCCAGTGTTTAGTCACTTAAAAAGGAGATCAAGGGATATGCCCTTTGCATGTTCAATTCTATTAAAAGTTGCAAATTTTGAGAGATTAGACACAGTACAATTTCTCATACTCTGTTTTAGTTTGGTCCCTGTGAGTTACCCCCTTTTCTGTTTGTTTCTTTGTTTGCTTTTTGTAAAAAATACAATTTTTTAATTTTCCTTAAGAAAAGTACTCTAGACTCCATCATGCAATTATACTATTAAAGGAGAACTCCCAACAAGGTCAGTAATTTCAATGACTGAAATTATTGAGCGATGAAAGACAGGATCGAGCCCAAACATATGTCTCCTGGTCAAAAGGAATCAATAAAGACTAATCTAAATGTTTAATTTGGAATTATAAGTGTGGAATTATAAGCCATTCACTTCTACAACCTCAGTAAGCAAAAGAAAGATTAAAAGTGAGTTTATGGTCTGATCTTCCAGACACTTGTGGTGGATGTTAATTACATGAGAAGTCCCAAGTCTATAAGCATGACTAAGATTAAACATACACTTCACTGTATTTTATGGTCAGAATCTACAACTTTTTGAGGCTTACATGAAGCTACAGCTCAATAAAAATTATCAACAGAGAGAAATACTTCTGAATTATTTTGAATACACAAAAGTATTTTCTTTAAGTCAGAGAACAGAAAACAATTTTGTTAAAGAATGTCACAGAAATAATTTTACAAGGGTGTAGCTTAGCAGTGAAACTTGGAGTGGAACTAGAATAAAAATCAAGCCAACATTCTCCTTGACTGAGGTTACAAGATGCCATTAAGTACTGAAATTGATTTCTGACAGCAGAAGCAATAAAATTCATAAGGTTGCAAATCATGATTAAAGTTTTAAGTGCTGTCAGGCATCGGTATTAATGATGGAAGATGATCCAAAGACACTATTGCAACTTTGGAGGAAATGTTATTTGATTTCTTTGACCTTATTTTCTGTAACATTAGTTCTAGATTCTAGATTTAATCCAAGAGATCGTTCCATTTTAAAATGGCAATTACAGGAACTAAGTATATGTCACTGAATGGATTTGAGGCTCATGACAGAACTACAGGTAGGAAAACACTAACATGAAGCATAAATATGAATAATTTGACATTGAACATCAAATAATAAGACCCAAAAAAACCAGACAGCGAGGAAACAAGTAATAGTATATGGCCTTCTTGGCTTTTAAACAAACAAAAAAACCCCAATAACAACCCACCACCAAAACATTAGTAAAAGCAACAATATGTTAAAACCAGGACAAAGTAGGATAGCAAAGAAATCAATTTAAAGAGTGGAAGTTGAAGAGTGGAAGCACACGGGAAGATTTTGAAGTAATGCACAATGCAGTATACTTTGATGCAAAGAGACCTCTATATAATATGGGCCAGATCTGTTGTCACCTGGATGCAATGAATGACCTCTGTCCTACAGCTGGCACAGCAATTTATAACAAAGTACCTACTCCCAGATCCTGACACCAGGATGGCAGCCTTTTCCTCCCTAGCTGTCTCTCCCATTTCCTCATCCTCTTCTTGCCTGCCTGCAACTATTTCCTGCATCTTTCAGCTCAGGGATTTAGATCCTTTTGGTCACATGGCCCTACTTGGTATTACTGTAGTAATAACACTCACGGCTCTCCCTGCTCGGTGGCAGGATCTCCACCCCCAGCTCCTTGTTCCCACATATTGACAAATAAATGAAAAATAATTCTCTTATTATCAGGGTCCACGTGCAAGTTAATCCCTGTTATGTCTAGATCTTGGCAGCTGAATCACCCAGTTCACAATAATAACATTCTCATTCAACGGCAGTTTTATCCTGAAGCATAGAACTACAAACAGATATCTTTCTACTGAAGTAAAACCAAAATGTCCCCCTTTCTTCAAGCCTATCAGTTTGTCTGATAGCACTTCCATTTTATCTTCACCGAGAAGATTCATGAATTTTTAACACAGTTAGCACATGGCACTGAACAGAGTTGTTGGCTACTTGTCTGAACATGAAAGCACACATATAAAGCATGACTATGATGGTTCTGTGTCATGTTAACAACCTTGTTTCAGCTAAGAGCAGCACTAAAACACCCCTGTTTTAAATTTGAGCTATTCTTTGATGGATTAAGTAAGAACTATTTTTCCTTCTACATGCTTGATTAAGTCTTCACTGGGGCAAACTGAAGATGGATGGGCATTACTGGGTAATGATACATGACATGAAAAAAGCCTACCTCAACTTTTCTGAGTAGTCTTGACTTTAGGAGTAAGGATATACTTTATAAAACTTTCTAATTCTACATGGAGAACAGGGTAGTATCCAGTAGTAGATGTGATTCTGCCTTGTTAATTTTGCATATTTTTTTCTCCGAGGGGATGCACCTGCAGAAAACCACCACACACTAAACGCAGTGTGATCACAATGATGGCAGCTACTGAGGTTATTTGCTGGTCGAATAAAGAAAAATCTCAACATTTGCTTCTCTTTTCTCTTTCATAACACTACGACACTTTCAGGTTCTGATCTTCACAACCTTGTGCAGACATATCCAGCTTCAGAAAGAGTATGCAGCAACTGCTTCAGGACTGAACACACAAGTAATAACTGCCACAGATAACGTATTATTGAAACACTTCTGTACCTCAGAAGACTGAGTTTTCAAATATATAAGTAACATGTGACCCCATTCAGTGGCATCAAGTGGGGCGTGATATTGAAAGGGGTGTAGAAGTTGGCCCACTCTCTCCAAGTCATTCTAAAATCCCCGTGGGACATCTCACCCACAAATGAAACTGGAGAGAGTCCGTCAATGCCCTGCATTGCTGCTTACCTATGTCCTGCTTCACGTTGCAGACACTGCTAAGTCCAAATGAGTGCTGTAGAAGGGATCTTCCCAGATTCGCAGCAGCAATGCTGTCGCTGCACAATTAGGTCAACCACACGTTACAAAGGCTTTCTTGCAGAGGGGGATGTCTGTTTGCAAGAATGTTGCCCGTGATCATCAAGAGGGAAAGAGAAGAGCTCATGAGTAAAGAATGTGAGCTTCTTGTTTAACACAAAAGAAATCTCGTTGCTTTAATCTCAGTAGTCTGTAAGTAATTAGGAAAACACTGAACTCTGAGTTTAGAGGAGTCATATCTGCACTCGTGCAGTTTGATATCGCATATATGTACACATTACTCATACAGAATGCCAATGATGGGGAGACAGATAAACCTCACCTTGTTTAAATGCAAATCAGCACTTTCAGAAATGAAGATTTAATTCAATAGTTAAAAAACTACCATGAGTAAAATACTCACTTTGATTACTACCGTTAAAATAACCATCATCGAATTTGAATGAGACTAGAATCAGACCTAAGTGTTCAAAAGATGCATATCCCACCTGGACTCACAAAATCAGTCAGCAAAGCCCAAGTCATCACTCCTTCTGAGACCAATGGGCACAGGGTGTAAGTTGTAACTGTTCAGAAAGTGCTGTGACCTTCTGGTTTTACAGCACTGCTGGTGGTTTATTGTCACATTCAATAATGACAGAAACAGTACATGCAACAGCGTTTCTGAAGATGTAACAGTTGATTCACCCCTACATGATGAGCAACCTGAACTTCACAAGGGTTTTAAGAGACATAGAGTTCCTCTAGCTCATCTGACTCTTGGTAAGAGGTTGGTAATTGTTTTACAATTTCTTTCATCATTTGTTCCACTGCCAAAAAACTTTCTTTTCATGGACTAAAAATTGCTTTACCACAGTTCAAATAGTCTATTATACTGAAGTTGTAAAAAAATATTACAAACTTCTTGATGTTAAAGAATATTAATTCTTATAATGATCCCCAAATTAGAACATAATTCTTTCAATGACAGTACTTAAAACTTCTAGCAAGAGAAAGGAACACTGCTCTAATTATTTGTATGGGCAGTAAAAAGTTAGACTATCACCAAAGACCAGTATTAAAAAATTGTGCACTTTTTTTGTACACTTGGAAGAAGGCTGATGGAAGAAATGGGAAAAGAAAACATTTGTGGTGCCAATTATTTACAGAGATAATGAAAACAACATAGATTAGCTTAAGAGTTTTCCTACAGGTACAATATGTTCTTGTTACATTTTACTCCTTTTGCTCATCAATCCAAAACTTTTACACAGAAATAAGTGTTAAAGACTATTCAGTGTGCAGTTAAAGCACGAGAAAGAATGGGTGGTCTCCCTATCATAATTAAAACTATTATAATTCAACATGCTTCTGAGCATATTTGAGCCTACGTGCATACATTATTTTTTTAAAAAAATAAAAGAAACAAAGAGAAAATAAATGCCCACTGTTATAGACTAATAATAGTATGAGAGGAGTGGGGGAATAGCTCGAGACCCGAGGCACTCCTTCTCTCCCAACTTCTGTAACTGCCTTGCAGAAACTGAAGCTGGGGCCAGGAAAGGCTAAGGAGAGATACTATGCTTTGCAGCTCCAGCTCTCCTCCGAAGTGAGCAGCTTAATGTTGGCTCAGCTCATTTAGGTCACAGAATCACAGAATAATTTCATTCGGAAAGAACCTCTGGAGGTCACCTAGTTCAATGTCCTCCTCAAAGCAAGGATAACTTCCAGCTTCAACAAAGTAGCTCAGGACCTTGAGCAGCTGAGCTTTGAAAATCTCCAAGCATGAAGACCCCTGGAAAAAATCATGAATCATTCTCTGGGCAATGTCTAATGCTTCTCCCACTTAAGAACATTTCTTTAATGTCAAACTAAAAAATTTCTAGCTGCAACTTGTCACTATTGCAGTCTTATCCGTTTGCCGTGAATCTCAGAGAAGAGTCTGGCTCACTCTTCCTTTTCAATGCAAGACAGCATTCAAATTCCCCTTGCTCTTCCCTTCTGCAGGCTGAATGTTGCCTAAGCACCTTCATGTATGTCTTTGACGCCTTCTGCCAGACTCTGGTGCCTCTGGTTTGTCAGTACCTTGTTTTAGAGAACTCAAAACTGGACTTACTTTTGGACAATGGACTCATATGTGGCTTCATGGCAGCCAAATAAAGGGGAGTAATCATTTTCTCTGATCTGCTGGCTGTGCTCTCGCTAGGACAACCCAGTCTGTGGTTAGTGCTTCATCACTGTAAGGGCACGTTGCTGACTCACACAGTCCTGCATGTGACTCCCAGTTCTCACACAATGAGACATTTTCAGTCTCCTTCCTAGTCTCATGCCCCATGCTTATGTTTTCCAATAGATTCTTTAATTGCAGTTATTCTCACTGCACAAACCCTGCAAACAGAAGTAAATCCATTCCTTTACACGCTAGCCAACAAAAAAAATTAAAAGACTCACAAAGGATGTCTCACCAGACATACCATCAGAAAGTTACAAATGGAGTGTTATTAGATACACACTGTGAATTTTCAGCATTTCCATAGTTAATCCCAACCTAATGACAGTTAACTTAGCTACCTAGATCTACCCTCCTCTGGTTGAAAAATAAATGCAATGTGGACTCATTTAACCAGCCTTATGAATTTGGGTAGTTAAGCACTTCCCTTGAGGTTAAACTTGTCTGTTGTTAGTTGATATCACAACAGAAAAGTATTGTAACTTTTACAAAAGCTTTTTTGGCAATGGTGTTTCCTACACCAAAGGCAATATAAGATAGGATCAAGCCAGGGAATGAGAACTGAAGAGTATTCCAGTCCCTCTATTGTTTTTTCCATATAAAAGTAACTGTGAATGTCTGTGCACTAATGTTTGATTTTCCTTTCAAATGTATACTGAAAATGATTGTGAAGTCTCTCTCTCAAAACAACACTACCTAAAATGTCTGCTGGCTCTTGAAAGACTGGGAGGAAACTATCACTGCAAGTAAATGTCTGCTACACTCTCCCATTTCAGACCTTTATTTTTACCACCTGCCAAACAAGAAAGGAAAAATTTCTGAACTAACACAGCACAGATTTTCAGACCAAGAAGAATTAACATATTGAACTTTATTATTCCTATTTCTTTCCCACAATCCTTTCTTCAGTGATTGAAAAAGCCTCTCTGACCTCTGCAAAGCCCATTTGACCTAGAATGCTGTTGCTATTGCTAAACTGCTTTTCATCCTCTCCTTTCTGGCACTCTCATGAACCTACTAGTTCCTTGCTTTTATAAAAGACTTGTTTGGACTCTCTGACAAGTCTACATCATAGTCAGTAACTAGCCTTCCTTATTCAGAGGGATCAGATGTCATAAAAGTGACATGAAGAGCAAAATGTTCTTTGACAGAAAAAGGATCATTTGTCAAAGTAGATCTTCCCTTGATTAACATGAGCACGTTACCATTTGGCTTAGGAAAGGACAGATTTTAGAAAATGAATCAGTAGTGTGAATTGTTCATTTCCTTTTATTCACAATGAAGTATGATGGGGAGACTTTCACAACAGTTCCTGGTGTTCCCTATCTGAGTTTAACAGAAAACTAGAATGATTCAGAAGGTGCTTTCGGGGCTCTAGATGGTCCTTTATTTAGGGTGAGGAGATTGTGCATAATCCATGCAGTTCAAAAAACTATGAACAAGCAGCTTAAAGGAGGAGGATAATATGAAAATATATTTACGAGAATATTATAGATAACTTCAGAGTTGCATTTCATAAATCACCATGTGTAACACTGGTAACTTGCCATGTTAAATAATGGGGCTCTTTGGGGACCACAGAGGAAAAGGAAAATCTACATCTAAAACCAGAGATTGCGCAATGTAATGAGCCTGGTGAAGAAATAATCCACTCTCCACATTTTTCTGGGAATTATTAGTCTTAAGTGATAGATTTGGGCAATTCGCATCCTTTACAGAGGTGTTCGGTTTCCATTCATGCACACTGCAGAATCTAAACAAATGGACTGTGAAGGTGATTTTCATGAGCTACCTTAGAGAACACACTCTATAAAACTGCATGAAAAGCATATCCAGTGTAATGATTAAACCCAGAAATGATTAGTGTATCTATGCAATAAAACAATGTTTTATTAGGTGATTTTTAAGACCACAGAAGCTTTTATTTTTAAACTTCACCATCTTTTTCCTCCAGTGCACTCTGTATCAATTCTCATCCTTACTTTGTCTGTTAACAATTCCATAAAATCTCTACTACAGTTTTGTATTTATAGCATAATCCAGAGGAGAAAAACATAAAACACTTTTGCATTGTAATTATATTTTCCTTGCCCAGCAACTAGCTGCCAGCAAACTCAGCAAAGAGACACAAAAACCCAACCCTAAACCAAACACACATACACACATGTACACACACAATTGTGGGATTTAAGAGCTCTTTTTCATAGTACAGACACACCATTCCACTCACAGTTTTGTATTTATTTCTAATTAAAAGTGATTTAAAAGTTAGGGAGGGTGGAAGAGAATCAGGTCAATCAATAATAATCTATTGATTACTGAAACCATTAGGTATTAAACAGTTAAAAATAAAAAACATTGAGCAGTTGCTTTCTATTTATGGGGACAAAGTATACCTGCCTTAGGCACAGAAGCACTTCTACTGAGAATTGCTGCACAAACGAGAAAAAATCTTCCTATCAAATGCAGACTTAACTAGGCAGTCATGGCAACAAATAATGGTTTTGCTCCATATCAAAAGGTAAGAGGGAACTCCAGGCTGGAGTGATGCTTAACAAAATGGGATTTTATCACTCTTAAAAATTTTTTTCCAATCCACCCTCAGAGTACCTCAATCCATTCAGATATGTGATGTCACCCTTCAGTTCCCCCATCAGTGCATCCATCATTTCCCCTTACATCTCTTTCTACTTTTCAATAGGATAGTACTTATAACACAATCCGAAGTCAGACAGTGCCCTGAGAAAATGTTTTCATGCACAAACCACCTCTCTAACTTACAATTAGAATGGCACAAAACAACTTCATTTAATTGGCCAAAACATACTTCAGCCAAACCACCAATAATGTAAAGGCCTACACAGAAGATTTTTAACAGCTAGCCCCAAATTTAGATATGAAAACATTTTCATACACCTCCATACTATAAAGACACAAAGCTCTATTCTGACCATTTTTTATGTACATTACCTGACTCCTCTTGGGCCTCCTGATCAATGGAATATCTGCTTCTCTCTCCAAGAGGCTTTTCAATAAACTTGGGCTGGTGGTTTACTTTGGCAATTATATTTCCAGAAATATTTTAACCTAGAAGAGTATGTTTCTGTTCCGAGTTTAGTTATTACACGTTTTACTGCACATTCACACTCGATTACTCTGCTATCGTATTTCTCATAGCTGTAAGACATCCAATGATGTCAATAAACTATATACCTGGTGAGAAACTACTTGGAGTATCTGAACACCTCTTGTCGCTAAGACAGTTTGGCTACTGAAACTGCCCAGTAAAGAAAAAATTATTCTTGCACAGAACAAAACTGACGACTGGAGTATCTCCCCGTAGATCTTGTGCAATATCATCCAAAAGGGCACTGTACCATTTTCAAAGGATATTTCCTAGGCACTTTGAAGACCAGACTCCTGAGCTAGGATGTGGGCAAACCAAGAACAGTGAGGCCAGGAGAGTGCATGCCAATTGCACTCACCACCTGAAACACTGCCAGGCTCCATGGGTCTGTGCTAGCAGGAAATAGCTGCAGACATGATGTAGAAGCCCATAAAGGCAACTGGTTGTATGGAAAGATAGCAAGAGAGATTTCTTTAATGACACAGACAACCAAGCATCCACAGCACGGAGCAAGAATCAAATGCAGGGTGTCATGAGTCCAGAGGAGGGCCATGAAGATGACTAGAGTACTGGAGCACCTCTTCTGTGAAGACAGGCTGAAAGAGCTGGGTTTGTTCAGCCTGGAAAAAAGAAGGCTCTGGGGAGGCCTCATAGCACCTTCCAGTTCCTTAAAAGGAGGCCTTTTAAGGCCTCCAACAGAGCTGGAGAGGGACTTTTTACAAGGGCATGTAGTGATAGGACAAGGGAATATGGCTTTAAACTGGAAGAGGGTAGGTTTAGACTAGACATTAGGAAGAAATTCTTTATTGTGACAGGTTGCTCTCAGAAGTTGTGGATGCCCCAGCCCTGAAAGCATTCAAAGCCAGGGGCTTTGAGCAACCTAGTCTAATGGAATGTATCCCTGCCCATGGCAAGGTGGTTAGTGTGTAGATGATCTTTAGGGTCCCTTCCAATCCAAACCATTTTATGATTCTTTGATTCTACGAACTCCACCTCACACTTTAGCCGTGAAGTTATTTTTTTCAGAAGTGCACACTGAAGCTATCCCTGGGAGCCTAGTAAGAAGGGAAATATTGGACAGGTAGAGAAAAAAAATGCTCACAGAAGAGCACTGCTGCCATGCCACCTCCTCTTTGATGGGAGATGGACTACATCAGATTATTTCAGACAGAAGCAGAGATAGGAAAGCTTAAGTCAGAGCTGAATTTGGCCTGCTCTTCCACAGTCCTCTTGTGAAGTCAATTATCTCATCAATCATGCTTTGCCCTGGGGCTCTCTTTCCCTATTAACTTCAAGAAATGCAAACATGCAAGAGTGGTAACTGGATGTTAAGCTTTGTACTGATTTGCAGATAATAAAATGTTAATGGCACTGCCATCTCTGGTGCTCTGGTGAACAATAGCCTGATGCAAGAAATGGGTCATCATCTGAACACCCACTTGGAATAAATTCTCCCCTATCATATTATGTACTGTTAGTATCAGATCCTGCTTCCACTGCAGCAGTTAGTTAGTTTTGCCACTGACTTCAGCATGAGCAGGATCAGACCGTTCACTGATTAAAATGCAAAGCTGCAGATATCTCCTGCATGGGATGAATCCCCACAGGGAAAATTTGTCTGCATTTTTATTCATGTGAAGCATTTTAAGGCTTTCATTTACACAGTTCATTCAATAATAATGTGCATGCTGTATAATGGGGTACCTGATTAAGCATGCTTAAGTGCTTTGCTGGAGCAGGGCCATTTCTAGAATTTGAAGGTTCACTATGATCATACCCTCAAAACAGACAAGCTAGTTTGGGGAATTTTTCACCTGAGTTAATGGGCTTAAATAGGATCAGCATAAAAGGTCATTTTTCCTATGGGAAATTTGGAAATGTCTTTGAGTTTCTTTCTTTTTAGCCTCAGCTCCTACAGAAATTAGGCTGAGAAGGTCATCCTGTTGTAGGTTTTAAGTTTGTCTATGAAACCCTCCAGTAACTTTTAAACTGGCTACCAGCTTCTCCTGAAATAGTCAGGAAGGATAACAGTCTAAAGTTCAGTTCCAAAAGTTTAATAAGGAGGTAGAAGGACAGAGCAAGGAGACTTTCTTCATATATGTGCTGACATAAAACTCATTCTCTATTATGTACCAAGGATACCTGGGGGAAGGATGCTATGAACAATAGGAAAGCTTCAACCCAGAGCATAGTGGGGTTTAGATACCAGGGAACTTAACCATTAATGCAGAAGTTCAAAAGAAATGCTTAAGGAATTACTTGATGAGGTCTGGGGGAAGGGAGGAAGAAACTAAAGAAGAAAAATAAAATTAAAAAAATAATAAAAAAAGAAAAATTCTCAAATCCTAACATCTATTTTTGTTTTGAAAAGCAAGAATTTCAAGCTTCTGTGATTTTCATCTCCACCTATGTTTTCCTTTTTTCATCCTCTCTCTTTTGCATTTTTATCCCGAACTAAAAAACAAACGAAAAAAAAAAAAAAGGAACCTCCTCTTTTAAAATCCAAAGAACCAGTTAATTTTTTTTCCTAAAACCACTACTCAAGGATTGTGTTCGGAAAATTTTTTAGCAGGTGTGACTGGCCACTGTTTCACTTTGTACAGTACAGTTTGTTCAGTAATGTTCAAACATTACCTTAATTCTCCCGATTGCTCATAATTTCAGCATGGGATTATTAAACTCTCCACTCACCTTAAGAGAGACCCTATCAAACCAGCACAGAATCATGCCGGTAGTTTGTTATTACTCTTCCCATTACAGCACGTTAAGTTTAAAGACTTCTGTCTCAATTTCAGTCTGCTAATTTTCTCACAGGCACTAATTTAACTCTGTGGAAAAAAATGCAAGGAGTTTCCCTGTGCAAGGATCTTTTCTGCAAAAGAATGCAATCGATACATTGCCAAAGCCTTGTATTATGAACAGTGGCATGTATTTAATGTACTCTGAAAGTGAAGGAAAGCCTTTTTAGTACAATCTGTGTCCTTTGTAAGAGCAGACTGAAGACAAATGATTTTATTTCAGGAACATCTGAATCCCATTGATTAGCGTGATGAATACAGAACAGGAAAGCTGCCAGGTACAGAGGAAGCTGGGCATGTCCACGAGGAAGTGGAGCAAACAAGCAAATTACAGCATATGCATGCTGCTTTTTTTTTTTTTTTTAACCAAATGTTTTCATTTGGAATACTTGGACACTTAAAACTCTAAGTTTCTTTAACTGACTGGTCAGTTAATCAGCATGTTGTTCTCATCTTCTGAAGGAAAGCAGCGAAGGTTTCAGAAGTAAAAAAATACACTTTTAACCTATAAATAATCAACAAAATGTTCATATACATTGTTTTTAATTCAAATAAGATCTATGCTGGGGGGGAAAAAAAGGGAGTTTCTTTTTTTTTTTGGAAAAAGTGGTTTACCTGGTAAAAAATTTTGTGTCACTCCTGAGCATTGATTTAACAATTTGAGACTGATAGTACTCAAAAAGGGTTTCAGAACAAAACCAAACCACCAAGGCATTCATGCAGTAGACCCCAAAGTATCATCTACTTCCAGGAAATTATACAGGATAACCCTTCTACAGTCCTTAGCAGTCCACTGCAAGGCTTTCTGGAGAACAAATCATGAAAGAGTTTGTTTACCTCCCAAAATGCTCTATCTCTTACAGATAAGTCAAGTAAAGAAAGCTCTTAATTTAAACTTAAAGCTAGTAATTATTTTTTCTTACAGTCTTTATAATTCTTAAATAATTCTTCATAATTCTTATAATTTAAGAAGTATATTCATTTAAATCTTGACTGTTTCTCCTATAGACACATCTTAAAAACAGAGCTGTTTCGTGTTTCCACTTAGTTAAGAAAAAAACATTTTCATGCTTTTACAAACTGTAAAAATGTTTTCCCTTTTGGTTTTTAACTTCTTGTCAAGCGACAAATTTGAGGAAAAAAACCCAAACATGGAAGAAAAGAAGAAAAATGCTAACCCCCACATTTTAAAAATCAGAAATCAATAATAATTTTTATCAGATGCTTGAAGTGGAAAAATTGTTTTGTTTGTTTGCTCTAACAGGTAAGTAGATACTCCTGTTCCAGTCTTTCACTATTTATGGGAAGTTACCATATATTTAACAACTTTATTTTCAGCTTTTAATCACAACAGTCTGAAAAGAAAAAATACTATTTTTCTGTCATAGTCCTCCTTTCTCCTCTTATTTCTTCCACCGTCTTTTATTTTAGGTCTTTGTCCTCCATTACACCCCACCTTTGCTTATGGTAGTAGGTTAGAAAGTAATTATTTTATCCATGCCAGGAACCAATTATGGAATCCACAAAAGGAGCTGACAAAAGAGACGCTGTCTCTGCTCTCAGCCTTTTGCTCCCTCAGGCCCTAGAACCCAGAAGTGAATGCGCATGGCCAGAATTCTCAATTTCTAAGAAGAAAGCAGGAAGGCATTTTAGTCAGTGTTTACTGACTTAGAAGTGGTAATAGGAAAAGCTGAGTATGAGCATCTCTAAGGATGGAAAAGCACTTTGGTATGAGAATTATCACCTACCTGGAACAGAGAATACAAAAATTTTCAACAGTTTGCTTTCTGTAGCAACCTGTGCATTGCCTGCATTTGAATCAGTAGGATCTTGCACTCCAAATTTCAATGCCATGTCAAATATCAACCTTCAGTTTGATGTGGTCCATACCTAATGTGTAAACTTAGCGTAACTTCAAATTCGTACTCAGGATGAAACTTCTCACACTCGCATCACGTGCACGTATTTGGTTGAACATTGATGTTTAGTCCTGCTTGTTACTGATAAAGTGTAAGTCGCTCTATTTGTGTGGGTGTGATGATTTCCTCACATTCCACCATTCAAGGACAGTGGAGTATGTTTAAGATGCCGCTCAATTATTAAAGGTACCGCTCCCACAGTTAAACTGCTCTTATTTTGACTAAGGAAGAGGAGAACAGGGAATCTGGTTTCACTCGGAAGAAACATTTGCAGTTTATCCACAGATTACTTGCAGATTGCAGAGCTGGTCTGCAAGGGAATTAGAAGAGAAATGTCTTGACATTGAGTCAGGATAAGAAATGAAGCTAAGGTTTATTCCATGCTCCATGAAATAGTTAAATAACCAGTTAAAAACCTAAATATCAGGAAATGATATTTGATTCACTGGGGTCCAGTCCCATACTTAGGTAACCAGAAAATATTTTCTTTGAATATTCAAAGTAATTTTGCTCCCTTACAGTCAGACTGACTTTTGGCTCAAAGTCTCCAAAATCACGAGTTTTATTTTCAATATAGGCAGGCAGCAGAGTGAACATGTAAAGGAATGCAAAATACACCCCCTTTCAAACCAGTGTTAGCTGTACCCAGGACTCAGTCTCCCTCTTTAGAACTTAATCAAGGCATGAGAAAATGAAGGAGATCTGGTGACCCAAATTTACAATATTCTTATTAGAACTGAAGAGGAAAAAAAAGAAAAATCTTTCACCATCAAGGTACGTTGAAGGAATATAAAGGACCCAGTAGCTGATACCTGTTCAGTATGTTATCAGCTTCATTCTTTCTACTGGGCTTGATATTTTCAACAGCCATTTACCACTTGAAGTCAGAGCATTACAGAATAATTTACAATAAACAAGGAATAAAGGAGCCGATTCTTGAAGAGAAATACACAAGATCACCTTCCCCTTTCTCCATCTCAGCAAAAATCAGCATTTATTATGGGTAAGCTCTTCTGGATAAACAAAGAATTAATTATGCCACTTTGTCAACGTCCTATGAATTTTAGCAGTGGACTTCTCTAGCCATACAGGTGCTATAACAGAAGCTTATGAGTAAGAAGTATGAATAACACATGAATAACAGTGACAGCAATTTTGTTTCACTGGTCTTGAGGGGAGTCCATAGTTTTGCAATGACATCAGAGAACAACACTGCTGTAATTTTCGAGGGATGGAATAAGTTACATTTTGTCTTCTAAAATAACATGTATTTTAGTATGGAAAATTAAATGGTGCCTACTGCATGTACTAAATATATATTGAGAGTCATGGTAGTGACTGGAAGCCAAGCTCAGAAGACAGAACTGATGTCATACATCCTCACATGGCCCAAATCTCAAACAGAAGCACTTTTATACTGGGACAGAACAATAAAGAGGGCTTAAAGTGGCTGTAAACATAAATCATGAGGGTATGAGAATCATGACCACAGAGTTTACTTTAAAAAAGCAGAATAGAGGGACAGATGATGGGTATATGATAGATTGGATGGCCATATGTTTAATAAACAAATGCATCATGGGTCTTTGCAATTCATCATACAATTTGAACTGGATGATTTCTCTACCAATCATTCTCTCTTGGCACTTATTGGAGCACTCTAGATGCCACAGAAAGCTTTAAATAATTCCATTTAAAATAGAACAAAACCAGAAATATATCCTTTTCCCATTAATATATTTAGAATATTCTCTCCATATTTTACCTGCCCAGAATAAGTTTCAGTGGTGGACCAGTAGCACGTTTTCTGAAGATAAAAATGGAATGCGTTCAAAGTTTAGTATTCTACAGCCCTGTCACCAGAAAAGGAAAAAACAAATCAATCTGCTTAGTGGGAAAAACAACATTCATTTCAATCCTCAAATATTCCAATTATAAGGAAAAAAAGAGCAAGCATTAAATGTAGAAAAGATATTTAAGGATGTTTTGAGAATCTCTGAATCCTAGATTTTAGTCTCTGAATGACTGAATTGCTAGTAATGAAGTCATTTGTCTGTGAAAGAGGATGGATACTAAACCAATCTGGTCATGCTTTTAAAATGCTAAGACTCAAGCTGATAAAATCCTTCTAGCAGAACACAGTCTTTTTATACTGGCACTAAACCTGACCTACTCCTATGCACTTCTTAAGTATGTATACCAACTATATGCAGTAATTACCACATCTTGTACACAGCTGTCATAGATATAGAGGCAATATCTATGCAATATAATAGCCAACCCAATATGCCACCACCCTCTGTAAGAATGTTTAGAGCAAAAATTTGAGTGTGCACCTGCAAGACACCATCACAGTGGCATCACCTGCAAATATGATTTCATCTTCATTTTCTTATTTGTGATGAGACTGATTTAAAAAAACTAGAAAAAATTTATTTTTTCTTTTTAGTTACTGAAAAAAAGACTCTGAAAACTAAGAACTGAAAAACTTTGTGATCTATTAGGTTAAAATTCACCTTTAACATTACTCCTGCTTGCTTCCTACTGTGGCTCTTGGACAACACTGGCCCCCTCTGGTGGCCACTGTACGAAAAGATATCAGTAAAATACTGTGCACCAGGAAGTTTAATCTGTTTCTAATTCACTGGATCTTGCATGGGTTGAGCACATTCATCAGAACGGGTTTAATAATAATTAAACATCTAATAATAAATTAAACATCTGTCCTTATTCCCTAAGAGCACCGGATGTCAATGACACTGGATTTGTAACACTGGAATTTGTTTTGATTTATAAGTTACCTGTGCATTTACTTGTCCTCCTGAAAGGGTTCAATGATACTTTCCATTTTTTTGTTTGTTTATTTGATTTTCACCCCAGATATCTTACCATGAAGGACAGTATTTGAACAAGCTGTTTGGTTGTGCAGATAAATCCTGAATATATAAAATGTATTTCTTACTAACTCTGGTAATTTTAATGAAAAATTGTACTATAGTAGCCAATTTATTATCAACTTCTCCATGTAATTCTCACTTCATTTCTAATGTCTCCAAGGTTAAAATAAAAGGAGTAAACCCAAGCCACCGTCTTTTCACATCTTTGCTAACCTAAGATTCCATCAAATGGACCTAAACTGACATTCCTTCCTGTTATTGAAAATGACTGAAAAACTTTCATTTTCTTCCAGAATCAGAATTGAGGAGCTGCTAGAAACCCTGAGCTGAAGCCTGGAACAAGCAGGGATTCCCCAATTGTACCTCAGCACCGAGCTGGTGCTCATGAAGCAAACTTCCAGCAAGCTCATGTTCCCAGAATCACACTTTGCTTAAACACTTTACCCCCTTGCACGCACGTAATTAATGAATTAACAATTGTGAAACAGAGTATCTATGCAATTCCACTCAATGGATTTGGATTTAATGAGTGTCACTGAAAGTTCTTTCCCACACTGCGTGTAGCAATAGGAGCTTTTAAACTATGTTAATGTCACAGTAAAATTTCTTATAATTAAGATGATTCCTTGTAAATATGCAGAAATTTTTCTTTTTTTTTTTTGTAAATTCTGTTTAATAGAATATATATACTTAGAACTTCTGAAATCATAATAAACAAAGAATATGAGCTAGTATAAGCAATGATTTTTTTTTTTTAAATTCTGAAAGGCAGATCTAGCCATCTAAAATTGGTCATTAAAATATCTGATAGAGGAATTCCACAAAAAATGTTAATTCCCACAAACATATTTCAGACAAAAATTCTGAATTTTAATTAAAGGCAAATTAAGTGTAAGTAATGAACTTCTGGTGTTTTCACCTACAGCTTTTAAGAGTTTGGTGAGCAGACCACCAGAAAAGAGACCACTTTTCATAGCAAAAATGTCAGCTATGTGGAGAGGAACCATAGCTGTCTTCCTTCAAAGCAATGAAACTTTTTCTTTAAAAATGTAATTTTGTTGAAAACCTGAGCCTCCTTTAAGGAAAACTCGTGCCAATGCAAAGGACTGCTTTGACAATAAACAGTACTTCTACACTGTACTCAATATAAAAAATGTTGTTTCACCACCTCATTATTGCATTTTTATACTAGTCTGAACTCCATGGAGCATGTAACTCTACGGAGCTACAAATAGGATGCAAATAGAGTAATGAGAATGGGTAAATTGGGTTCTTAATCTTCACATTGTGAACACCCACTTTCTTTTTTTTAAGAGAAGACTTAAAATTAAACCATTGTCCTGTCTTAAGAAGGTATTACAAAGTACCTGGCAGCACAGAGAGTTCAATTCTACTCCACTTTTAATAGAAGATCCTTAGAGTACTAAGTATACTTCCCAAAGAATACTTAAAACTTATTAACTACATGTCATATTTGTATTAAAAACTGTCAAACCCCTTTTTAGCCATGTTCCACATTATCTGTAGGAATGCCTTGCTTTCTTATTCTCCATTTCGCCTACCTGGAAAGGATTCAAGATGAATATGATTATTTGCTTGAGGGTAAAACAATAATTTTTCATCATTTAAATTAGAGTTATGTATTGCAAGTCACTCATTTAAATAACATGAATGTCTTAAAGCACAGTACTTGCAAGGTCAGAATAGTTCCGGGTGTGTGCATCATTACAACTCATAAAACCTCTGTTTGTAGTTCAGAATAATTAAAAATATATGTCTTCTGGACCATTCACATGAAGAACTTCATGCAGCACAAAGAAGTTTTTGCTAAGTACAAACCTAGAGCTGATATTTTAATTAGAACTCATTGACTATTCCTAGCACAAGTGTAAAAAGACTTGTGGAACGAGATTTATCTCAAGCAAACAGCGTTTGCATCTTTGTTACAGAAATAGAACACACACCTTGATTTCCACAGGATGTCTTCAGGATCGAGATAAAATTACTCATACTAAGCATCAGGATGAAAGATTATGAATCAGTGCATTTGGTATTGGTTCTCGGTATTCTTTTTAAGCCACTTATAGATCCAACAGATCTTCCTGGGTTTTTTTCTTGGCAGCTTGATTGATAGCCAAGATATAGAAAGAATCTTGCACTTCAACTTGACTAGGCCATGCCCAGTTCTAGTTTTGTTCCAAAGGAACAAAACAGATGCAATAAAAGAAAAATAGAAAAAAACAGAGAATGTAAAATGTTATACCTAGACTAGCAGAAACTAAAAATGAAAAATGTTTTTAGAAACTTTATACTAAAACTTTAGACAGTATGGACAGTAAACACACCCCGTCCCAAAAGCACACTCTTTTGAAACACCAAATTAAATTAAACCATGGCTCAAAATAAAGAGAATTTTGTGGAAAAGAATGACGGATAATATCTTTGAGGCTGATATATAGATTTTTATAACACAGCATACAGTTCTGGAGCATACATCTGACAAATTAATATGAACCACAACCAAAAATAATCAATAATAATTAAAAGAGAATGTGTGAGTTTAAAAATAAAAGAAGCCAAAATCTCAGTCAGAAAAAAAAGGTTCTTTTCCAGCAAGGGAGAAAGGAAGGCAACAGAAGAATCAGGGTAGTAGAGGCAACAGGATGTTCAGAAGTATGAAGGTCATAGGAAGAGGCAAGGTCTGTCAGATGCGCTTGGTATATGAAGGGAATGATGCACAACAGTAGACTGTCAGGGGAAAAGAGTAAAAGGATATAATTATAAATATTGTGTAGATCAGTCAGCAGAATGGCTAGCATGCTCAGTAACATTAAAGATTCAGATACCCAAAGGAGATGTAGGTGCATGAGCACATGTATTAAAATTTAGAATCCCACAGATGCTCTGAGACTAACTCCCTGGGTTCTCGTATAAGCTAACTCCATCCTAACAGCACACCACCTACTGATATGCAGTGTGTCTATGAATTCTGCTTTGCTTGGCCTGAATTTTAATTCTCCAGAAGGTACAAGATAGATGATGATGGAGATTCAACTTCATTCTTTAGCCTCAGATCAGGCTGGATGAATAAGGGTAGTGATGGCAGTATCAGCTTTTTAAGTCACATGTACAAGTTTTCTTGCTTTAGAGACCACTTCTGAGAAAGAAAACACTGGGTCACTTGACACATGCCTTCTGAGGCAGCATACTATGACAAGCCAGCAAAACTCCCTGCCAAGTACCATGTAGTTCTCAATTGATTTAGAACCACGTGTAAGAAAATCAAGTTTCCTCTGTGTTTCTACCTATTTTTGGTTCAAGCTAACAAAGCCCAACTCTTAAAGACTAACCCTAATGACTGTTAAAGACTAGATATACATCTACGGTGACTGAAGAAATATGACTGAACTGCTTGTGAAACCATCTTAGATTTTGTCAAGTGGCTTGTATGACCTGTTCATATGTCAATCATATAATGAAAAAAATTAGATATAGGGACAAGGCTCCTTTCTGTTCTCCTTGTTCCTTAAAATTAACCTGGTATTATCCAGTAACTAGTAGTATCCATGTCTTCTACACAAAATAACTGGTAAATGCTTATACCCACTCCTTCATTCCTTAAAACTTTCTCATTAAGCAATGATTGATTATTTTGATCTATAGTTAAAAACAAAGACAGGTACAAATCATGATTTTATTTCTTCAAAGACAGAACACTTTCTGAAATTTGCAAATCAATCAGTTGTCAAGCCCTTACCCAGTGTGAACCCTGAATTCATTAGTACTTTATCTAGTGCCAGAGTGAAGATTTTAATTTCAGGATCTCACTCTACAGGAAGGTAAATTTTTTATTTTCTTTCACAGAACTTTTAATTTCTTACAGCATATCTCAATGATAGTCCATAACTAGCCAAATAAAGGGCTAATTGTGGAGTTTCACAAGAATACTGAAGTTATTCTAATGAGCTAGCTGACAACATTTCAAGACAGCATGTTTCAATTACTTGTCTAGGTGTAGCAGTCTTTCATTACGTGCATTCTTTATGCCAGGTAAAGTAGCACAGAGCTTACCATTGACTCATATATTGGGAACTTTACAAACCATGTTAGATAACCAAACGTCATGCAACAGAGGCCACAATCTCCATTTCTGCATTCCCAAAGTACAGTCAATCTTAGAATCACAGGCCATGAACAATCTAATTAGTAAGATAAGGAAGGAGAAAGGATCCCATAAACACGTCACTTGAAACATGCAAACAACATGCAGCAAAGGTTCTACCATACCTGAAGTTAAGAGGAAAGGTCATGTAATGAAAATATAAAGATTAAAGAGCAAAAACTGTGAGGAACTGTTGCATTCTTGTTTGTGGAAGGGATTCTCGCAGTTTGAGACAGAAAAGCCCAAGTATCTTACTAAAGGCCCTATTCATGAATTATTTACACTCCCCATAAGTTTGGAAAACTCCATGAAGAGTCATTGCCACTATTCTCTGTGAAATGAAAATTCTTCAAGATGGTTTTCCTAGAGCACAATGGGACAATTCTGTGTTTGCTGGAACAGAATGAGGGGTGAAGCACGGTGCCCCACAGACAGTGGCAGATCATAAGGAGTAAGAAATTAAACTCCACATGATCACAGAATTTTAATTTCTGAATGGGAATTTTATCTTGTGAAAGACATACTGCTCTTTACAGTCACCCACTCAGCAAAGGAAGACCACAATCTTCATGAGAGAAAGCTTTTTTGAGAGAGTGATTTCTGAACAAATACGCCTTTCATCAATAGCTGGCATCAGTGGCTTATCGTCCTTCCCACCTTGTTCTGTGAGAAAACACATTTACTAAGCTTAGAGTTAGGAAGACTGAAAATTTTGTTGTTCTTTGAATCTACCGCCCAAGTCCTATTTGCACTGCTTGAGGCATTCTCAGGCAATAAAAAACATCATTGCAAAACTGTTCTTACGCAGCTCAATAGCTACGGTATCTAAGCACCTTTCAGAATGGCATTAGGCAATATAATTAACATCTGTTGTATGCGCTGCTGTCTCTCATGGGTACATCTATACACGTTTCTCTTGTGTAAATCTATACACTTATCTTTATCTAGGTAGGACACAGCATAATTATAAAGCTAAACTCATCCCTCTCCAACTGATGCTGTAAGTCTAAAATAAGTACCAACTAAGCACTTGCTCTCAGTAAATTGAGGATAATAAAAACTCATGTTATGTTTCTATGAACAAGCTTAATCAAATCCTTTTGGCTGAGATGCTGTGTTTATTTAAGAGCAAATGATCACACTGATTAAATCAGTGCTGCATTGATTAAAGGGTATTTGATCACCAAGGTAGATCAGGAAAGCATTGCAAAATAACAGTGATAGAAACTCAAATGAAGCAGAAATATAAATGCAAAGAAGGCCACAATGGATTTTTAATAAAGAAAACATTGTAGGCAAGTTGATGGTATCTAGAACAAAAAGAAGATTTTAAGTATATGATTTTTGTGCATACACTGGTAAAAATGACTTAGGGTTAATCCTCAATAAGATTCAGGTTTTCTGTTAGTATGATCTCCTTAATTTCTTTCCCTTCCCCCAATAAAACTCATCAATCTGTATTTCCTCAGCACAGATATGAAAAATAACGCTTTAAATTTTGCTGATAATCAACATCAAACACACCAACGTGAATTTATCAGAGTAACTGTTACCTACAGAATACTTTTGGTAAAGAAAATGTCCTGGAAAGAGATCTTTTGTCAACTTAGTAGCTAATAGAGACGATTCTCTATCCCATGGTTAGGAGACACCGTCTTAGCCTTCAAAGGAAGTGCGTCCATGAGATGTCATAATGTACAGAGCTTTGCTGCTTTTACCGGATCTACATGGGTGTGCAGGGCAAGCCCACAGGGAACATAATACATGATCAAAGACTTGGATTGTGTACAAAGATTTAAAGACAGTGGATAAGCATGAAATAGTAGCACGAAAACATGCTTTTCACAAGTACACAAGGACGTGGAAAATACTGTACTTGTCTGATAACTGTTATGCCCCAAGGTGAAGAGACACAAAGGACTATCCATAGATGCCAAGAAAGATGTTAAGAATATACAGCTCCTGTAAATGGTTTAATTTTCCTAAGAGAATACCCTGTAGTTCTCAACCTAGACTGATAGACCTTATGACTCTCAAAGGAGCTTGTCTCTGGGGAGATCAAAAAAATGTTAGTACAGAAAAACAAACACGGGGAATTAATACAACAGATTTTTTTCCTTTCAGTTGCGCATAGCCACAAAGCTTGATGGTTATTTTTAAATGCTTCTATACAATGACCAGGTATTATCTGCAAAACTCTCTCTAAATAAATGTTTTGTTTACTTTACATTCATTAGTTACACTGCATTGGACATTTTGAAAGACAACAGGTTGAAAAAAGGGGGAAAAACAGACACGGATGTCTAAAGAGCAGAGAGGAAAGTCTGGAAAAGTTAACCCTGAAAGCAATCATCAAAAGAACGGAGATGAAAATACATATATTTTCAAACATACGTTTAGGTACCAGCTCTGTTGGCGCTGTAACATCTGCTTCTCTGTAACACTCTGTTGGATCCACAATGTCACTGCCAGGAGGAGGGTAAGGTGGGGGTGGGGGGATCACTAACTGGGGGGGACCACGAGTGGTGCCTCTAGGAGGCTTTTGTGGCACCCGCCGTCCATCACCTACAGGGGGATCAATTGACTAGTTACTTCATTGCAAGATAATGATCGCTCTGCTTATTGCTATTTTTTAAAAACACATTGATTTTCCCTTACCCACATCCAAAGTCTCTCTGGGTCTAATTCTGCTCTTGTTTACTCCCAAATAACTAAGGGAGAAGAAAAAGGTAGGTCTTTCTTAAACCAACAGCAATGGAACCAGAATTGGGTCCAGCACATACATGTACATTAAAACTAACAGTTAAAATCACCGGTTTTGGCAAACATAAGGAAGGAGAAAAATAGTTGAATAAAAAAAAAAATTAAAAAGCTATGTATGAAAATGTGAAAAATGTGTTTTATTTTTATCTTCTGAAATGCAAAACTGTCTGAATTTGTTGATGTCTAGGATACTTTTTGTGGCTATTTTCCTGACTCTGAGAGAAAGAGAAAGATTCCTCAGGTTAGTATTTTGAAGTAGATATCTTACAGATTTTTCTGTTCTTTTTTTTTTTTAATAGGTTTTTATTATTTTGACGTTGTAGAGAAGCAGATGATTAAGTTGTTTTCTACAAAACAGTGTTTGAATCTACCAAAGGAAATGCTCATAACTTTGGCTGGAGGTTTATTTCTCACTATGTGCAATAACAAAACAAATACATGCATCTTTGCACTATATGAATCACTTCCAATATGAAAAAGCTGCTGCCTGTTTGTAGTATACAAACTAGAGCTACTGCAATTTGGAAAGTCCTTAGAGGCTGAAAGTGCACTGAGGAACACGACTAACTGCTTGTTCTCCTCCCGTACCCTGCCTTAAGCATCTTCTGTGGTCATTGCTGAAGATGGACACTGACAGACACATCTTTGGTTTGATCCATTCTGATCATTCCTATACTCTCAGGCTCATGCTTTGGGGCTGCTGAGAAAGGAAGCAGCACTGGGAGGGAGGAAAAAAGATTAAACCATTATGATTTTCTACTTAGGAGTCACTAGCTTCCAGAGGAGTATCTTCCAGAGACACAATTTAATGCTGGCAAACATGCAAGAACTTTTTTACTGCTTTGAGGAAATTTGGCACAATACTTTGTAGTCACAGTAAATGGTTCATTATTGAAGTGAACTTGCCAGTTTGAGAATATTTTTGATAGAATCTTTTGCTTTGATTCACGTGGTTAACTTGAGAGATACATAGGTAGCTTTAATGCTTTTTCCATCATGCGGCTGACTATTTCTTGCAGCACGTTTTTCCCCTCACTACAGTCTTGCTTTTTTCACAGCTTTTATCTCATGCTTTCAGAGCCATATGTGCTTTCTCATTGTTTTCTTGCAAGGGCTCCAAAGAGAGGCTGTTTTACCAACCTTCTCTGGCTGTAACATTTTTTCGTTTAATGAACACATTCATTCAAGAAAGTAGCAGAAAATGAAAAGCACTGAAGACAGGGCTACTGTGGGACGAGTTCTTTGTCAGTGTAAAATAATAAGGCTCCATTAAAGTAAACGATACTACAGAATCCTACATGAGCAGAGTCTGGCCAGCAAGCACTTATGAACATAGTACTGAATGGACTTGAATTGGCTCTGTTCTGTTTTATTTCATCTGTAACATTTTGAGTACCAATGCAAAACAAAATGAACACTTACAAAAAGTTAATGCATCAAATGTCATCAAAAAGTGACCAGCAGTAGGGGAAAGCACAAGAAACAACAGTGTGACATCTGCAGTGGTTAAAAGTAAGCAAATTTGATGAAAACTCCCGTGTTATATGGCACAGTGATAATATTCCCCTTAGAGGGTTTAAATAAGAGATGTCAATGGAGTTGAACATGTCACACGATAATGGACTCCTGCTGCTACATAAATGCTGAGGCATTAGATGTGAAGCATCTACTGAAAATAAATGTTGGAACAAAGCCAAGAGGTTTCTTTCTAAACTGTGAGGCATTTGTAATGCAAGCAATTATGTATGACAGAATGTCATATCTGTATGTCTCAGGCACTTTATGAAACATGAGGTCAAAGGCATGAACTGAAGTGCACTGAGTGCATTACAGCACTTGAAGAATGATTCTCTTAATGTACTGAAAAATGAGTTTCAATATGTGGGGTTATTATCTCATATCTTTACCCATCATAAAATCACTTTGCTTGCTAAAAGCATAATCTCTGGGTCCTCACTTGGGCAGAGCTTCCACCAATATGAATAAGCTACCAGTCAGATAACGACAGGGAAAATGTTTTTCAGTCTTCCTATATGAGTAAATGTGGCGTCACATGCAGCTGAAGGCTACAACTTCTTTTGTTGTCTCCAGCTATGTTTGTCATTCCTTCGAGAGTACCAGTTCTTTTCTTCTACTGATTAGCTAAAGACTCAGCAGAGATTGATTTGTAACAAAAATGAGGGCTAAATTTGAAAGAAAAACTTTACTGAATATCGTCAGTTGATGTCAAACTTTGGGAAGACTACATGAAAATCAAATGTCTTCAGGCTTTAGGAACAGGAGGAGACACTGGACTAGCTTGGCTGTACTTCGGTTCTAGCCACTTCTTGGCTTCATATGCATTCAGTATTGCCTGGCCTGTCTCCATTTACCAGCATTTTCATTTACTATTTCTGTATTTCCATTTACTAGCAAAGTGATTATGATCTTAAAGGCACAGAATAGGCCCAGGGCTAGTGCTTTTGTATATAAACCTTGTGTCAAATATTCAAATAATCTGATGAGTACTATCTACATTTTACTACCCTATGGTACTCTGAACAGTGCTATTCAAAAGAAAAAAAAAAAGAGGTAATATACAAAGACTTATTTCCAGACTTTCATTCTGCAGGGAAGTGTATTTTTTTTCCCCAAGTTACAAAAGTTTCCAAACTCATGGTGTAACAGAATTAAGGCAACTTCAAACAGCAATCATTGAAAGCACATGCATAGGGATTATATAGGAGAAAAGAACGCCTCTCACCCATTGTGCTCTTTCTCTTGTCTTCCCTATCTTCTGTCCTGTTTGGCATGGCAGGAGTGGGTGGAGCAGATGCAGTTGGTGGAAGAGGGGCACGCCTCTTCTTTTTCCTTAAATCATTCAGGGATGCTCCTTGTGATATCTAGCAAAGTTGAAAAATAGACACAAAAAAGGATATGTTTTACTGATGTTGTAAATTGACAGCAACTGAAAAAAAAGGTGTTTGTCATATGACCTAATTTCTCAGCACAGTATATTTATAATGAGCATTTATAGTGACAACAGGCGATTAAAGAGGTACATTAATATTGCACTGAGAAAAGGAAAGAGACGAGACCTGTGGGTGAGTGTTACAGCAGAAATACCAGTCTAGTAGGCATTTGATGGTTTTGGAAAAAGTGAACTAGAGAGCCCAACACTCAGCAGAGCCGAGTATGACACTATGTGTGGTGTTAAGCTTGAGCCATAGCATGATCTTCTTTTTCCATCGGTTTCTTCAAACCTTAACTTATGGTTGAATACTCCAACTGGTAGGTATAGGGAATAAATTCTCTCTCATTTCTTTTATTTTCCTCTGAAATTCTTGTTTAAGGACTACTAAGAGAAGAATCAGAATTGACAGTTTTCCTGCATGATATGAGATCATACTGTACTCTATTTAATGTCTACTAGACTTCACATACTTCTGAAGATCTGTAACACCTTGGATTCCAATAACTGCAACATGCTTGTTGATATGTCAAGACTTCATACTACTTATGCTGCTCCTAAAAATATGAAAAATGTTATTATAAGTGACTTGAATTTCAATGGATTGAATAATATTTTCTGTAGCTTGTTGGAACTTAGCTCTATTTCCTTTTTCTGGAAAAATAATAATAATAAAAACATGTAGAAAAATCTGTTGAAGTTTTATATTTGAAAGGTACTGACAACACCAGTCAGTACCAGGCTTAACTGAAGCAGAGAGTAATGGGAGCTGCCCACACGACATGTGGTTGGCATTCCTCAGTCTATACTTCTTTGACTTAATTGCTCTGTCTGTCCTGATATTCCTGAAGATCTATATACAGAATATAGATCTATATATACAGACTATCTGAGTTACAGAACTGCCTGGTGGTTTTCTACTATTTCAAAGGTCTAAACAATAATAATCATATTTCCTTTAATCCAGAGGATTAATGAACCCTTAAAATACAATTTTTGTGGAAGATTTCAATGAAAAAATAGTAGCTTCACCCTGTTTAAAGCTGTCATCAGAGTTCAGAGGAAAGGCAATCATTTATAGGTGTCTTTTCCTAAATTGAGAAAAAATCTTAGAAGAAATTAATTTTCAAAGATTAGGACATGAATAGAGCCTCCCTCCCTCACTTAGTCTTCTTTTTTAAGAGCACTCAGGAGAGTGCTACACTCTAAAACAGAAACCTTCCAATCCCACCTTTCAGGATGATGTTTTAACCACCATGCCACATGACAACTGGACACTGTCCACCCCCTCTTGGTGAACCTGCACCCTCCTCACAGAGAAACTTGGTAGTAGCTGCACTGGACACAGAGCACATTAACCAGGATGAGCTGCATCTTTGTAGCAAATATGCACACTAAAAGTGAAGAGCACCTTCTTATGTTACCTGGAACAGATTTTCCCTGAACAGCTGTAGGTATCTGTGGTGTAGCTGGCATCCACACTTATTGGAGAAAGCCTGGATGACTGACAGACAGATCTAAACAGTTCTAACTGTGCCTTAATAGAAAACCCCTTAGTGGGTCTAGTCAATATGTGACTAGATGTTGAAAAAAAAAAAGTGCATAGTTTGTGTTTCAAAATCCAAATCACTCTTCTCAATATTTTTGTAAACATTACATGAAACATTTGTCTTATGACAACAGATTTTTCTTTTTTACTATTATCCCTATCATTTTGCCATAGAAAAGGAAAAATCTTGAAAACCTAAAAATTTTCCAGGCTCAATATTTAACAAAATTTTCCTCAAAGCAATTTTCTTCTTGCTCAAACGTAGCTACAGGTGATACACATATATCAGCAACAGGATTATGTCTGGAATAAGGATTGTTTTTAAGGGATGTCCCACAGATGTTGAGTATAGCATATGATATAAACTGTGTGAAGGAAGTTCATATACTCTCTTGCTTCTTTCTACTTTTTATGTAACGTTACACATCAGGATCTTTAATTGTTTTACAGAAGAACTGGCTAATGTGTATACAAATTGTCTTATTCATGGAAACAGTGAATAACTGTAGAAATAATTTTTAGAAGTCAATAAAAAGGACTGGAAAAAGAACACATGGATTCAATCACTGGCATGCCCTGATTACAAACTGGTTTCCAGCCATACACTCTGATTTAAGGAAGTCAGATTCTGATACACCTGCTGGTGATGATATCGTGTGGGGTCTGAATGCCTAATGAATTACAGGAATGTTTAAATGCAATCCACAGAAAAAAATCAGAGCTAACCTGTAACCGAACAAACAACAGCATCACTCCAACCTATGTGTGGGACCATCACAAACTTCTTCCCTTCACAAAGGATTTGAAGGAATCTTGAAATAATTATGAGCCATTTTACAAGATGTTCTCAAGAAAAAGACACATGTTTTATTAATAAGATTTAAACTCCTGATACAGTCATAACTGCCCTGATCCTTCATAGCATTCTATGAAAGACAAGAGGTAGATTGGTATGTAAGGAAGATTTATGGGTTTAGATTTAAAGATATTTTCCTATGACATAATTTAAAGCAGTTGAGGAAAAAATATTTTGATCCAAAAGGAGTCGTTCTATGAAAATCACAGAGATAAATCTTTCAGCTGCAGAATGGCAACATAAATCTTTCCACTAAACTTGATGATACAAAAGCTATTCTGCGAGCTGATTCTGCATTTTCACAGGGCAACAGATGCTTCAACATGTCTAGCACTAGAAACCACAAGAAGTCCCAACTGAACATTAATGTGTCTTAAACAACATTTACTCATATGTCTAATATTCCCTGGACAGGTCATACATTATTAGGCTTTTCACTGGCATATATTGACAAAGGAAAATTCAGTGAGCTCTCAAAACTGGGTGTATGAGCAATCCATGAGGCTGACCACTGTAAGTTACACTGAATAAAATTGTCTATTCAGCACTGAACTTCTCTACCTTGTTTCCTTATTGAGTAGTGTCCCATTGATTAAAAAATGAATGTCCAATCCACACGTACATTACAAACTGCATTCAAAGACAGCAGTCTGATGTCTCCCAAAAACATGTTCTTATGTTGCAGAAGGTATTTGTGTGGGTTACTTAAAATAGTCGCTAAGATCCCATGCAATGAAACAACACATTGCAAAAACAACATACACAGAGATACTAAAAAGTCTGGCACATGGGAACAATTTTAAAGAGGATATTATCTGGAAAGCTCGTCATTTTGATAAAATGCATAGAAATAACTACACTTTAGAAATTAGCAAGCAGTTTCTCTGCATTGGTCATTTTAGTTCTGTACATCTTGGTTTTTCAGTGTAGGATCTCACATGTCTGATAATAAAATGAATAATAAAATAATAATAGGCTTAGTTTTAAATAAACCATATGAATACATTTGCTAGGATAGCATGACTGGTATTTGGACTGACTAGACACAATAGCTTGTGTTACTCTGGACATGTCACTCTCCTGTGGAACAGATTTGGATGGGAGACTCCCAAGCTACTGCCAACATGAGTTTGAGTCCACAGTAATAACAAGCAACTCTTCGAGCAAGATAACCACTTTTCAATCCTGACAACACCACTCTCTATTAGGGCACGCACTTCTGACTTTGAAATTCTGCACTGTGCTTCCTTGCACTGTGTTTGTCTCACCTGAAGCCATACTCATGTCCTCAGCTTCTGAGTGGTTTTGCTGCTGGAAGCGTTCAGGTGCTAAGTGGGAAATCTGGCTTAGAACTAGAGTGCAAACTGCATCATTCTTCTGAAAATAACCTTACCATTAATATTTTAATCAGATATTACAAAATTTTGCATCATTAAGCCTATGCTGCTTAATTTCAGATTTTTTTCTTATAGTTTTGGTGTTAAACAGGATATTTAACACAATTTAGTATCCATTATCAAAAATCAAGCTGTGACTGCAGAAACATCTGTCTTAATAAAAGACAAAAAGCTTAGCATTACTGGATTTTATGGAAATTGCTGAGTTCTTGAACTATTTTATTCATAAAATGAAGAAGACAAAAGCCAAGGATGTCCTTGAATACTTGGCTGATTGGTGACAAAAAGCTAAATTACTTGACACAAGAAAGGCAGTACAAGGTGAAGGGGCAAGCTCATTTTTCCATCTGTTTTTATTGAACACACCCTTTCTGAAATGTCACGGTCAAGGGCAGTTAAAAATTTCATTCTAATCTTTAAACACTTTAGCTTGTCCAGTTAAATGTGTGAGACAGGAAACTATCCATAAACGAATTTGAGATGTTAAATTACTAAGATAGCTCTGATTTCCTTCTTTGCAAAATCTCATTTCTAGTTGCAGTATTATTTCCACTGACGGAAATCACTCTACAACACCAAATATTTTCACATGCATTGAAACATGTAGACTACACAAGTCTGCGGATGTTTGCTTTGGCAAAGAATTGAATTTCCTTCGTTTCTCTAGATACAATGTAATCCTCCTCATTTATGCCTTCATTAAGGGGGGGGACACCAACAAAAACTCTTCAAACACTTAAAAATCATATTTTAAAACCACCACAAAGTGACCTGCTATTAATTTCTCCTCTAGAGAGGAGAAAAATGGCAAAAACAACCACCGGATTTCAATTTCATATTTGTGCTTATCTTTTTAGTTAGAACTATATAATTAACAGAACAATGAACATTTATTAGACTGCAAAATGCACAGTAGGACTGCAACTTTTTTTCTGACAACTTTGTCCATGGGTTTGATATGATCAATGTCATCTTCTTGAGTGACTGCCTTTGAACTGGACTAAGGATTTTATACATCACCTTTTCTTTCTCAGTCTCACACCCTGGATTATAAACTGGATGACTGGTTGGTCTGCTTGTCTGTCCTTAAAAATCTCATAAATGTTATAAAGATCGGCAAAATTTATTTTGCATCTTTGTCCAATTTTCTGCTGAAGGGATGGTTAGTAGCTTAAAATCTGTGTAGGGATAGAAAGTGGAAGGCAATTCACACAAATGTATGACAACGAGTAAGGAGAATCCTACCCTTTCTACTGCCACTAAGGGACATACTTCCCTGGAGCTTAAGTTTCCCTCTAGACTTAAAATTTTGTTCTGTAGAGACAGCCAAGTTGAATTTCTAGTACTTAGTGCTAAATCCTAGGCAATCCTTAGCAGTCTTCTCCATTTTGAGAAAAACATACCTGACTTATTTCCAGTGTTCTACCCTGTTCTATCAGCCCTCTCCTTCTGCAGGCACGCAGAATGCCGGGGAAACATGGTATGGGTTATAAGTTGTGACAATTTCCAATTTCTTTCCAATTTCATGAAACCTATAGAATGGACCTTTAAAGATTACCTGGTCTGTGCCATTCCTTCCCACTACCCACTGCAAATGCCTAGTCAAGTCTAGTTCCTTCCAGTACTTATGAAGGGCAGCCAAAAGCCTCTACTTCCACAACCTTCTGACACCAAGAAAAGGGGAGAATAATAAGGTAGTACCACAGTGTCAATTAGATGTATTACTAGGACTGTAGCATAACATGTCTCTACATCAAGCTAACCCCCAGAAATATAAGATTTTTGTCATCCGAAATTACAAATAGACTCTGCTGCGAAGACTTGTTAGAGAAATGCACTATAGCACACTGCTTGCTATCCATGCCTGGAAGTGCCACCAACATAGAGTTGAACAGGGCTCAGGGGTTGTCTATGGGGTCTCAGGGGTTGAGAAATGATATTCTCATTACGATGGGCACACTGCAAACAAAATGACACACCTATTTCTCACAGTGACCTACATCATCTATCCTTTAAAGACATGAAAAACTTAAATGGTATGCCATCACAGGAACTGGATTTACATTCTGCTTTCCCTATTTCCATTACTTTTGGGCTACGACTGTGAATATAACCCCAAAAAACCCGTGGAGTACTGTGTCCAGTTCTGGGCTCCTCAGTACAAGAAAGACAAGGAGTTACTGGAGACAGTCCAGGGAAGGGTCACAAAGATGATTATGGGCCTGTAGCATCTCCTTTATGAGGAGAGACTGCAGAAGCCAGGTCTGTTTAGAGAAGAGGAGACTGAGAGAAGATCTCATCAATGCATATAAATATCTCAAAGATGGGTGCCAAGAGGATGGTGTCAGAGTCTTTTCAGTGGTGCCCAGAGTGGTGCAGAATGAGGAACAATGACCATAAACTAAAACACAAGAAGTTTCACCTCAACATGAGGAAGAACTGCTTTATGTTGAGGGTGGCAGAGCACTGGAACAGGCTGCCCAGAGAGGTTGTGGAGTCTCCCTTTCTGGAGACATTCAAAACCCACCTGGATGCATTCCTGTGTAACTTGCTCTAGGAGAGCCTGCCTTGCAGGTGGGTTTGACTAGATGATCTCCAGAGGTCCCTTCTAACTCTAACAATTCTGTGAAAAATAGCTTGAAGTAGCAGAGAACAGTTTTTACTAGATTATACTTGTGATGTTTCCCCTTGTTTTCTTATTTGGCTAAACAGTAACTAGAATGGTATTCTATTAAGCCATAAAATTAAACCTGATTTACACAGCACACATTACTTAGTTAATTTTTCTATTCTGTAATTTCTTTACCTTTTTAATTTAGGATCTAAGTAAGGTGGAGTTAGAAGCAAAATCTGAAAAGCGATGCAAAGCCAGTTTCTAAATTAAGCACGATGTTAGGGTCATTTTTCATCGCTTACTGAATGCCAGTTCTTTAGAAGTCTTGCTGCTCAAAATGATCTTTGTCCATTAACTTCCCCTAAATACTGTGCCCAACAAAGCCTCATAATTACTTGACACATACTTTCTCTTTAATGAGAGTTAAAGCTTATGATGACATCAGCCTGTCCTATTTGTCTGAGACTTGCAAGCCAGATGAAGTTTACTTACTAAATGTTGCAACCCTGCCAAAATTCAGGGCTGCATAGAACAGTATGTTCCGGCCATAATGTCTTGCCAGTTTTCAATGAAGTGCTTGACAGAGACCACATGTGGAGGTCAAGTGATATTATCATGATCTCACCAGATGGTAAGTTGTGGTATTATTCCCAAGGCAGGTAGTATAGTCTGTTCAGAAACAGTTGGCAGGTGAACTATGAACTCACAGCCAGAAGCAACTGGATTACTGCAAAAGATCAAGAGCGCTATTGATGCTGGCAGAAGGACTATTCCAAGGATTTTTCTTGCACATAATTCAAGGACTCAACTCTCCAGACATATGTTTTCCTGCAAAGAAACCAGAAATCTTCCTGCCAAACAAATTTTCTATTCTTGCATGATTATTATGTGATGTATGTTAAATTGTAATATAAAGACACTGCAAGCTCACCTTGCTTGTGTTCTTGTATACATATTAAGCATCATCAGGTCATTCTGATGTTAATTCAGAGGTTGTATCTACACAGGTTAGAGTGCAGGACTGGACTACTTTTCAGAAAACAACAAGAAAGTAGACCACGGAGGAATCTTACAAAATTTTGTAATTACGTTTTCCACTCCTCTAAAGCAACAGCCTATCCAAGTCAAAATGTGAAACACTCAGCGCTTCACCGAGTCCAGCCTTCAGTTCAAGTAGGTAAGCAATACAAATCACCACTAAACTGACATTGCTACCATTTCCTAGACAAAGTTTCAGAAAACCTATTTCTAAAACTGCAATAAAGGCATCAGTGGATTCCTCTTACATTGTAGCAGGGTTTTTTTAATAGGTTAAAGAAGCAATACTCTTATTTCATAAAAAGACATAATTTTAAAGCAGACTTCAAAATTTTAAGTTCCTCTGATGCAAAACATATTAACTGACTGTGAACATTATCTGAGTAAAGAGAGATTCTCAAAGGTCCACTGTAAAATGAGTCTTACCCCCCCTTGCACTTCTGAGAGGCTGCAGCTTCTGGCTTATACGAAAACTTCCACTGAAATTCTACACTAACATCCTAGTTCACACTGGTCAAACTTCAGGAAAAATTATAATCAAGTGCAGGTAATCACTTCTTAACTGAGAAAGCTGATTCCTTTTAATTATTTCATCACATTGGGACACCTTACTCTACTTAAAATTACAGGACAAGAGTTCGAAAAAAAGAAGTGACACTAAAGCTGCTGGAAAATAAGTTGGCTACCTAAAAAAAATCTGTTACCTAAAATTACTATAATGCTTTCTGCATGTTTTAAGCTGAGACATGTGCTGCTAGTAAATAAATGTGCAGCAACACAAAGTTGAGCATTAGGAGCAGTATAGAGGATGGGTGGCAATTTGGACTGAAACAACGGAATTCTTTAGATGCATAGAGAAGAAAATTCAGTAATATAATATTAAAATATAACATATCCTTAACTGATACTCTTTGAAGATGTTGAGAAAGTCATCTCTACACTGCATGCATCATCTAGCTGTAGTCTTTAATAACCACTTTAAAAGAATTAATGTGTTTAAGTGTACATACACCAGAACTAATTTTTGGAACTGTTTCTCTCATAAAAGAAGCACAAATTACTCCCTTTCTCTAGCAGCTTTTTTTAGCCTTCCTAAATCTGATGCCTTACACGACAGCAAGATAAGCCTTCAGCCATCACTGCACTTTACTCTTTTCTTTTAATTTGGGCCTGCATCATTTATCCAAACCAGAGTGCAGCTGTTAGCTAAATTAAACATCCAAACTGCACAGCAAACATTATCTGATGTGCTGTCAGCTACTTTCATGTTTGCCATCTGAGCATTGTTTTGTCAGACGTGAACAAGTATGAATACTTCTCATTCAGCTAACTCAATGTCATATTTAAAGGTCTTCAGGAAAAAATTAACAAATGGCCTTCAAACTGGAAATTCAGGCAATTAAGTGAAAGTCATTAAGAAAAGCTCCACTTTTATGCATATTTAAGAAATATTTCCCGATCCTTTGAGCAAAAGTGGATAGATGCAGGGAAGCAGCACACCTGAAGAGATCTATTCAACTTGCAATTTCCTGAAAGGTAGAAATATCATCATTTGTTATGTAAAACAACAGCCCCATCATTGCACAAGACAGAAGTGTCCCAACCGTGCCTTCCTCAGAGGACCTGAAATCTAGAGAATATATCTGGCATGCATCTGGATCTGATACTGAGTTCAAATGCAAAGGGATCAAGTTTTTCATGCTGCTTTTATTTTGTCAGTGAAAGGCACATATTCAGTAGAGTGCACTGGACATCACCCATAAAGCTCCCAGCCACCAGCAATATGAGCTGCATAAGTGCATCTCAATATTCTGAGATGCAGCCCAGGGGAGGCTGCAAATATGACCCTCAGAGTCCCGTGGGGCTCTTTGATACTGCAGTTACACTACTAAGTTGTAAAATCTATACCAGGCAAATTGCTTGAGGGTTCATGGTGCAAGATTCTTATTGGTCATAGGATTTACTGGCAATACTTATAGCTTCATTCTGCAAATGCAGTTTTGCACTCAGGAGCACTAAACAAAGAGATCGATGATTGGGAATAGCAATCAAAGACAGCTGTTTCTGCTTTTAAATGAGAGACATGTTTGCCTGGTCATCAAATTACCACTGATAAGAAGACCTAGTGAAGTCATTGTGAATGATGCAAATTACTTTTCTGGAGTGATATCAAATCATATGAGACAATTATTTGGGCATGACTCTCTTGGATATTCTCCAGAAACTGCTGCATGGGTTAGATCAAGGGTTCTGCTCAGGCTTCTGTATCAGACTGTGGCAAACAGAGAACAGCTGAAGAAAAGTATGTTCAATACTACCTTCCCCCAAAAACTTTTGCAGCCACCAATCATCTTCACGTCAGAGACTTCCCGGTGTGGTTTATATTTAAAAATTCACAATGGAATTGTCATCCTTGCAGCATTTGTTCAGTCTCCTCTTAAGCCTATACAAACTTTTAGCATCCACATCAACCCTGGTGGACTGCTTGCACGAAGAAAAACACACTTGGCTTTGGGGGTTTGCCCATTTCCTACTAGCTTCAGATGCTCTGGTAATGGCTGGCTGAACAGTCAAATCCCCTATCATAGTCTTCAGTCACTTTTTTCAAGATGAAGAATCATGGTTTATTGAAGTTGCACTGTTGTCCCTGTACTAAACTACTCCACGCCTTTCATTATCCTCGACGTCCTTCCATGTGTCTTGTCCTAATCTGTAATACCCTTCTGGAACAAGGGGAACACTGTTGTAGTATTTAAGACAGCACAATAAAGCTCACATACAATGCTGTAATAAATGTATCTTTTTACCCTCTTTTCCTCTCTTCAAAAATGCTCTGAATACGATTTGCTTTTTTGATTGTCATTGAGCTTTGAGCTGATTTTTTTCAAATTAGTATGTTTTCTGATTCTAAGATCTTCCTAACTGCTTATTGCCAACTGAGAGATCAATATTTTGCAAGGTATTTCAGGAAATCCAGAGTGGCCTTTTCTCATGTATACCACTTTACGCTTCCCTACATGGAATTTAACTGCTTTCACCTGCAAGTGCTGCCACGTGAGGAGGCTTATATTTATTTTAATTTTTCTTATACTTTGCAAACACCAACTCTACCTTTCAACTTTTTTCTCTGAATTTCTTCATGAAAACCCAGAATGTGACATCAGTAGCATTTAGCAATACTATTCAGTAATTTTTTTTCCCTATTTCTTTGCTCCACATAGTAGAAAGAGACTTAATACAGATACAGTTGATACAGTTATTTTATACAATCTTTTCTATTTCAGATAGCATTGCAGTCTCCCGTGCATCATCTTGAGAATACTTTGCACAACTGCTGCTCAGACAAAGGAACTAGAGCGTGTTCCTTAGACACAGGAACTAAAGTGCATTCCTTAACTATGTTGTTATACAAGCTTGATGTTCATTATCTGCCTATGTCAGCAACCTTAACCTGTGAAAAATGTAAAGCAAAGTTGAACTGTTTTACCATCCTAGGAGAACAGCAGAAAACCCCCTGGCCAAAGAATAAGACAAAATACATTATTTCTGTATGTTTTTATGAGCAAAGGAAAAAGATGCCATCGTACTCATAAACTCTCAACATGTATAGAAATGCATAAATTAAATAAATAGGCTTCTAAACAAAATTTCAGACAGAATGACTGGAATAAAAGCACCAAAAAGAGATAGGAGCTAAAAGCCTAATGGAAAGTTTTGTAATTACCATGCAGTATTTACAGCCAAATACATCCAAAATAAGCAATTGCTAAATGAATTCGATGTGAAATACAGAGAAATAAATGTAATCTCCATTTTTAATTGGTTTATCAGTAAATATCTATTTATCTGTATCAACACAGAGATAGACACAGCTACTCTTTGACCTTATTAAAATACTGCCTCTTATTGTGCAGAAAGGCCCCAACCTCCTAATCTGGCATTATGCAGCAGTAAATGTGCACTCCAGCATCTAATATCCAAACTCTAATACAAAAAAACTATGTTCCTTCTTTAAGGCTTATGTAACTTAGGCACTTGAATAGTGTCCTAAACAAAGAGCATCTTTAATAAAGATTCAATATCCTTGCCCTCACCACAAAAATGCCGTCGAGAGATATCCCATAGTGCCTGAGGATTCTAACAAGTCTGCCACAAACACTGGAGAACATAGCTAACACTCATGGCATCCTTAGTTAATGAACAAAGGCAAAGGAACTTTTAAAAATAACATGCACCATTCACATTTTCAGGCCTTTGTGCACAAAAAGAAAATTGAATCAGAAAAATTAAAAAGACGTACAAACCTAGTCATTAATTAACTTCTAATCAACATTTTAAACAAATTAAAAAGTCAGTCAAGTGTTCTCCCGTCTCCTTTGGAACAAATCCTCCTTCATATCCTTGGCAAACTTACAAAACCCTGAGAAGTGATCTAGAAGATGCAGTATTTTGTAAAAGTAAAAGACACATCTTGAAAAATATCTTTTTCCTACGGCAGAAACTGATTCATTGCATCCTTCCTCAGAATGTGAAAAAAAGTATCTGTTACTCTCAAAGCAGACTTCTGGATACTCCACAGAAAAAACCCAAACCAAAACAAAGCAAACCAAAAATACATTCACAGAACACTTAAGAGAGAAAGGAAATGTGTCATAAGAAAAAGGTTGAGAAGACCTCACCCAGAAGACCTCTTAGTCAAAAGAAACCTCCCTTCCTTTATGAAAGATGATAAAAAAAACATGCATTCATATCTTGTTGACTTTAGTAGACATTTCTGGCTTAGGTGTAACCTATGAAAGGGAGATAACTAATCTGAGTCCATCCACCCTTTTGCTGAATTCTGGGTTTCTTATTAAAACAGAATACAACTGTCAGATGTCCCCCATGAACTGCTCATTACCTTTCACCTTACACAATAGTACAGAAATAAAGTACAAGGTAGAAGGGAAGAAAATACCTACAGCATAAACCTATCCTGTCTCAGTACAAAAACCAAGCAAACCCCTCCTCCAAGTATGGCTACAATAATTTCTACAACAACTAGGATCAACCAACTAGGTAAATCTAAACTAATTGGAAACTTTTGCTCTTGGGATACAGGACTCTGGTCAGAGGGAAATTATAACAATAATAAATTACAGTAGATGCACAAAGGAAGAGGTAGAAGACAGTAAGCTGGTGAGAGTACACTGTTTCTAGAGGTAATGTTAATTAAGTGGGTTTTAGACACCTGCCTACAATATATCTCAGTTCTGTAAGAAGCTGTGGTAGATGTTCTCATTCAGCTGTTATTCTTCCACCCTTCAACTTCCATACAATTGCAGTTCCTGCTGGTATCATGCCTCTTCCATAAAATGACCATTTTCATAGTCCAAGAAAATATGTGAGAAAAAAAGGCTGTCATCAGGTTCTTTTTTCCTAACCACTTGGCTGTTTCTCAGAAGGAAAGACTACTGTAGGAGTATTATTATTTGACATACCAGATTTATTTGAAATACTCTGGACAAAGCAGATTCAGGACTCACAAGGCACACAGACAGAGAGCTCTATTGATGACATCCTTACTGACACAGATGTACGTATCAAAAATTCACTCTACGCTGTTCCTATAGGATCCGTATTCACCACTTTAGGGCTTAATTTGCAGTAAAATAATTAATTTTGAAAACCTGAGGAGAACAGCAGAAAAATGTGATTTCATACCGATCAACATTATCCTTGCAGCCAGCTAACTACAAATCTGTGACCTTCAATTAAAAGAAGTAAGGAGGAAGAGTGGTTATCACTTTGTGCAAACATGCATAAAAGATAACTGTGCAAAAAACCCTGCTGTGCTGGGGGGACATTAGTGGAAGAAATGTTTGCTTTGTTCAAATTTTTATACTAACAATCTCAATTTAAACTCCTTTTGCAATAGAAGGTGGCACAGTGAAAAATAATATGATATTAAAATCACAGTGACCAGCTATTGAGTTGCTGAGCAACCAAACGTAGCTTCTGACATCTTAAAAGTTCAGAAAACATCAACCTCCAAACTCAGCTTCCTACTTATGGACAGCTGAACTAACCATTTCTAAAAATTCTGGCCACCGCTTTAAAATACTTCTTACTTCTAAAGAAGATAATGAGTCACAGTTCCAAGTGGCTTCCAAGTCCATGCCTGTAGCATACATACACAGACATGGGAAATTTGAGAACTGCAAATTCGGAGACTGATTCTGAAAATTTGGATGAGTCTGTGGTTTAATAATTCTTTGAACAAATTTAGCATGTTAATTATTATTTCAACATAAAATTATTAATAAATGCATTTCCTTCACCACCTGTCCTTTACTTTTACTACTTGAACATTATTCTATGGTTCTTGCCAGCAGACTGAATTCCAGGTATGTTTTCACTACATGCTGTGCTCACTTGCAATATCATTTAAAGTATTTCAGGGTTGCCTGCAGATGGGCACAAATTCAATGGCTTCCAGAAGGACATTTCACTAGAGTATTTTTCCTTCTTTTGACACACTTGTTAATATGCTCAATCAAACAACAGGGACATAAGCTTTCAGTCCCTGTTACATTCTATTTATATTGGTTTATGTATAAAATGACAGTGGATAGACACAAATTCTGCTGTGAAAAAGGCAACCCTACCAAAGGCAAGACGCCTAACCCAGGGTCCTGATAGCTCTGCAGCACTCCTATCAACAATTGCCAGCAGAATCATAACTCTTTTAAGTGCAATATGCAGTAGAACCAGAGAACACACATTGCAGGAGGCTGCTATGTCCTACAGGAGTACAGAAACACTTGAAAAAGAAAGAAAAAAAAAAAGAAAAAAGCCATCCTATGTGGTGGTCAGTATAGGAAATCATCAAGATGGCAAAACCATAGCAATTACTGACAATATCTTCTATGTAAGCAAGAAATTTGGCAAATTTTTAATGTATCTTATTTTCTCCAAGAAAAATAGGAAAGTCTCATTTACATTTGTTCACATTAAAATGATTCTCTTAAAGGTAAATTTGCCATTTAGGCATAAAATTGGTTAATTTTAACGGCGGACGATGAGAAAGAAAACTGCCAGCAATGATCTGAGTAAGCTCTCTTTGGTTGCAATATTCCTTTTTATTTATGTGAGTAACGCTCTTCAATGAATAAGTTACAAGTGATGAAAAAACATTAGCCTTGGTAAAAAACTGGGTGCAAGTATCCTGCTCTAAATTTATGGCCTCGACCAAGAATTCAGAGTCAATAACCATCCTCAGCAACCCAAGCTTGAGATCTAAATGGAGAGGAGAGAGGAACATAAGAAGCAGGGCAAAATCCACAGTATGTTACGTACATTAGTTTGTCTATAGCAACATACAGGAAACTATATAAAAATGGAAATAAACCTGAAAATTGTGTTGGTTTATAATGCAATCTTCTAAAAGTGTGAGTCCAGTTCTTCACCTGCACTAAAAACAATACATAATATATAATATACGTAATATATAAGCCCACTGTCTTGCCACAGAACAACTAAGATTAAAGTCTGTGAACCAAATGTTAGAATATTGTATCTGATATATTGTCCTATTCTTCTATTAGTACAGGAATTTGACTGGCTAGTAACAAATCCCAGATACCTCTGTTTGTTACATCGACGTAATGTGAGACAGCGCTTCTGTTCTGAAAATCACAGCGGCTGAAATAGCACACAGTTCATTTATCACAGTCTACAAGTTGCACTTCTGACTTTTGAAGTTGACATCAGAGCTAGTTAACTCATGAAGGCACTGAAGAGCCCTCATCTACCTCTATGTTGTCTCCAAAAAGCCCCATGATCTTTTTCTGAATAAACCACTCCTTTTCATAGAAAAGGCTCTTGAAAAAGTCCCTGGGGCTGTCTTTATCATCCCCCTCGCTCCAACTTCTGTATTTCCCCATACATGTTAAAAAAAATGAAAAAGTAATTATTCCCATAAACTGATTTGCAGCACATAATACTTTGACTTTCAAAAAACTCTAATACTCAATTTGACAGTTCTTCCAGGTTCTTCCAAAAGCGTAGTTTTTTCCAAGAAAAACAAACTTCTATTTCTTTTAAAGAAAGGTGACTGAATAAATCTCTACTGTGTAATCTTGTCAGATTTCACGTGTGGCTTTCCTCTCTGTACTCTGTCTACAATGTCATACTCACACATGTCTTCTCTTACATTTTGTCTATATGGTGCATGCTTTTTGGTGGGAGGTAGGGGAATCAGTTTACACTATGCCTACCCTAAGGTGGTCCCAACTCTTCTGGCACATCATCTAGAGCGCTGTGACAGACAACAGAGACTGTCTGCAAAGGGTGTTCAGTTTTAGCTCATGCCTACAGTGTTTTGATCTACTCTTTGGACAGTGTGTGCTCCATGTTGCAACTTAAGAAAGGAGGGGACCTCCTTGCTTCTTAAGGATGAAACCTCCTGGATTACATATTGAAATTGTTACATACCCTGGGTCTTTTGAAGAATATTTTTTTCAGGTGACTTCTCATTATTCTAAATAGTGTCACTTGGAAAATGTTTTAAAAAAAACAGGGGGAAGTCTCCAGGGAAGAAATCTGTAGACTCTTCTTTGACTCTGAATTCTTTTCCAAACTATTTAGTGCATGTTCAGCACACTCTGGATAGACATGAATATTTTCTAGAGGAGATTTAAAACAGTTACGGAGGGAATACTACCTTCAAATAGACACGGAAAACTAATGTTGCTGCAATAAAAAGTAAGTTAATGCAGAGGCCTTATCCACAAGGAGATAAATTATTTTAAGCCCCACAGGAACAAAAGCTGCAATACAGTAAAATTATATTGCAGTAAGTCACTCATCCAGGTAAGTGAGTGGAGAGAATCTAAATGTACAGCATGAATTAAAACACCCTTGTCTTCATACACATGGGAATTTCTGATTGTAATCACTAGGCAGGGAGATGAGATATACATTCCTAAAGAATCATCTACACCCTTGTCTTCATACACATGGGAATTTCT
>NW_016690227.1:1471100-1493128 GCF_001604755.1 Lepidothrix coronata
TGATGGACCCAGGCTACTGGAACGAGAATTCACCGAAGGGGAATTTGGTGCTGTGGAAAAACCCTGTAAATGGATTAACATCTTGGATTAACATCACTCTTTAAAAACAATGGGAAAGAAAGAAGAAAAACAAGACACATCTGGTTACCGTTTAAACAATTATATGAATAATCATGTATGTACCTCTGCCAAACCTGCTGAATTGCAAACTGTAACTTTTGGAACTTCTAAAGGTCAAGTGGAACAAAGCTTACAGGCAGTATTAATAATACAGGAGGCATGATAAGCACCTACTGTGGTTTAACAGTAGTATTGATGGGAACACTACTGCTGCTTGCTATTTAAAATATAAACTTCATCAAGACACATAATTACAGCTATACAAATGCATTTACAGGTGCATTTAAATTACAAGTATTACACATTTCTGGAAGCAAGATTTACTCTTAAATGAGAACGTTGTATTAATAAAATGCTGTCAGTATCCCAGGCTTGTCTATTTTATTAACAATCTGTCTGATTTACCTTAGTCTTCAATGCAGATTTACACAAGAGATATTCTGCTACCAGTGAACTATTTCCAATTTACATGCAGAATCAAGCATAATCACTTACAATATACTAAAAACGATTTAACTTGGTGAAAAGAAATCCTACTGACAGGCACTACTCTGGATTTTAAGAGGCCCAGATGAAAGAAGAAGCAGAAAACTTTTTAAATAATTCCTTAATGTTAAAAATTACTTTAGTTCTCATTGAAAACTTAATAAAATCAATGAAAAAAGTTTAATTGATTTCAGATCAAGGTCTCAATGCGTTATTATATTAATGCACAAACAAAAATATATGCAGTCATATAGTACTAAATCTACAAATATGAAAGACTAGTACATATGATTTCTTGAAAATGTGTATTTTGATTTTAGCTTTGACTCTTAAAACTCAATACAATTGTTTTTAACTCTGCAAATAAAAATCATGCAAAAACTTTTCCCTCAAAATCTGTGAGTCACCTTTTTCTGTTTTTAATTAAGAAAACCTTTCATATTAAATTGAAGATTTTACTGTTTAATAAGTTATGAGACTGTAACTTCTTCCCAGAAATATCTTCTATGGAATCACCACTGATACCACTTCACCATGACCTGGAGCAGAATAGCTGTTCTGGAAACAGACTGATGAGAATGGTTGATATAGCTGTTCTTATCACAACAGAACATGCTACCACACTTGCAAAACTCACCCACCAAGGACATAAAGCCTTCTGGTGGAATTTTGTCCAAAACCACAGAATATGTACTGGCAGGAAATAATGGCTACCACAAATGCCGTAATTTTTGAATAATAAATAAATAATAATTATTAAAAAAGTAGCTCTTTGAACCTAAGTTCTCCAACCTGGAAAGTGATGGAAAATGTTTTGCCTAATTATATACCTCCCTCATCATTGTGGTGGATATCTGGATATCTCTAGGAGTGCAACTTGCAGCGAATTTAATTTGTGACACAGCATGATAATTCCTTTCTACAAATACGAAGTGCAAGCTTAGGTAAAATTCAAATTCAATTTGAGCTTGCTTAGAGGCAGCAAGCTCAAAACCACAATTTTAGGACTGTTGAAGCATAAAGAGCTAAAAAATAGAGCAAGGAATAACGACGTATCTAATACAGGCTCCTGACTGCCTGGTAAAGTTCCATGTAGATGCCTGTGAAAGCAACTGAAATGCAAATTGATTTGTGTCTTGTCTTGCATTTACTTACCATGTAATAACCATCACTGACTTAGGACACTTTTGTTAAATTTTATGTTGCACACTGCACAGTACCTTTCATCTTGTAATAGTATGTTTAGCACAAACAGAGTATGTTACCTGACTAGAGTTTTACTGAAGGATTAAAGCAGTATTGGCCACAACTTTTTCATCATCAATTTCTCTGAACTGAATGGCATCAATAGCATCTTTTCCGTTCTAGCAAATGAAGAAAAAAGCTCAAAGTGGAAGGTGGGTTTTAAAACTTTAGGTCTAATGTTATAAAGAAATACAGTCTTTTCTTGGCCCTATATCTTGGGCAGTGGAAAAAAAATGATCTCATCTGTAAACCACAAGTTTTAAGTCATTCTCAGTGCATATTGCACCTGGTTTTATCAAATAAAATTTGTTTACTCCTACAGAAATGACAGCATTCACAGGGTGAAAGATGAAGTAGTCTCCTCTTTCCATACATTTATAAAACAACTGAACAAAAGAATTTCAAAGTGCATTCTACAGGTATGCTTTAGTGACTGTATTAATTCTTTGCTTTTCCTTGCTGGATAAAAAAGGTTAAGGAATTTTTGGTAAGAGATAAAGATGCATACAAGTAATAAAAACTCCCTAAGACTTCCCTAGTACCACTACAAATACAGGGTGCTGGTAAAATTAATATCCTACTCAATTCTATCTCAAGGTCTTGTGGTTGAAGAGCTACTAGAATCCTTTTCCAGGCAACAGATCATTGTAAAGGAATACAGTGATGAACAACCAAGCATTTTAAAGTTGGTTGGGTTTTTTTTAAGCTTGGATTTCCTAAGAGAAGATACAGGGGGAAAAAAAAGTAATACTTACATGACACTATAAATAGTTTAAAATAAAAAGACTTTAATGAAAGAAAAAAAAACACTTTGGAAATTCATCTATGCTTTCTTTTCCAAGTGCAGTCTTTACATCAAGCCCATTATTCCCTTGATAAACATTTCAAGAATGTTCATGTAAAGACACTTCCCCTAAAATAAAAATCCACCATGGTTTCCAGGGGAATGGAATGACAATAATTTCAAAGTAGTTTTGGAAGCCCTCTCATTCAGCAATAAGAGCTTTGTCTAACTGAAGGCAGACCTTCAAGCTCTCCCATGTGTGTAGTCCTTTTCACTAGCTTTAAGAGAAAAAAACAATCTTAGACACAAAACACCGACACAAGTGGTTTTGGCATGGCTCATCTTTTGTTGTTAAACTAATCTAGATGGACAATACCTAACCTAGATTTTATATTTTATGTTGTGTTAGATGCAGTGCAGTTTCTTTCCAAATCATGGGATTTTGGAGGTTTGGTTTTCAGGCAGTTTAGCAAGGCAACTATTAAGAGCATGCAATATTAATCAAACAAAATTGCAGGGACTTGATATGTACATGCCAAATACTCCAACCATCTCTCATTTCTTGTTTTTCTAATTTCTTATCAGAAAACCAATTGAATTACTCAAATTACAGCAGTGTAAGTGAGGAAAGCCAACCTCAAGAATTGCAGCCAATGTTGCTGGCTAAAAAAGTCAGCCCTTATCCTCCGTTTCATTTGACAAACAGGTTAGCATGTGTTCTACTCAGAATCCAAACAAGTTCATCGAATCTGTGTGTTTGGTAACAAAACCAAACAAACAAAAAAAGAGGAAAAGGAAAAAAAAATAAATTCATGAAAAGGAAACTAATGGAAATTAATTATATAAAAAGCTTTTAAAATGTCTCCCAACTTGTACAATCACAGTCTTTGGTAGACCACTAGTATTAGAGCACTTAGCTAGCATTTCAGATAGTAATTAACTAATGCAAACTAGCAAGAAAAAGAAACAGTTCTGTTTTTTATTTTTCCTGAATTAAGTCAAAGCAAACCCAGCACAAAAATACACCAGCATAGGTCAGCAGTCATGCTAGACTCCAGTTCAGCAAGGGGCTGGAATACGTACTGAAGCATAACCATGGACCAAAGTCCATTTCGATTCCATGAAGTAGATATCGAAAAGAGGCAAGAAACAGCTGCAGTACCGACCTACGGTGCCCTCAGGTTTCATCATTGTTTCATGCTAAACTTGCCAGCTAGTTTTTTTTCTTCATTAAATTTCTGAAATCTAAGGAATGTTCTTTTTTGTTATAATGTACCAGATGTTTTCTTCGGGGTTAAGCACAGTTTAATTCTAGGATTTTTTTCTACTAGCTCTTCTAATTGAAATTTAGGTTTCAAAGACTTTTTTGAAGGGTAAAGAAGGACTGTTAAAAACACAGAAGTATCAAGGCTCAGAGTAAGCTGGTGAGGTAGGCATACCAGTCCCATTTTCAAAAGACACCGAGCAGTCAGCTTTTTACAAGACTACCAAAGTCCATAGCCTGCTGAACACATGACAGATTAAGTGCCTAAAGTAGAGGTCATTCTGTGTTCCAAGGTCATCACCTAGAATGAAATTATAAAACATCTTTTTCAAACTACTCCCTTTTCAAGAATAAACAGAAGTTCTGATATCTTTCTGATACTTCTGAAAATTTTTATGTCATATTAATAAATGTAAGATTAATCTATTAAAATATGACCGTACTGCTGTGAGAATTCCATTTTACAAAAACAGACGTGCACAAAAATGGAAGTCAGCTTATGTTTGTTTTCAAAAGATATCTGTCATATATAAAGCCCTGTTGTTAGCATTTCCTTGATTTTCTGATGACACTAAGTGGTATTTAAAGGTCAGCAAGGAAGAGACTGCAGATTGCCTGTGAGAGTGATTTGACTTCCCGTTCCCTGTTCACACCGGTCAATAAAAATTTTTCAAAATGTCAAGTTCTTTTCTTGTGAGGTTCCTACAGCCAGGCCTTTCTTCCGCAGCTCTTTGCCAAAACTCACATATTTGAACTCCCAGTCTTGTTATGCAATTTCCTTCTCAGAAGTTTTTAAATCAAAAGTAATCAATTGAGCTGTTTTTAAGCACTCAAAGTACCAGATGTATCAGCAAAAAGTAAGGTGTTTATTTTTTCCAAAACAGAGACAAAAAATAAAAGTATCATAAAGGATATAATTTTTTTGCAAGTGTACCATGGGTAAATATGAAAGGTAAGAATTAGAGCAGGCAAACAAATCTATCTACTCAGTGGAGCAAGAATATTTATGTCTCTTGGACATTTAAACTTCATTAATGTAAACTCTGGCCATTTAAAACATCAGAAAGGTTATGTCAGACCTACTGCACCAACTGAACTCAGAGGCTGCTTTCCTTGATATGATACTGATATTACTTATATAGCATTAGATTTGACAATACTGAAACTGAATTAATTCAAGCTCCTGCTTCGAAACTAAAGTGTAATACTGCAGTCATGAGATTGCTGGGAGACATAGTTTAAAAACCCCAACAAAACAAAACAAAAGTTTGTGACTACTCAGATTTTCCTTTCTAACCGGTCACACTGAATATAGTTTGTTTTCTGTACTCCCTGAAGTACTTGTGCTGAGTGTCTGCCGTCAGAAGGAAAAAAAAAAGTTAACCTTTTCCTGCTCTAAACTAAAAAAAAAAAAAAATATATATACATTTTTATGCAATTTACTTTATGTTGCTTTATTATCTCATTCCATTCTGCTATTGGAAGGAAATTATCTGGTTACACATCACATTAGTAAAAGATAAGCAACTATTCCATTTCCTCAACAGTAACTTACACAGGCAGTTTTGTGTTGACTTTATGTGTCTGGTAAGTAGGCTTTCAAGTTTTTACTGTAAAAGTTTTGAGTTATACTTTGAAGTCCGTACAACTACAGTGCTACCTTATTCTTGTATTAATCTATTATAGCATCTAGATAGCAGTTCCAGATCTTGTGGTCAGAGCACATTTGGTGGACACCAGAACTTACACAGCCAGAATCAGAAATGTCTGAGAACGTTCTGTCTCCTGTGTCGCTGCCAGTTCTCAGCGTGGCTGACCACATTCCTCCTATTTTAGTACGAAGTTTGTCGATCAGAAATCCTAGCAGTGCCAGGGGCAGGGAGGTCACCTCCTTTACAAAGTCATCGACTTTATCTCCCAGCACTGAAGCAGTATGACTAATCTGTCACTGCAGAGGTTACTGAAATTTTCATATGACACAGGTCCACGCCATCTGCAGTTATGCTATTTTTCTTCTTAACTATCCTTATCATTAAATTTTTTTCCTTGTACCTTAACTACAATTTCCCTTCCTAGAAGTTTATCTGATTACTTCTTGTCTTCACTTAGGCAAGCTCATGCGATAAAAAGTGTCTCTACAGCTAAGAGTACAACCTTGGTTTCCAGCTCCAACTGATTTATGTTCACTCCACAACTCCTCTGGTATCCAACCTTGTTTCCAGTAGAAAAGGTGAAAGAACAACCACCCAAGGAAAGAAACTACAAAAATGGAAGCCTCCAGGAAAAAAGTTTTCTGAAACATATCAAGGGCTTTAGATTCACTGTGAATTTCTCAGTAGGGAACACATGTGGGTATTAACTCTGGCCCTGTGCACTACAGTGAGGACAAAGAGGGTGCCCAACTAGAGAGAGCTTCCAAAAACCTTTTTTTAGTTTTTGCTATACTTCTTGTGTATAGTATATATAAAAAAAGTGAAGCAATATCCAAAACTCATTTTCCATTTGGAAATCAGATGGATACTGAACGAATACAGCAAAAATCCCGAGTAAGCCAATTACTTTTCTTATGAACTGTCAAATATTTTATTTTGAAGTTTAGGAATATAAACTTTTTACTCAAATCATTAGTAGATTAGAAAACATGGGTTGGGAATACATTATTTAAGCTAAACATAAACATGTCTATAAATTCTTGCAACTATGAAGAATCAGAAGCAGGAAGACCAGCTGTAGCTGCTATCATCAGTACCTACTAATACTACCTCCCTCAGTATTCTGCAAGTCTGAGATCACAACTTTAATCTGAGTTCTCCAAGAATGAATAAAGTGCCATGGCACATATAAAACAGTGGAATACAAACCTATGAATTCAACAATGTATATATAATAATCAAGCAACTCAGAGACTGTCAAATCACTTACATTTTTTCAAGATTTTAGGACAGATATGATTGTTCAATGCTTTGAGAATTGAAGTTTTTAGATCACCTCTGGTGACTTAAAATTCAATGTATTTCCTCCAAATAAATTCTCCTGTTTCCTGTTTCACTCTTCAGATTTTCTCACTCATGAAGAGTCAGACTACTCTTCATGCTTAAAAAACTCTTTGTCTATTACTGCTACTCAAATTCACTCATGTCAATCTGAAGAAGTCATAATATCAAGAGAAACGGATGCAGCATTTTTTTCCATTGCAGCAGTACATGCAGAGAAGGGAAGACAAGCTAATGGGATTTACACTGTGTGTTTGTATCACCTCTTCTGTTTAAGTGACAGTGTGTTTAAAACAAATTGATATTTTTTAAAGAAAGCAGCATCCCAACAGAAGTAGCAAAAAATAAGCTTTCTTGGCAGAAGAGGGTAGCCATGTCTCAACAACTCAGAAGCTGGGAGCAGGCAGAATGCTGCCTAACACTAATGGGAAGACCCAAATGTTTAGAAAACCAATCAGTGTTTGGAAGACACACATGTAGATCATATGTGTCCTCACCTATCAATCCTCACCTATTTCACTGAACTCACTGAAATAACCAGCAAGCATGCATCCTGTGGACCTCATGAATCACAGCTGAGTAACTCGTTAAAAAGAAAAGAAACACATCTTTGATTCAGAGCTGTCACTGAATAATAAATCACTCTCAACTCAATGCAGTGAAAATACACTTGCTGCAAACCTTTCTGTCGAGGACCAAGAATCAGAATGGGAACGATTTCAGAAGTGGAAAAATATGTACAGCGATTGAAAGGACTTTATGATGCAGACTTTATAGTTATTATGTATATACACATTGTGTGTTTCCCCAGAATTTTCTGAACAAATGTGATCAGCAAAGCAAGTAAGTGTATGTCCAAAATGCAAACCTCAGCTCATAAACACACATGCCAACTATTTTCCACTTAATATTCCACTTTTCACCAGATTCTCAATTTACAGAAATGCAGCTAAAAATCTTTGAAACATGAAATTATTGGGAGATACTTCAACATTGGTATAAACCCAATGACATCCATGAAATAGCCACATGCTTCAGTACGCATCCAATACAGGTAACTTTTTAAGTGGATATACTAAAGCCAGCATGTTTTTAAAAAACCATAAGCAACTCCAGTCCCTTAAAACACCACTTTACAGTAACAGACATATCACAGAGAAATCACAGACATATATGCACAAGCTTCTCAAACATGCCAACTTCCTTCATGCCCTTATTGTGCTGTGCACCTGATACCATCAGGCAATATGACAGCACACAAAGCATGTGGGTTCTTTTTTAACTTTCTGGATGTGTGACGCATTTTGAATACCCCTAAAATGTAAATATTCTTGCTTCTGTTTTGGATATGTAAAGTCTAGAGAGAGAAATCCATCATTAACATAGTAGAGAAAACATTTCTGGATCAAATGCTATTTGGTAGTTTAAATGAAGCGTTGCTACCTGTCACTCAGGTAGAGGGTAGGAGTGCAGGCCGCAGGCACAATCTGAAGTGAATTCCAAAGTCAAGCTGTACTGCAGGTGACAGTCTGAGATGCTGCCAGATGCTTAAAATAAGATTTGTTTGCATTCCATACAAGTGTAAAATGATTTATCTTGACTTTCAGAAGTGTGGGGACAACTTTGTGCCTCATTTGAGAGAATGCTGAATGTTCTCTTTTTTTTTTTTTTTTAATATTGTTTTGGGAAACCACCAGAATCAATTTACATCTAAAATGCACTCTCTTGGGGTTGATTTACATCTTTCTGGTTAGACTGCTTAAAACTTATCTTCCCCAAAGTCCAATACTTTTTGTCAAAACACACTGTCAAAATGTGTCAGCCTATAAAAAAAGACCATATTTTGAAAATCGATTTTTCATAACTGTCAAAAATACAAATATGTAAAGCTACTATGGGAAGAAATACTAAATTCAAAAGATTCCCAAAAAGGAACAGCTAACGAAAGACAGACAGTCAGCAAATTCAGCTACTCATCACATTTTTTTTGATAGCTACATGCTTATAACAAGAGATCTGCAGGGAGTTTGGTGAATCGTAAAAGGAAATAATGAAAAATACTACAAGTTTCTTTTTGGATATTAGTCCAAGTGGAACAAAAGCAGACGTGAAAGAAGTAGGAAAGAACACAAGAAGTGAGGACAGAAACAAAAACACAGTGAGAAATGAAGTGAACATGTTCACCAGATTAGACCAGAGAGTAAGTCCCTGAAGAAATTCAAAGACAAAAGTCTGGAAAAGGAGAGAAGCATAGCTAAAAGAACAGGACTTCAGTGAATGTGATGGTAAGACTACTGGCTTATATCCTGGGGAAGGAACAATGAACCAAGGAGACTGTGCAGGACAGAAACAATATTCTGCAAGAAAACTCCATGACTGCCCATATATTAGGCCAGAAAGACGGTGATGTTCATGGTTACTCATCATGAAAACAGTGAGAAGTCACATGAACAGAACTCAAACTGGGAAAGATTTAGTACTGAAGGAAAAGGGGATGGATATATAGAGTTTTGAATGTGTAATATATATTTCTGTGGTAGGGATTGAATGCATATTAAGATATGGAATGAGGCAGAATAGAAGAAAATAATCAAAGAAACATTTTAAAAGCTACCGAGAGAGGTCTAAAAAGCCAGTGACAGATCCCAATGGAAAAACATATTTTAAAGAAACCCGAAGAAGAAAGAATTACAGAGGAAAATTCACATGGACTCCAATTTTCAATTCAATCCCAGTATAGAAAGAAGACAGAACAATATTAAGCCAGAAGGAAAACAAGGAAAGAACACTTGGTCTTTAAAGGCCATTAGCAGATCTGGTGAGAGCAATCTTGGAAGACTGAGGATGGAAAAAGCCAAATTTTTGCAAGTCTGAAAAAGCTGGATTCTCCTTTCACTTATACTTTTGCACTATGTGAAAATAGATTATCTCAATCAAATAGTGTTGAACAACCAAGCCAAAAATAAAAATCTGTCTTTATTAATGGTCTGGCAACAGACTTCAGGAAACAGAGTTCAAAAGGTCAAAGACTGACAACAGAAAAAAAAAGACATTTTTCCACTGGTGTTAAGCATTCATCAATCATAAATAACCACAAAAAGGATCAGAGGTCTTGAGCAAAATGAATTCATCACTGCAATACAAGTTTATTTTCTCTAGGATTACTAATTATTTTAAATCAATTGGTTCATGGAAGACAGGAGTTGTTCCATTTGCAATATATGTCCTTCTGAAATTCAAAATATTTTAAAAACTATCAAAGAGGAAAGTCTTCTCAGCAAATTTTTTAAACATAGAGAAACTATCAAACCACTAGAGTTGATCACCTTCAACATATTTTCATTGTAGATATGCCAATTTATACTGGAGGAGGAGATGGAAACTTTACTTAAAACATACAATTTTCAAAATATCTTCTCTAATGTCTGCACAGCCAATTTTTATGGTGACCAGAATTATGAATGGAATAGTTCCTGGCATGAGTTTTTTGGGTGTGTATTTGTTTGGTTTTGAAGAAATAATTTCTGGTTTTTACTGAAAGTATTTTTATTCCAGTTAAATCGAAAACTGTTTTCTCCAACTTTAATGAAAGTGTTGTCCTTACTCAAGTTTTCCAGAGACAAAAAACACTAATGATCAATCCTCATACTCTTTCAGTGTCTGATGAAATTCTGACACATATGACTTTTGGTCTCTGAAAATTTCTACTTATTTTAGCTGTTGATGAACGGACAAAATCTACTGAAATTCAAAGGTAAATTTTCACCAAGATCTTCAGAACTTCTCTAAAGTCAAAGGAGTTGCTCTGATTTACTCAAGTTCAGGGATCTGGTTTCTAACTCCAATCCCTATAATCCAATACTGACACAAATACTTTGTTAATTCAGAACGCAGTTGTGCAACTTTTCCTTTTGAAGTATACGGTGACTATGGGTGTTTAGCTAGAGGGAGACAAACACAATCATCCAACTGTCAAAGCAAATTTTAAGTAAGGAAGCTTTACACTTTGCAATGATAAAATACTGCCAAAGATATTACTGAAAAACAACATAACTTCTGAAGACTTTAAAACTTAAATTAGAAAAACAAATCAGCTTTCGAACTCTGAAATTAGTGCAAATCTTATAACAAATCCTAATTACAGAGTCACTAAGAGGATTCTAGCAACGTGAACCAGAAATCAGCAGCTAGGAATTTTACTGTTTCAATTGGCTCTTTCAGATGTCTGGGTGTGCTCATGTGTGTGTACATAATGCCTCTGTGTACATATGTGTACCTACATACAATCACAGATAGCTACACATGCACAGTTTATCACTTCAATTAGATCTCTCCGATATCTGCATGTGTGTTTGTGCCTGTGTGCACATATACTATACACTGAGTACAATATGCTGAGTCTGAAATCCTAAGGGATGGCCTAAGCAAGCTCCCAAACTATCTGAGAATAGAGAATTTCTGACTCCAAATAACAGCACTGGAGCAGACCAACCCTTTAAGTAGATATGACAGCTTTCTGCAGAAGACAAAACAAAAGACAAACTCATATTGTACTTACAACTTGATGTTTGGGTACTGATGCCAAGAAACTATTTTGAATTATAACAGCTGAATATTTAGTCCCAGATCAACATCAGTGGTCAGGAGTACACAGGTGAAGAGAAGGAGTCAGGACGACAGGGTGAAGGGGTGAAGAGAACGTTTAAGACAATACTCTCCTGCTGGACAATGAGTAGAGCACATTCAGGTGTCATACAACCCACCTGTTTCATAATACCTACAGATCAATACTGCAGAAATAAAGCTTAGCTCATTAAAGGAGATGAACAATTTGAATAGAAAAATACATATGCTAATACTTTGAAGAAGTCATAACCGAATTAAATTCAGGATCTGAATCTTGCAAGACCATGAAATTCAGATCCAAGCTTCCTCTCCACCCTGGAGGATTTTCCAAAGACTATCGTCTTTGGAGCATAATCTATACCCTGATCATGCTGACAAAAATCAAGCAAGCTCTTTAACTGGGTGCAGAGGAACAGGCTGAGAATGAAGAGGCAGAACCCTCCCTCTGAATTTTATTTAGAAGATGGGGTGGTCTAGACAAAGTTAGAGTTAAAAGGATAATAACAAGTGATCACAATAGGAAAAAAGTTAAAGGACAAGGATGGTAGAATAGTACTGAAGCATTACTTCAAAGAAAATTCAGAAGTGAGAATATAGGATACTGCAAAGTGACTGAAGTACAGCTGTGCTGTAGACCAAGTTAGTTCAGCCTTTTCCCACTTTGTGTATACATATATATAAATTCATAATTTTGTCTTCCTTTGCAGTATACTGTAGCCTGCTAAGTTTCTCCAAGTCTAAATATTAAGTAGTATACCTTAGGACACCAGAGCTTGACTTGTGAATGTTTATTATTCCCAAGAAACTAATTTTCCCACTGTGAATAGCCTTGTTTCCTTTGTGAATTTAGTGTGAAATACTAAGAAATCACAGCTCTCTAATCTATTTATTTCTGGTGACTGGAGTACTCAAATTCAATGGAGCGCACTCCTGACTGTTCAGCTGTGGCAGAAACCTTTCAAACCCCGTCCCAAATTTAACTGAACCAGAAGCTAAAAACCTATGGAAGTAGGTACAACATATACCTACACTTGGACTTAACTGGCACAATTACAGTTTAAACAGGGCAAGCAGTGCTGAGAATTCAGCTCACTTCTGGGTACGTACTGCTTCAGATAACAAAGAAAAACCTGCTTTTTGCAACGAATTATTGGTTGGTGAAAGCCACTCCCTTCCTTTGCCACTTTTTGCAATTCATCTTCTACAAGATTTAACATGTTTACTTTGGGGTTTTCTCCTTCTCCAGTGAGAAAATGCTCTATAAATCAAGCAATTTCAAGGGGTCTATTTGCATCAACTGTCCGTCAAAAAGGAACAAAGGTCTTATATTTGCAGAGGTGACAGTGAAAGTGTCAGAAGATCTTTGTACATGCAAAAGAGAATCAAAAGTAGCACAAAGAAGAACAATTTTAAAATTGACTACTGCAGATAGTGGCTAGCAACTCACAAAAGACATGGTCCGAAGCCAGTTAAAAAGAGCAGGAATTTTTCCACTGGCTCTAGTGAGTTCTGCATCAACTTTCCAATGGTTACTCTAACTGTATGATGCCAAAAGATAGTAATACTCTAAACTATGCTGCCACTGTCATTTCTCAACGAAATCTTTTTCTTCAGTATACTTTCAAGCTCAATGAAAATCCTAACAACGCCAGCACAGAAAGCATAGCTCTGATTTTTTAAACATAAAATTTGGTTACAGATATCCATACTTTAATCTGTTAAAGCAACAAAGAAAGTAAAGGACCTCCAAAAAAACACTTGTGAACTGGACCACAACAAATAGGCAAGGAGTTGTTTTAAAAGCCTGATTAAAACACAGGTTAAAAATGAAAATCCAAAGAACCTAATGCATGATCAGATACCTTACACTGAAATATAGCCTAGTTTTCTAACTATTTGGCAAGGGTTTAAAAAACCAAAACATATGATGTTAAACAGCATATGAACACGAAAAGACCCTACACTACTTTCACCCTTTACATGATGCTTTCTTTTGATGTAATATTCAGGCACAGGAAATTAAAAGTAGAACACTATATTAAGTTCACAACCCAAAGCAATAATACTAAGAAGTCTCAAAGTGTTGCCTTTCCATAGATGGAGGATAAAGTATTGTTTGTTTTTTTTTCTTAATTCAATCAGGTTACACAGAATATATTCTCCCAACCCCCTTTTTTTCTCCCCCCTTTTGGGCGAGGGGGGAGGAACATGTCACAGCTTTGGATAGGCAAGTTGCTTTTAATTAAATACTAATTAATAACTTTGACGGATTTGTGCAATTGCCAGTATTTTTAGTTGATATTGTCTTTCTGACCTGTAACCCTTAAACTAGAACAAGGACCTTGTTTAACATTTGTTAAATTTAGACAGCACCACTATCCACTATTACCCCCTCCCACTGCTGCTGCACTAATCTCCCATGCCAGCTGCTCAAATGTTTACATTTGAAGGGCTTTCTCTGTTTGTGCAGAAACAGTCTCTGCGCAGTATCTCTCATCTCTACATTTGCCAGAATCAAGGCAAGAAAAGCCTCCCTTCTGGAATTCCTGATTAATAAATAGTCTTAAATGTTTCTTCTTCCCTTCCCCCTTCTGTCAAATCCATTGCCAATAGGCTTTTACAACGCAAGCCTCCCCAGTGTACTTTACTGGCCTGACTTGTCCTGTGCAAACAACTGTAAATCAGAACAAGCTCCATTTAGAGTCAATGCAATCTCTGTGCTGAAACTGGGAGAGACTGAAATCTAGCTGAGTACCTGAGCATTTGCTGCGATGGAAAGAATAAAATGTTACAATCAGAGGAGAGGTGTGTGGGGAACCTAACACTAACAACATAAATCTATTGGTAATCTCTCCATCTCGTTATGTCACTTTACTTCAGAGACTGCCCACACAGCTCATGACCTACACACTGGTCGCACCTGGCTCACACCAGGTCACTGAGTGAACCAGCAAAACACTTAAACAGGTGCTTGGTATGGCACTGAAAAAGTCAATGGGGCCAAGACGTACAACTACAAACCTATTTAAGAGCTCTGCAGGGCTATGTCTTACTACTTGCCTTGATCTGCTTTCTCTTCTGGCCTCCCAGTTGACCACTTACAAAACCAGAAATACTTTCCTGATTTTGCCTGAGTATTTTGAAATTTGCTTAAAAGTGTGACATTGAAAAAAAAAAGGAACTGACCTCATACTATTGTAAAAGCCTTTAAAAAGACTGACTGCTATTTGCCACACTTTCCCCTCTTCAGCTTGCATCTGAAAATGCTGCTGAGAATTCAAATGGTATTAAATACTGCAGAGTAAGAGAAAAAGCAACATCTGAAAGTATTTGTAACCCTTTCTGCTAAACTCAAAGGGGAAGATCAGTATTGCAGTTGCATGTGAAAGACTAATAAAACCTAACAATAGTTGCCTATTAAAAAAAAAAGAAAGAATGTGAAACAGCTATATAGACTACAGGCATTAGAGGGCTCTTTTTGTGGCGATGAACAACTGAGCAGCACACACAATACCCAGTGCTATACAGTCTTTGCATGATACATACAACTCTTTGAGTCAAAGGAAGACCGGTAAGGGCCACTAAGCCTCATGTAGGTTTGACTTTGCATGACAAAACTAAGCCATAAAGTTCACTTAGGAAAACTTCCCCATCAAAGTAAAATGCATTGTGTCCTGTCAGCAAATGCTGTTTTGCAAATCCTCCCTCACCTGCCATAAGATATTATTGAGACATATGGTTTCACACGCTACCAAGCAGCTCAGTTTTGCCAACGAACAAATATGTGTGGAAATCATGAGATCATCTAATTAAAAGAAATGTTATTGTATGCCACTACTTTTAATGAAATTGAGTCTTCACTGTCCACAGAAGTGGCTGGAAAGAAACCAAATCCCATTAGTGTTCATGCCCCAGAAATTGTTTGCAAAAGAAAAGAAATTATACCTGAACTGGTGTTGAAAATTTTTACTGTATCTAAAATCTACATATGCTAATAGAATATTTTAGACTAATATAATGAATCTGGGATTACATGAGATTCAGATTATGCCACTAAAAACATAGGCTTTACTGTCTAAAAAAAATTTCCATTGTATATTAGAAATATGGAATCGATGACATACAATTAGGCATTTCTGATTTCGTCTAGTAAAGGGCACTGGATAAATACACACTAATCCTTTCACTACCATTGAACAAGTAGTTACCATTGGAAAGCTTCACAAGACATATTCTGGGTATCTGTCATTAAATCAGAAAGAAACGTACTTTGCAGTGGAATGAGTAATTCCCTTACACGTTCCCAGACCATCCCAAACTTAAACAAAAAACGTATTTTATGTACACAGAAGTATCTGAAAGACTGTTTTGAGGAACTGCATTTCTGCTTATCCAATCGCAGAAAAGCCCGATCCTGTGATAAACTTTTCTTTAAAGGTGTTATTTTCCCAACTGCTGCACGCTTGCTAGTTACACTAAGAACAATATTTTGAATGCATTATGACTGAATATGAATTACATGGCTATTATAGACTATTAAGGGGCTGTAGTAATATTAAATACTAAGAAAGCAAAGCATGAGTGGTTGAGGTGTCACTAGAAAAATCTCAAATGGAATTTAAGTTTGTCTTTGGGTATTTTTTAATGTGCTTTTATTAATGCAAATTAAAAGCCATTGGTCTTATTAGCTGTTGCTTTATTCTATTTTTTTTTTTTCAGTGAGTTAACTTCAGACTTTTTCAGTGAAATCAGTAACAAAAGATGAATCAGACATGAAAGGATTTGGGTGGTTAAGGGTGTGTCACCAGGTCTTAATTAAACATCCGAGGGAGATATCTGAGCCAACTTATGCCAGACTGACTGGGTACATCCACAGTATAGAGAATGATGCCGTGCAGCCCAGGACTGAAAGCCTAACTTAGCATGTTCCTGTTAGGTTGTGCCTCCCTAAATCACATTGGCTTTCACTTTCCCATCAATAAGCCTGACACATATTCCTCTGATGCGCTTACTTCCATTTTGATGCCTGAATTCTGCTTCTGGGTATGCTGTGGAAAACTGTGGAGAAACTATGCTTCTAACCTCCTGCCTAAACTCCACCAGGTTCCATAAAACTTGCAAATCTCTTCATCCTTGTCAGCCAAGGGGCTTGATCCAATAGGTGTGCTACAAGAGCAACTGGGTTCCACAAAAACGTAACTGCTCGAAGAGGGAGCTATAGTATTTACCTCTTGTCCTGTCCAAAGCCCTGCCCCAAGTTCAGTGATTCAGTAAGAATATGGTAAATCCAGGTCCAAAAACTTCGTCCAGTTGAAAAAAAACTTTTCCCTCTTGTGAGGAGAGCAAGATTATTCTCTGTTCAAGGACATGAACATGAGTTTAGCTAAAAAGAGACTGAGATTAGGGCATTCATCTGGGCAAGGAGCCATTTGGCTCCTCCAGTTCTAGCTTCAGTGACTACTTATTTGCTGGATGGAACATCTGCTTAGCATAAAACACAGAAAAACATCTCTGGCGCTGGCACTGGAACCCAGAGCTGCCACCACAGTTCATTACTGGTCTGAATACTTAAGCTTGCTCTTGCTCTCTCTTTCTGAGTCACTGAATATTTGGATATTTTTACAAAAGGGTGCTTCCCACATGAAGAATACCTCGCAGCTTTGTTCCAGGCAGTCTCCAGCCCAGCAAGTATTTTGGTTTTTTTTGCAAAGAAGGAAATAGTTCTCTGATGCCGATATCTCTAAAGGCAGAGAAGAGAACTTAGTTCTCTCATATTTTGCATAGCAGTGGTAGGTGGCAAGCTTCTAGAGTAAAAGCTTTAAATACCTAAATTTAACAGCTGAATTAAGGTTGCAGTCTTGAGCAGAGGCAAGTAACAGACAGAGATGGGCAGAGTTTAACAAGCAACTCCTGCTGTATAGATTTCAGTGGCTTCAAAATTTGGAAAAGCTGACTCTTGGCTTCTTAGATTCAGTATCCAGACGCCCACACTGCCAGGTATTTAAAACAGGCACTACCAGTCAGAGTTGTTCCCAATTCCTTTTGTAGATATGACCCTACTCAAGCCCATTCAATTTGACTTGGTCCATTTCTTTATGTTCATCTCAGAACATTTCTTGAGAATATTTCCTTCAAGATGTGCTGCTAAAACCACTGCAGGAACTGAAGTTTACGAGTTGTCTTTAAAAAAGCAACAAGTTGAATGCAATGTGTTGTGATGATTTTACTCTTAACCACACAGTTCTAAGTAAAGATACAGGTTCTGGTAACCAATGACTACCTGGTAATATTTTTTAAAAATAAAACCTTCATGGTTGCAAAAAGAAAAAGTTAAGAAATGTGACTTCTACAAACCTCACGCTCAGAAGCCAAATGGGGGGAAGTCCATCCTTGATGATTTGTTTTCGAATCTCATGATCTTAAGCCACTTTTGTGTGGTGAGGGCAAGAGCTGACAAGTGATTTTTGAATACATGAAATTGGCAAGCAGAAGCTAAGCAGCACAGACAGAACAGGGGTCAGCCGACATGTCTCTTCACCAGATACTGTTTTTAATAGCTTATAAGTTCACCATGCTTTAACCATGGATGCTGAGGCTTTCCATTCCAGGTGTCTGCCTCAGGCTATTTTTTTTTGGTTTTGTTGAGCCGGAGTAGTTCAGCTGGTTCTGAGATGATTTTTTTTTTTTTTTGCACTAACTCCAAGGACCTTTTCTTTGAAGAGGTCTAGTAACACAACACTTAGGAGCAAAAACTTGAAGTCTGGTGGCATGCAGCCATTGTTTCAAGCTCTTGCCTACTGCTATCATACAGTATAAGAAAAATCTAAAGATACTATATTATGTAAAACAGTCTATGATTCACATGAATGAAGACAGTTAATATCCACAAAAGGAGGTAGATACAGCTGCATCTCTTTAGCAGTCATAATCTGGCTGAAAGGCACCTCCATGGTCTGCTTAATCTATCCCTCTGTTCTGAGACAGAATCAAGCATGTGTAGCTCATCCTCTAGAAAATTTTGTAGGTTTACAGGTGCTAATAAGGATGTCATGGTCACTTTAATAACCTGCTCCCCTGTGAGACCTCCGTACAGTCAAATTTTTCTCCCTCTCGTATCCAAGTTAAATTTCCATTGCTAAATATAAAGCACACTGCTTCCTGCCCTGCACTCAGTAGACAAGAAGAAACAAAGTTCATCATTGTCATCTTTGCTACCTACTGGAATTCTCTCAATGCCAGCCACAATCCAGTTGGCTTGAGCAAACCTTTTGTCTTACCAAGGCGAATTAATAGTTTGGGGGCTTTTTCCCCCTGAGTATCACAGGATATCAAAATGAAACTAACTCTACCACAATGGTAAACCTTGTCCTGAGATACCTGGAATTTAATAAATCTCTTTTTCTTCTAATCATATGAACAGCTGCACAAATGAAAACATTTATAGCTATATCATCCCTAGAGTCATCCTCTGGCATCTAACTACTGGCTTACAGGCATCCTGTAGCAAAAGACTGGGGAGAACAGACCAGACAGGGGAGAACAGACTTGTCTGTTGGAGACTCTCCATACTGTTTGGTGAGTTTTGTGTTTCGCAAATAAAAACGCACTAAGCAAAATTGTTTCAAGGTCAGATCACTATCTACATCTTTGACAGTGTAGATGGATATCTCTAACTGTACTAAATGCAACATAACTATCCCAAGATTTGATCCTGCTAATACCAAATAAAGACATCCCAAGCATTGTCAGGAGACCAAGAAGAAAGAACGTGAAACCAGGAATTTAAAGCAAATATAACTCTCAGATGCAAGGAAATATTAAAAGTGGATGGTTGTTAACTTCCATTTAGATGACATGGGCAGAATTCTCATTCCTATTGACCTTAACAGTACCTGCCCATGTGCCATGAAGTCCTTCACAGTAAAGGGTATCAGCAGATCACCTGGGACCTGACATGGTTGAAGAGAAATCACATTTGCATAATTGTACTTGATCCTTCTTTCCAGCCATTCTGAACTGAGAAAATGTATCATGAATGGTATAACTCCTGCCATAAAGGAGGATGTAAAAGTTAGACTACAGTTAGAGTACAAAGCTTTGAAAAGGTAAATCATATATGTTTTAAAAGCCTTTATAAGGAAAAGAGTTTTTGTCATCATTTAAGAAGTGATTTCCAAGATTACTAATGCACCAGAAGTTTTGATGACTTTTTTCAAACATTAGCAAACTTGTTCAAACTTTTCTTCTGGAGCATGATCTTGCAATTATGCAGGTAATATGAAATTAAAAAAAAAAACCCACACATACCCTAAATGTATCTGATAACTTGGTATTTAAAATTTTATGTTTGGTATTTAAAATTTTATGGTTTTTTTTTCCCCCTGGTACTTTTGCCTATGGACATATATAATCATAGCATGGCAGATTCATTGAGCAGAGAACTACTGGACTATCTGCTTCATTTAATGAATTGAGCCTGTTATAGGTTAAACTACATTCAGTCATACACTGAAGACTAGGTGTTTTAGAAATGGTCCTGATGAAAGTCCTCTGCACTGCTGAAGCCCTGTTTGAACTAGAGAAACCTTGTGTGATAAGACTTTGTGCTGAAGTTTCAAATCCTCTGATAAGTATTCCTGGCTGTACTTCTAAATATTTTTTTCCCAAGCTGATTTATTACATAAACAAAGTCCACACCAGAACTACAGATCGTTCAGCCCTTGAGATGTGTTTTTTTCCACTCTCAATTTACGAAAACACAGAGGCCCAAAAATAAAAACAGCTAATTGTAGTACTGCGTTCCAAATGCCAGATTTCAACTATTTATTTGAGGACAGTGACACCAAGTGGCAGAGACGACTCAAGTTCCTTTTTTCCCCTCCAGTTGTTCTTAACTGCAGCGCCTTCGGCACAGAAAAAGTAGAATACAGTTAACTGTGCTGCAACTTCCAACTGCTTTATTTGTTTGTTGTATTTATACCCCCGTGTATTTAAATAGCACTTGATTTTTGAGAAGTTGACCTCAATATAAAACTCATCTGCTTCGCACAAAACTGATTTTTTTCCCACATTAAGGAAAAGATTTCTTCTTTATTTACACTATGCTGTTGGATATCATGTCCTTTACTGATGTGTGGTATAATGAACTGGTGCACTTTGAGGATTTTCATGGCAAAGCCTTCTCTTGCATTTCTACAAGCTCTCCCTAAGATGTTAAAACATTCTTGTTTTTCCACCTTTATTTTTGTTGAATAAACATGAAGGGTCTCTTACTTTTTACCCATTTATTCCATTCCTTCATATTGCCCAGTTTAAAAAAAAAAACAAAACAAAACCCCAAATCAATACCCTGAATAGAATTATTATTTTTTCTACATTTCAGTGCACATCACCACCACATATTAGTGAGAAAAAGGTAGTACTTCACGAGTTACCTATTTTGTTATAGGCAGGAAAAATTTTCCTGATACAGTCAGTGTATCTCCTGGCACTATGCTGAAAGCAATGGCAAAATACTTTCCTTTCAGAAATAAACCTGAAACTGGCATTGGTAACCCACATAGCAAATGCAAAATACTTTCAGATGACCCAAAACAGTAATTGAAAGGAGACCCGAGGTAACTGCAGAAGAGGAAGCCTCTACTGGATGACATTTTGCCAAGAATTCTACCTTAGCGCAATGAAATTTCTATATAATGATCTCTAAATGTGTATTTCATATATATAGTTATGTAAGGTACCACTTATTTGGAATAAGAATACTCAGTTACACTGAAGAGATGAGATATCCTTTGAGCAAGCAGAAAAACCAATTACTCCGAATGATCAAGGGTCTCAAAGTCTAGCCCATAAGGAACTCCTAAGCTGAATTTTTAAAAGTTTGAAGTTCTTTCACTGGTGTTTCCACTTGAATTTTATCTTAATACAAGTTATCTATGTCAAGGTTACGGTATTCTAGAATTTTTCACCTAAGGCATCACAATTGTTGACCTTTTTCTTGGAGCCCATCTAGCATCTTAAAAGGACGGACCTCCTGCGCTGCTGAGTGGATCTGTTAGACTTCTTTTATATACCTTCTATGAGCTTGAACAGAATTGTACCAAATTCAATGGAACTATGTCAACACAGTCATTTAAGTATGTGCTTATGTCTTAGCAGGATCAGTGCTCTGACAAATACAGGTGATCAAGCCAGGAGTGAAAGACATAAACACTGAACCAGGGCTAAGCTTCTCTTGAAGATTAATTGCTCTTAAGAAGAAAGGGGAAGAAATTAAATCCCTGACATGTTCATGTAACTGAATAAAAAGAAAACATTTTCATCTCTTCAAGTACCCTTTGCTCCCTTTAGAGCTGAGCCTTTAGAAGACACCTACATGTTCAAAACAGTTTTGAAAATTTTCTTCATCAATGTCAGAGGAAAAAAAAAATTAATTTATGATTTACCCTATAAATTTCCCTAAAAATAAAGAGATGTCTCTCTTCTGAGGAAAGCAACACACTTGTATAAA
>NW_016690227.1:1495973-1607322 GCF_001604755.1 Lepidothrix coronata
GTTTATAAAAGGCAACAGTGATTTCCTTGCTTGACTAAACAAAGTGGTTGATTTAGTTTCTTTTCCTAATGAGTAACTGACATTTGAAAGTAAGAATCCAGCACAGAAATGACCAAGAAAAATCAATTAACTTGTCAGAACTAACACCAAGAAAGACTTAGACCTTTTCCTCACATTTAGAAGCTTTCTCAGACTTTCTGCCAAGTCAAATACTACTTGTAACTTAATTAATCCTCAATATCCTTAGCATCTATTAAAATGTGTATTTTAAAAAACTCAGAGTATAGCCTACTTTGCCTTTGATTAACAAACACAAGAAAGAGAACAGAAAAAAAAGAGAAGAGTTTGCTATCTTGGAACACTCATCCCAAACTGCTGTGAAAAATCCACTGCAGTAACCACAGAATTAGGATACTTCATATCAACGTTTTCTAAGGTTGTAAGCATAAATACTTTAAAAGTTAAATCTGATCTGCTTCAGGAGCTAGAACTCCAAGAGGAGACTTCATACCCAAGTTCGTAAAAATGAAATCAGAGGACAAACTATGATGCAGAAACTGCATGCTGTAATATAACTGGTTCTTCCAGAGGAACTACAGTCCCATAGCATCCTCTAGAAACTCAAGCTGAGCTCCCTTGTTTACTTGATTCTTCCAGGCAGATACAGCATTATTGCTCCACTTATGCCTTTTTCCCCTTCTAAATTGGAAATATTTTCTGTAGAAAAACCACTCTGACAGTTACTGACTTCTTATCTCATAAAATACAGTCTCCATGTGTCCTTTATAGGATGGTAAGAATAGTTCAGCATCTATGACAGATGTGGTTTTTCAACACAGTAATTCACAATGTTCATAAAGGAACCTATTCCCCAGCAAAAGCACTCCAAATTTGATCATAATCAAAAAGGCAAAGAACTAATAGAGATTTTGGAAAGCTTTCACAGTTTAAAAACATGACTGAGAAGACTGGAAGGGTAAGTGAAACACCAGCCCATTAACAAGCATTTGTTTCTTACTGCCAGTTAGTCAGACACACATTTTATAATTCCACTCCAAAAGCCCTGAAGGGCTCTTTAAACTAGACAAAAGAAAATTCCCTTTTACTCTGACATCCTAGAGTATTAAATACTTTACAATCAAAATTGGTTAACACTATTATTTTTAGAAAAGTATGAAGTTAAAAGCCCACTGTTTTTCTGTGTTCTTGAGTCAGAAAATTTTTCTGTCTTTTATTTCTGTGAGAAAGGAAAAATTCTCATATAGGTTTCTCAATAGAAGATATTTTACATGAAATTTCTACATTTTCCAATTCAAGATTACAAACAAAGTTTAAAATGCCTAACGTACTCCAGCAGACACTGATCCTTCAGTTCACTACTGCAAGTTACTTCTACACCAGATTTATCGGCTTTACAGACTTGGAGACGGCAATAGCGTGACTGCACGGAGCTTCCCAAAGGTATAATGCTTTAAAAGAGATTATCACCCATGCACAGAAGAGGTCATAAGACACATCTACTTGATGTGTCTTATGTGTCTTAATTGTTCTATATTACATCAGTTCTTTCATAAATGCATTTTATAATCTGAGCAGTACTAATAAGCAGACATAGGTTGCTTGAAACTATGGCCCATTGTTAACACTTATTGAACCCACAGCATTAAAAAAACAAAGGAAAAAGTAAATGGTCAACAAGCTTGACTCCTTCAATAAGCAGCTGATATCTCCATCAGGCTGCACTGATTACACACAGTTTATGCACCTGTTAACAGATTACTTACTCCCTGGAAGGAAAAGGAAGGCAGGCCAAAAAATTGCATCACCCACAGACATAACAGATTGAAAACGAAACAAATTCTCTTTACTAAGCATTACACTGCTGAACACTTACCTTGCTACTTCTTCTATCAGCGTTAAACAATCCCAGAAGTCGTGTCTTTTCTCTTTCTATTGCATCATTGCTTACTGAAGCCTTTCGGTTTGGTTCTGAAACAATTTTAATGGAATAGTTTTTACATTTCTGAAATAAAGATTTGGTATTTTAAAGCATCCTGGATTGGTGCTGGATTTTTTTTAAGCTGGAGATGTTATGGACTGGATTATCTAAGTAACTGCCAGATCTGCACTTTATTTGTCATCAAGCTTTTATTTGTTCTAGTATGTTCCAAAATCTAATTGAGTCAAATGGAATAATTTAATAAACTGCACCAAGTTTTCAACCACAATTCAGCAACCCTTATTAAAAGGCAAAATATGAGCAAATTGCTTAATCTTCAGAAATGCTTGTTGGATGTCTCACTTAAAACTCATAGAGTACTGTAATACTAAAAAACCCTAACACCTAAAGAAAAGATGATATAGTGAATGTCTTTAACAATTCACAGGTGTGACTTAATACTGTGAAGTTAAAGGGAAGATTCTCAATGTGGATTTTGATAAAGCTCCATAAATCAGAAGAAGACCTGTCCCTTGAAAACAGGGCTCTACTTAGAACTTACACCAGCTGATTGTGTTCATCTTTTCTTATCTTGGTGCTTTTACTTCAGGTGGGAAAAAATGGGACTTTATAGTTATTTCAGGCTGTAGGAGCTCAAACATGTGACTGCCTTGAACCTCTTAAGGAACTGTACGAATTCTCATTCTGTTTTGTCTCCATTTTCCCTCTTCAGTTTCTCATCCGCAAGCTGGATGAGCAAAATGATACAGTCATGGAGTACAGGAAACAACCACGTTTCCCATTCAATATACAGACTGTAAAGCTCTCTCACTCTTTTTTAATGGACTCTGCATAATGCTTGAAAATCTTTCTCTCTGGTTCCAAACACATCAGAGCATTTCACTGGCATACGGAAAGTTTAATTTGCAGGGAAGAATTTTATTTTGTTAATATTTTGTTTGCTTAATAACAAGAAGCAAATTCAAAATTACTATTTTGTCGACACAAAATAAAGGTTTCCTTCACAAAAAAAAATCCTCATCCCAGAACTCCTCTAAACTTACTTGCATATCACACAAAGCACATGATTTGCACATAGATCACTACTGCATATAAACAATGTCAGGTGTTAGAAGGTGTTAAGCACATACAGTAGATCAAAGTGCAGCAGAACTGTAAAAACGATGAACACAAAGGATAACAGGGAGAAACTATCCTTAAGAAAGACTACAACTACACTGATACCAAATACAGTAATAAAATAATACTTCTCTTAATACTAAGCACTGTCTATGCTCATTTGTTCATCAGAAACTGCTGGTTTTCTGCTTGAGCCTGGGCTGTAACTAGATATGGATCTTGATTCGCATATTCATATAGTCTTCAACTATAAACAATAATGCTGAAAGTCTAGCATAATTAACCTCAGGAACAGCTCATTATCAACTGTGCCATTAAGCACTGTATAATCCCAATAAACTGGGATTTAAACACAGCCAGTGGTCCCAAAAGAATGAGTCTTCATTAATCTGTACCACTTTTTCTTAGACAAAGACAGTAGATATTCCCTCTAGCATTAAACTCCATATAAGAGGAAGCCACATTACAGAAGTAATGACAGAAGATTAGGGGGCATAGTACTGCATTAGTGAAGCCAAGATGCCATGAGCTAAGAGTTGCTCAATGGCTGCCACCCACTGGAGGTGGGTTTCCTTTCTTCCTTCCCAAAAATTTAAAGAAGTTATCCAGTTTTATTTTGATTATGTTGTGTCTACTAGTAATGCAAAGAAGTGAAGCCAGTTAAAAATCAACCATGCCTTTCTTGAGGATAATTAATTTAAGCAATGTATTAAAACAGAGTTAGTGGAAGAAAAGGACATTCTAAATACACACATTTTCTGTTTAACTAGAAGCAGAAGCACAGGTGTAATCTAATCAAACCCTACGTACTGTAACAATTCAGAAGTCAGCATCTTTTCGGTTATTCAATTTGTATATATAAATTTGATATTAAAATGCCTTGCTGCGTGTAAATTGAAAACAGTCCTAGACCTCAAAATATTCTACCTTTGCTATTAAATAAATTTTCAATCCAAGAGATCTCTAAAATGTTAGTAATTCTGAAATTCAACTAATCATGCTTTAGGTAACCTGAACAGGCTTGGTATCTGTATAGAAACATATCATACTACAGAACAGTTAAATGGCAGAATTTGTTAATCGCTGGCATCTTAATGACAATTCCTGAAGAGCCAGTATACATAGAAGTGTGTTTGTTCTGACCAGCAGCACAGACACATAAACGACACTTTGAAAAGACAACACAGATTGAAAACAGCTTGTTTCTCTACAGCCTTTTACTCAACATTCTTAAAGATCTATCAACAAAACCCATATTAAACATAGTGTGAAGTGACAGACAGTTTTCCTTCAGCAGCATTGTACAGTACCTCTATAGTTCAGAGAAGGTTCAGACTGAGTTTTTGATGGAGGAACTGGAAAAGGCAGGCAATGAAAGGATAAGAGAAAACACATTAAAGTTCTAATATTGCCTTGTAAGGCACAATATTCATTAATTATTCCTAGCGCTTTTTTTGCTAAGTATTACAGAAAAAAAATGTTGACTGACAAAAGACATGCAGAGCTGCTACTGAAGCAGTTTAGCTGTGTTTGTATTAATTCCTGATTCACTCGTGAAGCTGCTTCAACTGCTAAATCAAATTAAGTAAGCAGGTGGCAGCAGAGCTTGTCTTTTAATAATTCTTCAGCACTTGGTGTTTCTGTTTCAGGGAAGGAAAGACTGATGAGTTTTTCTAGAATCTGCTCTTACAAGCACTGCCTAAGCTTTTAGCACCTCTGACACCTTACTTGTTAGAGGGAAAGTATTTTAAAAATCTGCATGTTCTGATAACTAAACAGGCTGGATAACTACTCAATGCACAATTCATTGACCAACAGCTACTAAAACCAATGGGTTTATTCCTCTTGGAGATTACAAATGAGAATATGGAAGAAGGAATTTGATGAAACAAAGGAAACATTTTCGTAAATTTTATGTGCATTTACTGGTTTTCTCAGACACCATGGTACAGAGTAACAGGAAGACAGAAAAGGCTGAAACACACTCACGATCAGGAGGATTTTATCATAGTGAAAAGTACACTGAAAAGTTAAAAAATAATAAAATATATATTAAAAAGATCTAATGTAGAGAGCAGCACACTATAAAGTGTAATATAATTTGCTGCTATAATCCTAGCCCTGTAGTAAAGTCTTGTTTTTGACTGTATAGGCTACAACCAGATTCAAGGACCAATAGTGTACGAGCATATACGTCATCCTTGTCGTTTGAAAGGAAAGACTTTAAGGCAGACGTGTAAGTAATGAGAGTATGTTGAACGAATCCTGTTGAATACTCTGCCTGTTCAATACATTGCTCCAAAATGGTTAGCTTAATTACAAGTAAACGTCTTAAAACAACAAACATGCAATTGAGTTATGACATTGTCAACTTCTTTTTTGAGTATCTTAACAATTGAAAGGAAAAGGAGATATTTAGTTTACTTAGAAGTCTAAACTCATTGAAATTTGACTCGCACAGAGGTAGAATTGTCACTTATCAAAGGAGTTGGAAAGAAGAGACAGAACGTCAACATAAATAAATAACTTTATAAATAAAAAATAAGCCTGCAGCTCAGCACCTACAAGAATGACATTATCTAAACAATAAATAAGGATATTTACTGTGCTGGAAGTGATAGCAATTGAGACAAACTGCAGGAGACAATTTTAATGAATATCACTTTCTGACCTCAAAGGAAGTAGTGCTTGTCAATGTGTATTTTTAAAGCAGGTATATTTTAAAGCACATCACATAATTATGCTATTTGAATACATAATCAGGCTGATAAAACTCAAGTCTAAGAAGCTGCTACTACAATGTCATCTATCAGAACAGAAAGTGAGGATAAATAAACAAGAGAAAACAATTTCAAATACAAATACCTCTTAGTTCCTCTTCACTAAACGGTCAATAATTTCGCTCTTTAGGAACCGTCGCTGAGCCTATCCAGTCTGTTTCTCATAAACCCTGGTCTGTCGCCTCTGCCTCTCAGCTTTCACAGCTGCCATGACTATGGCATGTCTCTTCTTTCTTTCTCTCCAACCCACAGCACAGGTAAATGACAGCCTCTGCCTGGCTGAGGCCCCTGTGGTACACACACCTCTACTGACAGCAGCTCCAGGATGTAGCAAAGCTCCTCCTTTTGCCCTGCCCCAGGCCAGTCTGCACCCTGCCAGTGTCCAGCCCAGCCTGGCACAGGGCCCAAGAGCAAACAAGGACGGCTGGGCATGTTGCTGACCTGGCTGCTTCTTGGGACATGGCTTACTGAACAAACTCATGCTGCTCTCTGGACTGAGATGTCACTCTGCTGTTTCAGCTGGACTCCAGAGGAATGGCAGCACAAATGCTTTTAAGTTGCCCATACTACTGTTGTCACAACATATAACCCTGCAGCAACTTCTTTCAGTCTCAGCTCACCTTTTTTCCTGTCCCAGGCATACAGCTCCTTTATCCCCAGCTCCTCCAAGGACTTGGTAAGCTCCAGTTCCTCTCCAGTTATGCCATCTCTCAGAAGAACAATATGCTCTTGACTGACTTCACACTTCTCACAAATAGCTGGGATGATGTTGTGGAGAGGCACCTCTGGACTAACTCGAACCACAGCCTTCTGTGTCTTCAGGTAGTTCACTACCAGCCTCACAGATTTCTGCAGAAACAAACACAAACTCTCAGTCTCACCTCTGTGATGGCTAAACTATTTTACAATGAGAAATGCACTGGGGAATTCCATATTGTTTTGATTACTCTCAGGTAAATTTAACCCGCACTGAAAAAAAATGTTATTTAAAAAAAAAAAAATCTCAGACCTCCCTTGCCACTAAGAAGACATTAACAAGAACAGGCCAAGAAGAAAAAGGAATCAGAGGCAGAGGTAATTTGTGAATGTTCACAAGTACCACTCTGAAAGGTATGAGAGTATAATTAGATATTGGTTCAGAATAATAAAAACTTCAGCAAACATTTGGAAAATGACTACTTCTGAATCTTCACAGTAATGTGAAATACATTTATTAATGATCAGTCTTCTCCCATATCTTTAATAAAGATGGCAAACAAAATATCACCAAAACTCCATGTACCTCCATACAACCCCATAACTCTCATTTCAATCATTACTGCAAATTTCAATCACCCTGATCTTCAGATTTCCATCTATCCAACCACATGCAACATAACATTTTGTCTAAATGTCTAGACTAGCCTCTACCAATCTGCATGCAAAACAGTTAAGCTAGTAAAGCAGGTTATAGTCAATCGTCTTTTCCATCCAGTTCCAAGATGAAAAGACTGGAAGAACTGCTTGAAATCACAGGAATGAAATGATGTTTCATGGCACCATTTTAGCCCAACAGAGTACTGACCTCAGGGACTCTTGGTAGAGGTCGCTTTGCCTTCTCTTCAGGAACCTTCTCTTTCAGAAGTACTGTCTCTACGTCCAGTGCTCCTATCAAAGTGTTTGGCTTGTAACTCAGAACTTGGTGAGTTCCCGAAGACTTCAGTTCAAGACTGTGTTGGGATGGATTTAAGTGATACTGGCTGCATAAATCAACCAATACATCCATCACAGCTTTACTGCAAGGAAGAAGACATTCACCATTAGCATGAGAAAAAACAGTTTTAAGATGGGAGGAAAAAAGACAATACAAGCTGTGGATGTCTCACTAGATAACCATCTTTATGAATGATCAGTGCTAGTGCTTTGAAATGCTAAACAGATCAGATAAAATGTTAGGAATTAATATGTTTGCACTTGAGTGCCTGTTTATGAGCTGGCAATTAACTATTCACTCTGAGGCAGACAACAGTGCCAATCATAGCACTAACCAACATAAGCCAAGAGCAGACAACGTGTATCTTATCTCCTAAATCCATACATTAAACTCTCCAATTCAAATACTGTTCTTTAACATGAAGACAAAATATAAATAAATTATGCATTCATAGTCCAGTAAACTCTACCTAGATTTGAATCATCACATAACAGAACTCAAAATGGAGCATTTAAATCTGGAACAAACAGTGGAGAGGTTTATTTTTCCACCTTATGATTTTGAGTTCCCCAAATCCATTTGACACCAGCAGTATTTTCAAGTACAAGAGATCCTGTCCATATTTATTTTGGTGAGGATATTAACCCTGTACGAAAATAGTTTTGAGTGTTTGCATTATCAGTAACTCTTACTGCAGATGTGATTCTTAAACTGCGAGATTAAAAGAGTCAGCAACTATCCCTCTCTTATTTCATGCCTCTGCACAGAAGTACTCCATTTTGTGTCAATAACTCAATATTCACTGGAGCTTGATGCTTCCTGACACAGCCAATATGAACTGTGCTCCCCCACACCTCTGAAATTCTCTTCTACCATGATTCTGAGGTGGGTTTATTTTTACAGCTTTCTCTCCTAAAATTCCATACAGGATCAGAGAACTAGATTTATTAAAACTGGTAATTTTTCTGAAAAGTTTTGTTTTCACAAACCAGTGTCTGTCATACAAAACAATGTAAGTTGAAAAAAAACTTCCAGCTGTAGCTGAAGCCTGTCATATACAGTGGCTTCTAAGCAGAAGTGAAAATAAGTGCATACACAGTATATTTGTCAAAAGAACTGTCACCTCTTTTAATATTTAAACTGGAAAAACTGTATAGAGATTCAAAACGCAAGCAAATTCAAAGAAAATAAAATCCTTCACAGGTTATTAGCTACCACCATTACATCTGTAGCTCAAGAACTGCCCTTCAAACTGCAAGCTGTTGGCATCCGGGAAACTACTCTCTGTGGGAGGCTGTCAATCTCCTTTCTGTGGGTATGTTGTTGGCCAACAACTGGTCAAGAATTTGGTGAAAAACCCCGGAGAGCTAATGGCAAAGACAATGAAAATGGAATAAACAATTTCTTATTAACAGTCAAAAGATTAAAATATAGTAGATGACAGCTCTTCCCACGCAAGAGAAGAGAAAAGACCTGCTTTATAGTCACCTAACTGAGCTACACAGTGTGAGCTGGAAAAATGGCAAGTGTGGAAAATTTGAAGTATGTGATCTCACTGAAAAGAACACAGTTAGAAGATGATGACTGAAGATCAAACAAAGAAAACACATGTCATTAATATGTATAGGAGGCATCAGAAAAATTAGAACACTCTTGCAACTGCTAACATAGATACCATCTAAATACAAACATTCAGCAACTAAATCAAAACCGTATGAGCTCATTTCAATGATGACTTATTCTGGTACTGCCTGCAAGTTGAAAATGTCTGTATCTCACAACCATGTTCAATTCATATGCAACACATCACAAACCAACAGACACTTACACCTACTAGATCCAAACTATAGGAGAATCCCATCTACACCAATATTCATATGAATATTCATTAAACTGTGCAGCAGTGAGCACTTTAAGAAAGTGTCAGTTCTCCTGATACAGATTTTAGCTTGTCTGTTTAAAGACATATTGCTTTTAAACTAAAATATGAATGTGTTTGTTTCCCCTCAGCCTTATTACTATTGTTTCACAGAAAAGCAAGTAACCTGGCAAAATCACAATACATGCTGTTCTATGTGCTAGACTTTTCTATTTGAAGTAGAACACTAATATATTTTTATAGTGCATAATATTCTGATAATTCATTCAAATTTGGACAGTTATCTTACCTCTTGTAAAAAGAATATTAAAAAAATACACTTCATCAAAGTAACAGTTTATGATTCCACACATCTACCACTGAAATTATAAAATATTTTCAGCAGCAACAGTACCACAACTACAACAAGATCAGAATCCACACCAGCCATCTGAGAATATCAGACTCAATCACGCAAGTTGAACAAATTTGTCTGGACAATGGACAATTCAAAAATCCAGTCAAATTTGAAGTTTCATCTTACTGCTGATTACAGAGCAGGCATGTATTAAACATAACACATAAGGAAGTCTGCAACATCCCAACCTGTGCCGTGCTACTCAGAATACACAACTGAAAAGTATACCAGGCTTCATCCGTACCATTTAAAAATACAGATTAAGCAATACCTCCGATGCTTCTGAAACAACTTCAAAATGAATAGTAAAGAATAAATGGACAGTAAAGAATAACTACTTTGTCAGCAATATTTATCACTCTGAAGCTGTGATCAAGTTTGAGCTTCAGACTGCTTGTGTCCTGTTCTCCAGTAAAACGCAGCAAAGGCCTATAGTTTTAAGATGCATAAAACAACTGAGTTGCTTTGGGTGTGGTTTGGCCTAATCTTCTTGGATCACATAGAGAAATCCATTTTAAAAATACAGCCCTATACATCTAAGAAATAAATGTGCAAGGTAAAGTTGTATTCTATCAAATGAAACCAACTTTCTTATTACCTTCTACCTTCATTCTGCAAATGTCTTTCAGTATCTGAAAGAGAGCCTACAAGACAGCTGGAGAGAGATTTTTCACAAGAGCATGAAGTGATAGAACAAGGGTTAATGGCTTCAAACTGAGAGTGGGTTTAGGTTAAATATTAGGAAGAAATTCTTCTCTGTGAGGGTTGTGAGGCACTGGAATAGGTTGGCCAGCAAAGTTGTGGATGTCCCATCACTGGAAGTGTTGAATGCTAGGATGGATGGAGCTCTGAGCAACCTGGTCTGGTGAAAGATGTCCCTGCCCATGGCAGGGGGAGTGGAACCACATGATCTTTAAGGCCCCTTCCAACCTAAGCCATTCCATGCCAAAAAAATATCTCAAACTGGAGGAAAAAATCCTCTTTATTTAGATCAATGCCAGATACACATTAGGAATCTACAGTGACAACTGACTGGCAAAGAAACACTATAGTGTAAAGGGGGTGACCTGAAATCTCTAATGCTTTCACTATCTGCATTTAAAAACAGAAAATAGCATTAGTCATTATTATTTTCTCATGCTCCAAAATACAGCAGGCACTTATGTAAAGCTTAAAATTTTTCCTACACAACCAGACATGTATATACTTAATATCAAGCTGTATCCAAACAAGTTCAGGAAGCATGATAAACAGACACCCATAAATGTTTTCTATTTCTTTTCTTATTTTGCTCATGTACATTTGGCTCTTATTTTCCATAACTGAGCAAGTCCACAGAAGGAACGTTAAGGTGACACACAAGACGAGGCAGAGGACTGGGTTTGTTGAGCCTTAAGACAAGAAGGCTGAAGGGATATCTTCCTGCTGTCTGTAAGTATGAACTGGTAAGGTTACAGAGCCAGATTCTCCTTGCCAGTGAACAGCAAGAGGGTAAGCGGGAAAAGACAAGCACCAACACAGAAAATTCCATTTAGGTACATGAAAACATTTTGTGACCATGAGGACGGTCAAGCCCTGGAAAAGGGGTACAGAGACATTCAGAAACTTCCTCCCTGGAGGTATTCAAACTTGCCTAGAAATGGTGAGTTACAGTGGCCCATTTCCAACATAAATTATTCTGTAAATTATTCTAGGAAGATTGTCTCTTTTTTCTTAACCTGCATTGAACTACTGTAGTTTTGATCTGACTCTTATTTAGTATTTAGTTAAGCTAATTTTTAAACCTTCTGCCATGCGCCCTGTTTATCTTTTTCTAACAACAGTTCTTTCATGTTTTACCAACCTGGGTTGATTTCACACTTTCAGTCTTTCTTGAAACACTGTTCTATATGTTGAGCTATAAACCCGCAATAATGAGTCTATTACTGCCAATTATGTGAGAATAGTCTTTCTGCAATGACATTAGCTCTAGGCTCTGCATACTCTGCAGTGAACACTGTCCTTGAGTATTTGCAGAATGGGACTTCAGCTTCGGCTAGTTTATATTTATTCCAGTGTCCTCCCTGTGCATCATATACATGAGAGAATTTGTGTAACATGTAAGATAACAGCAGGAGCAACAACTTTCCAGTTTACTGTTCTGCATATTGGTCATCCATGGCATCCATGACAACTCCAAACCAAACACCATTTAGCTTCAAACATTCCCATTTTTCTACAATGCATTTCAAATACTACTGAATTCTCAAGCTGCTGACACTTTGTATCTGTGTTAATCGGGAAGTTCTCCTCAGTGTCACTCAGTGTGAATGGAGACGGATGCATCATCCTTTTATTTACAGGTTACCTATTGAAAACATTACCTGTGAGAATCACAAACAGAAGAGGTTTCTGGTAACTTTTGTGAGCTTTCCCACTTATTTTCTGTCTAAATGTCTAGCCATCACCTCTCTCAGACAGTTAACAGTTAACAGTTTGTGTGGATCTGCTACAGATCTATATGCATAAAATGCATGTGGCACACCTCTGCCTATGCATTCAGATGTCAATTAGTGCTCATACAAAAACACAAACATAGAATAGTTATGGGGTTATTTTATAGTCCTTTTCAGTGGGAAGTAGGTTAACAGTTTTTCATGAATACTTTTACAGTAGAGTTCACAGGGATTGATTATTTTAAAAAAAATAATTTTTTAACACTATTCGATTGCTGCACACCCTCCCTAAGGATTCAGCTTAAAATCTGCACTACATAGTTCCAAAATCCCAAACAAATTGTCTGTTACAAGATGGCAATAAACTCTTAAGGAGAGACTTTCAGCTCGAGTAAACTTTCATAAATAAAATTGTTTTAAAGTTCCAGACTCCAATAAAATATCTTGAAACAGCACAAACTTTCTGCATAGAGAACAAAGCTAAATTAACAACATGCTGCTTTGCTCACATATAATGAACAAATTGAAATATATAATTTTTACTTTTAACTTAGTTGATTTAGAATAACCTTAAGTGATACTAATTGCCTACAGTATTTATCTTTTCAAATATAATCAAGTGTACTTCATTGTTCTGTGAACTGCTTTCCTGAAATTACAGAATAATTTTTTATTATGGAGATGCCCAGGGCAAGGTTTTGCAAATTTTTCCGCAATAAAAAAAAATATTTCCCCAGGGTGCCCAAAAGCAGATTTTGCAGAATGCAGTTTTGATGATGGCAACAAAAATACTGAAGATTTACAGCAGTATAAACAACAGTAGGTTTTCTGCAATGCCCTTTTATGACATCACCACAGATAAAACGAGTGAACGGGGAAAAAAAATTCATTACTTGCACTGGCTCTTATACTTGCCTCAAACTAAAAAAAAAAACCACTTTTTTTTTAAAATTCAGTATCTTCATCACTTAATGTCTACCTCTGACTACCACTGTCTTCACAGCTGTTCAGTTCACAATGCCAAAAGAATGCAAAAGGTTGAAAAAGCCTGGGCTTTCACCCAAACCCAGATACTTAAGACAGTTCATCCACTACAGATTTCAGATACTCTTGACATTTTACTATTCCACATACCTAAAATTATTACCAGTATTAATGTACAGAAAATTACATCTTCCAGTTATTAGAAAGAACAGCAATACATATGAGGTCTGTTCACAGACTGATGGCACTGTAATACAGGGCTCATTACAGAGTATCCTTTTCTTACTTCATAACTTGTTAGGATGATTTACTCCCCCTTCCTCAATTTCTATCATCTTCCACTTCCCACAGCTGACTATCCATGTCACTGACTTCTCCACTCCAAGTCTTCAAGACAGCGCCGAGGGAGAACAGCTACTACCTAGGTTAGGCACTGGTGATATGCAGATTAGCACATTAACACAAGCAGGAATTTAACTGCCACCTAAATCAGAGCCCTACACGGGTCATGCAGTTACCAGAGAGAAGTGAACACCTTCACAAACAACGAAGAGAATAGTTTGGTTTCTTAGAATGCTTAATGCAGATGATACAAATAACCCCACAGAAACATGTGAAGTTTCATTTTCAACATTTCTTTCAGGTTTTAGTCCACAGACTAAAGACTCTAATAAACGAAATACTCAGTCTCAGTGTATGCGATAGGTAGTGATAAACAACTGTGCAAGACACAGAATGTTTATTGTACAGGGACTTTCTAGTTGTTCTTTGCTCCTCTAGCTTTTATGTTCTTCAAAAAGCCACATTAAAACACCATTCTTCTAGTGCTCTTGGACTGTTTGTTCTGGGATTGTTTTTTTGAGGGAAAGGAAAATATTTTCTAACCATATGGCAATTATCTATGTCTCAATACAAAATGCTGCATTTTGTCAGCCTCTTGTCAGCTCTCAGCTTGTCAGCTCTCAGGCTTGAATTTGACAGTGAAACATCACCTTTCTTTGGGTCTAATGGCTCATGAGTTTCGTGTCCTGTTCTACTTCTCAGGCCTGTTCTCTTCTTTCTCTCATTAAATCCAAATCTCCCCATAAAAACTCAATCATTACATGTCTAATCTACAAGCCCTGATAAGCACTGCTTTCCTTTCAAATCTTTAACATCACTCTGGCTTTGGGACTGACCCACACAAGTTGCACTAGTCTCCTGAGAGCGAATAACAACTGCTGTACACATCCTTCTCAGTCATCAAAATACACTAACAGGCAAACAGTTAAAACAGACTAATATACCAGACCAAAAAGAGTAGTTCTACAGGAATGCAACTAACTACTGAAAACCCCGAATGTAAAATAAGCACAGACCATATAGGTGCCTATCAATAGGCACCTATATATCCTCTGAATTTGATGCTACACTTCCTACAATTTATCTGCTGCTGACCACACCATTGTTTTTTACAGTTTCATCATAGTATTGATAATATTTTTAAAAGTTTTTCAAATTATTTCCTAAAGTAACATCTCCCTCTTTCAAACCAATTCACACAGAGAGGATGAGGATAAGAAAGAGTTTCCATAGCAAAGAAAATTATCTTAAAATTGCCTTTCCAATACAATTTGCCCTTGGTTGTACCCAGTAAGTAGCAAGGAGAACCTCTTCCTCTTTATGGAAAAAAATACACTTCTCTATATAAAAGGCTTCCTAAATATGAGCAGATGCTTTGCTGTCTACACAACTGCAAAGTATTTGTAAAGGTGGTATCTCTGAATGTAAGGAATCATTCATCTTCCAAGCTTGCTTTTTGGCATGATTCCAGGCAGTCATACTGTCAGGACTGCTGTTTGCCAGGAGCCACCTACTTCCACTGCACCAAACCCATTCTGGATTATGAAATGTGATACAATCTAAGCCTACTGGCACTACATGAAATAGATGCACATGTGCTGATTGTGGTCCATAGGGCCAGTGACACAGTAGCTGCTAAATTCTTCCTGCCCCAGAAGAGAGAGTCCTTTATATATGGCTCTCAGGACTCTCTGGTGCAGCAGCTGCTCAAAATGCAGAGAAGCGCATGACAGAGAAATCCCATAAAGTCAGAAAGACAGACACCAATATCAGCAAATATCCCACTGGGAACAAGGGGCTCCAGAAAGTGGGAGATAATCAAAGCCCTACCTTCCTTGTACTGTGTTCTTCTGCTCTGCCCCGCTGGGTAAAATGACTGTGAAGTCCACCAATCTGTTTATCATGTTCTCCTTCATGCTCACGAGGTTCTGATCAGAAATTACAGCTGTCTCTGCAGAGGACTTGCGCTCATTGTGAATTCTACTTGCTGCAGAAGGTTGATTTGGTGGAGGAGGAGCACGAGCTTTCATTCTTTTCCTTGAGAAAAAAAGGCAAGAAGAAAATTAATAATTTCTTGCAAGAAAAGTATAAACACATTACTAAGAGATACATGTTCTTTCAGACATAACCTCAGATTGTTTTAAAAAATTACTCTAATGCGAGTCATTTTCTTTATCATGAAATTTTTCAATGGAGTTGCACTTTTATTTTTACCTCTTCTCTAAAAATACACTAATTTTTTAATAATGCACTCACTCCTACTGTTTGTTTTCCATGCTCCAGGGGATGGATCAGTTTCATAAGTGGGATATGATATAATAATTTTTCTGTTGAGTATGAAGCCTGCTCCAATGAAGTGAGAAACAGAAATGCTGGGTCCAGTCCAGACCTGACTCAAGAAAGAGTTGTATTTACATACATGAATGTTTCTTCCAAGTCAGAATGGCAGGAGTGGAGGCAGGGTGAGGTTTCATTCAGCTATATTTGGGTTCCACAGTATTACTCTACTTGTAATATTGTCTCCTCCTCTGCTCTGAGTTAGTAGTATTAAATCTGGCTCATCATACTTCACAGGGAAGCACCATGAAAAGGTCAACTGTGAATGATATCACTTCTTACCATACAACACTAGGCTCTAGCTCTTTGAAAGCACCCTGAAAGGAACTCATTCTTCAGTAGCAGGCAATGCACAATGTGTGATATACAAAAAAGCTGCATCAGCTTGCACCAAACAAGCAGTGTACTTTACAGAGATAGAAACCCACCACAAATTCAAAGTTTACTTCATTGGCAAGCTGCCAGACAGATAAGCAACATATGTGTGCTGTTAAATTTCTGAATAGCTGGCCTCATACCAAGCACATGTCTAAGAGGATTAACTCTGATGATTAATAGCCCAGTGACCTCTTCTGACTAGATTTATGCCTAGTTTAAGTCTGATTTTAGTGTAACAGATGGAGAAAGCAGTAAAATATTTACTCAGAAATTATTACCCAGGTTTACTGCCTGCATTTTTTAAATTTTTCTGTTTTAGGATGCAGGAAAAGAAAAGATTATAATTCTGCACATCATTTTCACCCCGCAAACAACATAAACCGAGGTCCAGAAAGGAAGAGTACAGGAAAAGCACTCTAACCCTACAAAGCCTGAAAAGCTTAGTGGTTGAATCAGCCAAAGACAAAACTGTGTTTAGGGGAAAAAAAAAACAAAAAACTGAACTGAAATACCAAACCCAACTCTTCTTTAAGAAAAGATAACCTGTATTCTCACAGATAAAAAGACTAAACATACAGCTTGGATTATCTCCTGGCAGAGAAAAACAGTAAGAGCTATATCACATTAAAAAAAAAAAAAGAAAGGAGGAAAAAAAAAGATTAGTTCAGAAACAATCCAAACCCCTTATACTTTTAAGTCAGTTTTGCATTTGACCAACAATTTCTATTATGTGTCTCAACTACAAAAATTTGCTACACTGCCTTGAAAATACACATTTCAGTTAGACCTCTGCAGGATACTGTAAAATTAGCAGTGATGAAGATATTGCCTTTCCTTTCCTGTGTGCATAGAAAATAGCATTCTCTACAAATATGCAGGGCGAGGTACTGCTTTATTTATCAGCATACAGCAATTCCTCTTCCATCAGAAGTTTTCCCTGAACATTCACTTTTTATCCTGTATACACCCAATGAGTCATGAAGTCATCAGTCACTAACTTGCAGCTTCTACGCTCCTCCCCGTGGAGGTGATGGCAGGAAGTTCGAGGCTTTACTGTTTGTCAAACTACCTTGACTTTCTATATCTCTATGAAACAAACTCTTACTTGTCTGTCAGAAAAAAAAAAATTGGGATTCATCTTCTGCTCACATACCTTTACCTTTAGCTACAGTTGTTATTTGTAAGCAGATGGTGAGAGACGTGGGAGTTTTGCATACATCCAGATCATGCCAACACAGCCTTACAATCATGCAGTGCAAAGTTTAAGGACTTCATATCAATTTACAAATGATGTAATTCTTGCCCTTCGTAACACCAACACCACCAATATAAGTAGCTACAGAGATTCACATCAACCTGTTTCTTAAAACAAGCTTTTATTTTGGTTTTTAAAGCTTGTCCTATAATGGGGGAGACAATTGCAACAGTGTTCCTGACAAAGTACCAAAGTGGGTGGGAAGAAAAGAAGATGGTAAGTGTTCTGAGGCTGGCAGAACGAGTTGTAAATATGAGTTACCTGGACTTGTAAATTCCAGATCTCACAGTGAACAAAGATAAGAAAATAAAGCAATGGTTATAAAATAATCATGAAACTGAAAACATCTGAAATGGAAGAGACTTGAAGAGACTTCAGGGGAGAAGTGAAAAAAGAGTTAGTTTTGAAGTTGATTAAGGAGCAGCAAGTAAGTCAGGAGTAAGTTATACAAGATATCTGTTCCCTAGCAATAACAAAGCTGCATCTGGTTTTCTGCAAGAACAGACAAACAAGGTCAGACACCTTAATACTAATTTATAGCTCTGAAATGAGTGTGACTTTTTAAATTACTTTTATTTTTTAATTTTTTTTTTCTTTTTAAGTACTCTACAGCCAAGTCTGCAGTTACTGACCTTGTATAAAACTGCTTGGGGCTGGAGTGGGGGGCAGTGTGTGTAGTATGTCAGCAAATCAGACATCATACCATCAAAAGCATCAGCTATTCATTGACCAGTGATGTTCACTTTATATAACATGTAACAATGCCTGTTCTTTTTGGCATTACGCAGATAGGGCCTTGTAGATACTACAATCCTCCTTTTCTTTTGTGCAGAAAGGAGAGGACAGGTCTGTTTCCTTCAGAGACATCAGAGAAAGGAAAAGGGAAAACATTCCCACTGCAGTCTCACAAACCTAGCTACAGTTCAGGTGACCTCACACGAACTTTTCCACAATAACGACTACATATTCTCTTGAAACACTACAAGTGCTTTAAATGTCTGGTTTTCAACATTTTCCAAATGACAGATCTCAAGTTATTTCAGTGGAAGCAAATCCCTCTAAAGTTCACATTTGTAGAGTGATATGTGGCACAGATTTGCATTTCCTAGCCAGCTTTCTGAAACATCTCAGTAGTAGAAAGAAGCTCCATGAACTGCAGACTGAAATCCACAGATCTAGCTCTACTTTGGATCTGGCACAAGCAGCTGCTTTCTGACAGGCTCCAGCAACTGCAGTCAGAAGGTGCCTAGAAGTTGGTTAATACTATTGAAAGTGAGCCAGAAAAAGAATTCATCCTTCTCTGTCAGAGCTACAATGGTTATAAAGGACAATAGCAAAGCACTCCATAATAAAAGCCTTTTTGTTACCCCACTTAAATAATGCACAGAGAAAGTGAGTGATTTAAAAGCCTCTTTTAAGCATGGGTACTTTCCAGATGATAAACACAACATACTATAAAAAAGTTCAGTGTGAGATAAACTAAATTTAATTCAGCAGCCTTGTTTTCTCCACAAACTTCTTTCACTGTGCTCACTACTGAGATACCTATTAAGACCACCTGCCTGCTTTTAATTTGTGGTAGAAGTTAGAAGTGGAAACATTTGAAATCTATGATTAGGTTTAATTCATGGTTACATGAATGCTTCCATACGGTCCTTGAGATAAGAGACAGATTAAAAAGAAGCAGCTGATTCTAATACATAAAGGTACAGTGACTTTTACTGAGGCTTGAACTAATCCTTCTCACTTTGCTGTAAGTTGAAAAAATGCTTACAGTCATGAAATAATTAGGCAGAACACATAAATAACCTACCAGCACTGTTCTCAGTAAAGGCATCAGGCTTCTCAAAATGGAAAAGGAAAAACAAGGAAACTGACCAACAAGACCAGTGTTTCTGTAGTACAGCACATGGAAGAAAGGCAACAGAAATGAAGAAAAGTTTCTTGTAAACTTCTAGACAAGGTAACAGAAGCCCTTTGGACCCACAATTTATTAATATATAACTACCAAGCAACAGGATGCAACCTGGACTTTACAATCCTATGCTAAAAAACCCAGGAGTGGTCCTGGGACTTCCACCGCCATGGCGAGGCTTTGCAGAGATTGCCTTTCTTCAGATAAGGTCTAAAACACACACAAAAATATAAAACAGTGAAAGTGAAACAGATCCTACACATTTTCACCATGCTCCATACATAATCCTCTCCGCGCTGTAGGGCTATGGCAACTTAACAGGGCAAACTTCATCCCATGGATGTCAGTGGGACTTTGGCAAGAGCTCCACACTTTACCCGTTCGTAGAATCTGGTTCTTTCTATGCCAAGCCTCTCTCTAACCATTCATTTTAAATAAGCAACAAAAACAACAACAAAAACACACACAAAAGCGCAAAACAAAAAACCTGAAGAAAAACAAACAAAGCCCACCACAAAGAAACAAAAACAAAAAACCAAATAAACAAAAACCCAAAAAACCCCCCAAACAAACAAAAAAAACCCCTAAAAAATCCCCACCAAAAAAACCCCCCAAACCAAACAAACAAAAAAAAAAAAAACCAAAAAAACCCCAACCAACCAAACAAAAAAACCCCCCCAAAAAAACCAACAAAAAACCCAAACCAAAACAAACAAAAAAACCAACAAAAAACCAAACCAAAACAAAAAACAAACCACGGAAAAACCCACTAAAACTAAAACAAAATCCCAACCAACCTGCAACATAGCAGAATTATGGAAACATTCATTTTTGATATAATGAACAACTAGCACAGTCTGGGAAGTCAATTTGCAATCTAGTCAATGCACAAGACTGGAACAGTTGTAGAGGGTTTTTCTGTAACAGTCATGTACACCTCACCTCATAATTAGGAGGAATAAACCGAAATGCAAGTGCTCAGTGGTAAGTGAATACAGACACAGTATCCCTCAAATGAAAACCAGGAAACATGGGAATAAACATTCTTGACTTTTGGGTGACTGCACTCCTACAGTCTTTTGAGGGGAAATCTATGCACATTGCTGTCCGAGAAAAAAAAAAGCAGATGAGTACCGTTCACTCACTCCCTTTCCCCTCCCGCCCTGGCACTTTGCACAGTAAAAGCAGAAACTTAGCTCAGAGGGACACACATCATACTCCAAACCATCAAGACAAAGCATGGTGGAAGTCACTGCTGCTTACTGATCTAGCCTGAGAAGCAGGTCTCTGTCAGAGAACATTTCTTTTTCATTCTTCGTTGCTCATGGCAAAGCAAAGAAGACCCAGATCATAGTCTGGGAAAGAGACAACCACTATATCAGAATTAATAGTACGCCAAGTTCTTTCCTTGTAAGTAAAATCTTTCCTTTCCATCTTCTAGACACAGCAGCTCAGGAAAATTGTAACGCAACACAAGTGTAAAGATCAGCACCAACATTAAGGCACCTCAATAGAAACTGAAAGTCAAACAAATCACAGAGAGACAGAGAATAGACACCAGGGGAGCACGATAATGTCCATAGCTACTAAAGAGGCAGGAATTCATCCAGACAGCCATACATCATAAAACAGAGCTCCATTCCACTTTGCCATCTGGAACATTTAAATAAATCAATTAAAAAAAAAATAAATCAAGCGTATTTTGTCTATCACAGGCTAAATTCATTACAATTATGTACAACACAGGTAACTTACACCTTTAAATGTATTATACCTAGTACATAAATTACAGGTCTAAAATGCATTACTCTTGTGGTAACTTCCACTATTATTTTACAACATTTTTGTAACATTTACAATATTACACCAATGTTACACTTTCTAAAGAGCTGAAATCTTCACTAAAATGTAATGAACTAAAATGTAATGAACTAAAATGTAATGAACTAGATTACTTCCACGTGGATATGGCTCAGGGAACAATTAAGAGTTCCCTACATTACTTTATTTTTTAAAAAATAAGTTTTCGTTTTGATTTTAACAATCTTTACTCTGAATTCACTGGCTATGGTATGTAATTATTTTATGTTTTTATTTTTTTTAAACATCTATTTGAATTGGATATTACTTTCAAAAAATCCTTCCATTTTTAAGGCAGATTCATATTGACATATATGATGAAAATTATTCCTTGCAGGCAAGATAAAGTCACCCAAAATAGACAAGAAAAAATAATTTGTTTTTGGCAAAGAGTGAAAGTTATTTAATTATATTTTTGATCTTCTATTTTATTCGATTGATGAGAAACCCTACAGAGCTTTACATATTTTAAAGATCAAGTTTCTATGCCAGAAGAAAAAAAACCAAAAGGCCAGAAGCAAACAGAATGAGTGCATTTGTATAAGAGGAAGTGGGATGGAAGTTGTATTGGGTTTGTGTGGTCAAATTTTGATAGCGTGGGGGGCTACAAGGGTGGCTTCTGTTAGAAGCAGCCAGAAGCATCCCCCATGTCTGGTGACGCCAATGCCAGCCAGCAGGATGGACCTGTCACTGGCCAAGGCTGAGCCAACCAGGAATGATAGTAATGCCTATGGACTAACACATTTAAGAAGACAAAAACATTACTGGGCAGATGAAAACATCAGTCAGTGATGAGCGGAGTGAGAACATGTGAACAACTCTGCAGACACCAAGGTCAGTGGAGAAGGAAGGGGAGGAGGTGCTCCAAGTGCCAGAGCTGAGGTTCCCCTGCAGCCCGTGGTGCAGACCATGGTGAAGCAGCTGTGCCCCGGCAGCCCACGGAGGTCTACAGGGGTGCAGAGACCCACCCGCAGTCCGTGGAGAAGACCCACACCAGAGCAGGTGAGTGCCTGAAGGAGGCTGTGACCCTGTGGGAGGCCCGTGGTGGAGCAGGGTCTTGGCAGGGGCCTGCTAACCCATGGGGAGAGGAGCCCACACTGGAACAGGTTTTCCTGGTAGGACCTGAGGCCCTCTGGGGGATCCACACTGGAGCAGCCCATGCCTGAAGAACTGCACCTCGTGGAAAAGTGACTCATGTGGCAGCAGAGAACTGTTGGATGTGGGATGGACTTACACTGGAGAAGTTCATGGAGAACTGTCTCCCATGGGAGGGACCCCAAGGGAAGCAGGGGAAGGACTCCTCTCCCTGAGCAGCAGCAGAAACAACAACCAACTGTAACCCTCATTCCCCATCTCCCTGCGCCGCTGGGGGGGAGGAGGTAGAATTTGGAAGGAGGGAGGGGTGGTGTTTAAGATTTATTTTGCTTTTCATTCTCCTGCTCTGATTCTGTTAGTAATAAATTTAATTAATATCCCCACTTTGAGGTGAGATGGTACACTGTCTAATGAAGTAGTTCCTACTCTTGTCTAATTTCAAACCTTTCACAAACTTAACCAATCAATCATTAACAAGTATTGGGCTGCAGTTTCCCAATCTCAAATGTACAAGTGAGTAAACTGCTATAAATCTGCTACCAGGGACATCTTGCCATATATGACTGATTTCACAAGAGACTGAAATTTGTCCTAACACATGGCAGAGACCTGGCCACTCCCTTGCTTGCAAAACATCGCGTAGCTGCCAAACAAGAGAAAATGGCCTTCCGTCCAGCTGGGACTCAGACTCCTGCACTGACATTACATAGCTGAACTACTGAGAGCCCATCCTCTGACTGGAAGGCTAAATAATTTGTTAGCCTATGGCTGGTATCCTCAAGTAATTTTTCTATCTACATCACCCACACTTTCAATTAAGAATCGTAGTGTGTTATTTTCCAATCAAAGTCTAATCCTCCTTCCAGTCACTAACGAGTTCTCTCGAGATCCATTACAGAGCACTTGACATATCAGTTTCATGATATAGTCATTTTTATGGCCAGAAGAAGCCATAAGCAGTCTAACCTGACTTTCTGTAGTGCACAGGCCATGATACTTTAGAAAGCCCTCTCTTGGAGTGAAAGCAGGGATGGAACTGAATGTGGGGTGGGCTTTAACTGATCAAGGAGTAACACTGCAGCCTACAAATGCTTTTACACTTACTAATCACAGTCATGCTAGGGAGCCTAAAAGATCTACCTGTATCAGTTCCCAAAACAAAACATGATACTAGCCCTAGAGAAAATCTTTTAAAAAACAGCCAAATCCCAGGATTTGGGTACATGCCCGCTGCAATTAATGAAAACACTGCCAGAATAAACACTGCGAGGTCTGTATCACTAATAGCTGTATCACAGGACTTTTGAGATACCACCCACACATTCAGTGTGTGGCAAAGACCACAGTACGAGCTGGTGCCATCCTGTACAACTCCATTGAGTTGCACATCAGTAAAGAGGAATGAAATGGGAGAGAAGCTAATGTTATGTAATTATTTGACTCATCTGCTGAAACACATGCTAAAGAAAAACAGAAGTCTTTGATGGTTAAAGACAAGAAAGCAAAGGTAAGTTACTGTTTCACAGAATCACAGAATATTCTGAGATGGAAGAGAGCCACAAGGATCGCTGAATACAGCTCTTAAATGAATGGCCCATACAGGGATTGAGCCTGCGACCTTGGTGTTATTAGCGCCCCGCTCTAACTGAGATAATCTATTTTGGCAAGTTAAACTCCTGCAATCTAAACTGCGGTATCTCAGTATCTGCAATCTAACTGTGTATCTCAGTCAGAGATACACCAATAGTTTAAACTCTTTAGCTTGGGAGATATGATCAAAACAAAACAAAACTAACAATTCATGCTTGAAGTTGCGCAAAAAGCCTCACCTTCAAAAAAATTTGGTCTGGAAAAGCAAAGTAGCAAAACAGCACACTAGGTAGGGGTGGTAAAGCCTCACTCTTTTCACAATGACATCTGCCACAGGAGAAGACTCAGATGCCTCAAAACACAAAGGCAGGAAACATTTCAGCTTTAGGACTCAAGTGTATTTAGCCATCAGCACCTGAGCTAAAATTACCCACCAGTTTTACATTGATTAAAATAAAAAAATTGCTAAACAATGGCTGTTAAACTGACTTCCTGGGTAACCAGTAATGCAGTAATACAAAGTGACCAGCCATCCAATCCTATCCCCACCAATATTTTTCATTTCTTCTTCTGTAACCCACACACTTACAATGTTCTTTTCCGAATTTATCAAGTACTGAGCTATTAGTCCATTCCATTCCAAGCAACAATTATAATAATAATAAAAGTAAAGCAAACACTAATGAAAACATTACACTGCTCATGCTCATCTGATATGCTATCCAGTTCCTTCACCTGTGCTAAATTAGGCTGCTTTGTGTGGTATGCTTAAATAGGAAAAGAGAACTATACTATTTTTATGTTATTCATACTTGAGCATAATGGCACTGGTTAGTAAAAACAAACAAACAAACAAACAAAAAAACACAAAAAAAAACCAAAAACCCCACCTACAAACCACCAAACCTGTCCATGGTAACATCCCAAATGTACTTGTGGAGACATCCACAATACTGATGTTTACACTGTCAAACACCCAAGCCCTGTTGCCAGGGCACTCTCTTCTGTTCTTCATGCTTTCAAATCTTCACTAAGCTCTTTTAAGGATGCTTAGTTTAGCAGATAGAAGGCTACAACCGTGCAGACAGCCACTTGGATACTGAATTATCTGCAAACGGCAAATACTATAGCTGAACTGCAAAACCCACAAGGTTAAACTATCTGGCAAGACAACTAGTGAGATTTCTCAGCATTATTCGTGAATTTATAGCCAGGTTCATGTTGGCTAACTGGACTCTCACAAACCATGTTCTCCTGTGGAAAACACTGTCATGAAAACAAAGGCAAGAATGTTTCTAAGCAGGCTGGAAGTACTGCTGGCATTGTGTCCTCTGCATATTGTGGGCACACACCCTTCAGATGCACTCACATCAGCTGCGTTTTTGTAAGGATGGCACAACTCCATGATGAAATTTCTAAGTCTGGAAAGGTAACCTATTAGTTGGAATAGACTTTATTAACATCCAATAACTACATTACTCTTTGTCATGTTTATTAACAGTGAATATCATGACAGCAATGAGAAGATGAGTTATTAGAGGGGTCAATGACTAAAGGTATGATTACTGAAGGTTGAGTCTGGATCAGAATACAGTATGTCCCCTGGAGTTATAGGTGCTGTACAGATTTCAGTATGTCCTTTCTTAATCTCTTATCAACAATCGTTGTCAATAAGGTTATTTAAATAAGCAAATATAAAAGTTTATTGCTTAAACACTGGTTTATAAACTCTCCTGTAGTGACTTGCACTGTCAACAAAGATGTAACTTCAAGGTGCATTTGCAGTGTATTACTGAGCAAAGGTATCACAGATTGTGCTCTCCTTTTGTGCCCACAGGCTTTTTAACCTCACTACCACCTACTGAGAATCATTCCATAGAGGCCTGAAGACTGTAGCTTAGGGCTCCTTGCAGTAAAGTGCTTGCTTTATTCTCTGTTTACAAGGGATATAGGAGATGGGATAATTTTGAAAGAATCAGAGAAAAACAACATGTATAGTTAATGAAATTCTGATGTGATTTACTGTGCTAATTCCAGTTTTATAATATGCTTACAAGCTAGTGGGCAACTCAGTGGAAAATCACTGACATTACTACAGAATAATATTCCTAACAATACCTGTTTCAACTAGAAACAGTGTTAAAAGTGTCCATCTGAGGTACAGATGGGGAAGAATTTTTTAGCATGATTACCTGCTTAAATACATAAGCCTAAGGTGAACATTAACACCTGTAACTGAGTTGACAGATCATCACTTCTGATTTAATGACAACACTCCAGGAATACACCGCTGAAGTTCATTTCACCTATTCACCCTTCTAAAAACAGATCCAACAAAAACAGGCAGACAATGGTCATTGAGGGAGAATTTGCAGAATTATACCTGTTATTCCACCTACCTCTATTCATCTGTCTACAAATGGTGGCAAGATCCCAAAACCTTCACACCTTAATGAACCAAGGAAGAGGATACAGACAGAAAGTTAAAGGCTGTAGACCAGAGTAGAGGCATCTTGGCCCAATTCCAAAGCATCCCTTAGATCCCCGAAGGGCTTCCCAAAACATTAAAAATACATATTTCTAGGCAGAAATTAAATTAATTAATAGCAACTACCCCTATGTCTTTACAGGCTGCAGGTCAGAAGGTATCTGTGCTTCTTCTGAAACCTAGAGTTAATCTTTTCAGCTACAAGGTCCCAGGCAAGAGAGACACAAAGCATGGCAGGCAGGATTACTGAAGCCATTTATCTCCCAGCAGCACTGAGCTCTCCTAAAACTGGGAATACCTCTGTGCTCCCTCTCAAGTTTACTTGCCCTTGGATATGCACTTATAATCTTGCATGGCTGACCTTACATCAGATTTCCTGGGGTGGGGAGGAGAAGGCTCATCCAAGTCCAGTGCCCCCCTGTTCCCTACATAGTCAAAAGTCCAGGTCTGCAAACATACTCTAGGATAAACAAGGAGGCACAATTTAGTTACTTTGGATTGCCCGATCTAGAAGACCAAAGGCATGAATATACTAGTTTTTTTAATCTACAATTATTCTGCAAATTCTAACTGTAGAAAACTACATGTCATAGAAGAAGCTGGCACCAGAACTACAGGGCTGACAAGCTTCTCTTTAGAGTTGGAAAAAAATCCCCTTAAAGATCTAATGATGTATTTTTGTGAGATATAGTTTACATTCACTTGCAGAGAAATAGAATCAGAGATGCCAGGACATTCCTTACACTCTTAATCATCTTCTTAATTAGCATTTATAATTTAGTTTTAATTTATACTCCATCAGACAGTAAGAAATCATATGCAGCAGTATATTAAAAAAGACTAATGAAGCAAATACGCAGTGTTAATGAGATAAAGAAATATCCAACCTCAACAAAACAGTTTTAACTGCTGTCAGACCCTGTATTTATGGGATGTCATATGTTCTTTAATCAGGAAATCCCACAGTTTCACCTGACTTTCTATGTATTTTCCTAGTGCTGATTTGCTTACTAAAATTTCTTATGAGAACCACATATGTTTTGCTTTCACTTTTATAATATTCTCTTCTTTCTAAATGACAGGAATCAAGTACTTTTTAGTCTAAATTGAAATTCAAGTATTTTGATTTATTAAATCATAAACTTAACTAAAGTAATAAACTCTGTTTCAACTCTACAGCGGACGTTAAAGACCTACATTACTATAAAAACCAGAAGTCTGACAAGAAGGAATACTGCAAATGTTAACACAGATAAATACAGTTATAACACCAAATAGCTGATTAGTAGGACTCTGAAGTGTGATCTTGATTTATCAACAAAGAACAAAAACATTTTAATGATTTTCAAATGCCAGCAAAACCTATTTGTTTAGTTACTTTCCATTTAAAATTCTGTTTAATGTGTCCTGTAGGCATACGTGGTACTTAATGGATTTTAAAACTCTCAAAACAAAAGGATATGATATCAACTGAGGACTATATAGCCTCATGCAGTGGAAACTTTATCACATTATGAAAAAAATCTTGATAAATCAGGTATGTCAACACACCCAGACAGTATCATATGAGAGAGTAAGCAGCCAAATACCCTCCCTCTTTATCATACACTTTCAAATCAGGGATGATTATTTTGGGAATTTTACTAATGTGTGGCACTGGCTCAGGACACAGGAGACAGACAAGAGTCAGGACCATTAGGGACTTCACAGAGTAAAACCAAAACCTTGTACCATCCCGTCAGCAGACTGGAAGCAATGGGAATAGTGTTACAGATTATCATTGAGAAAACCTCACCAAGAGGCTGAAGATATACTGCTTGGGAGCTTTAAATGCTACTCAGAGATAACCCAATTGCAAACATGCTTGAGGCTGCTCTGCATGTACTGATGGGGTATCACAGCAGTGATAGCAAGATTTTGTAGACATGTCTGAGCCAGCTGCATACTCAGCAGAGCCTACAAAACCCACACAAGAAGAAATAGTGTATATTAGACTACCTTGTAACGTGAATTGCCATAGTTATGCTAGAAATGGCAAGAGGCACACATACTTCAAATGCAAGGACCAAAACACATGATAATTTAGAGCTGATATTTTAACCAAGAGAAAAAACTTCCATCTCCTTGTCAAAAACAAAGAAACAGCAGTATAACTGACATCTGATTTCCTTCAGGTTCCTTGTCTTGTCCAAATTGCTTTTTGTATCACAAAAGGTGAAAAGTCTCACAAGTTTCTTTCAGTTCTGGAGCACTTAATGACTGTCTTCAACTCTGGACCTTATCCTGCAGGTGTCACCTCACTGGGGTGGTTACAAGGCCCGTCCTTTCTACCAGCCACCAATCTTCCAGAGACTCATGAAAAGCTATTACATTAGGCTTTTCTTTCTCTCTGTCAATTAAAGTGAAATCAAACCAACTGCTGAAAAAGACAAATAAACAAACATTTTCCAAGAAAATACAGGCAAAGAACATAATGCAATAAACTTCACCTTTTATGAAAATCATGTTAAAATCTGGCTTTGCATGGCCACACAAGCTGTTGTCAGGCTCTGCTAAAGGGTGTCTGCCCCCATCTGAAAGTTACCACCTGGGAACACTGAATGAAAATAAAAGAGTTTAGAAATTATTAACTACAGTTTCCTCCTCACAACTGATAAAAAACTAAAAGATATCCTGGACTCAGTGAAGTCAATGGGACTTTTGCCACTGACCTTGCAGAAAGCCAAGTTTTCAGCCTGGCAGAACCTCAGCAGAGCTCAGTTTTATCTCTGTGTTGACAGCCCCACTTGCTGCCTCCCCAAGTTCAAACACAACTTTCGAGCATCAGCAGCATGGCACCTGAAAAAGCATTGGGATACAGGGAACGACTGCATGGTACTGCCCTGGGCACCCAACCTTTTAGATCTGAAAAGACACAGTTCTCTTATATACTCTTACTATATCTCATTGAAAACCATTAGTATCAAATATAAGTAATGTATTAAAAAAAAGAGGGAAAAAAACAATTAAAAAAGCAAGAAAGGCTATCTTCATGTATTACCACCTGACTTTGTATCATTTCCGACTCTAAAATGAGTCAGAGAGGTCAAGGAAATCTGAGGACACAAGATAAAGGCAGACCTGACACACCCACAACCTCTTTGGTCACCTCCTCTGAAATAGGAAGGCCAGTGGCATAGTGATAATTGGTGAAATTACCAACATACAGGGAGCACTCCCTGAGCCAGGGCCTAACAGTTGCTCACTTGACACATGCTGGCACTGTGCTTCCCAAAGAGAGATGAGAACACTCAACTGCTAGCAGATCTAGCATCCTCTCTAATGTTTATTTAACTCTCCTGGACAGGAAAATCCTGGATGCAGTTTACAGAGTCAGGTTCCTCCATCCACTTCTGTTCTCCTGAGCCCAACATAAACTGTACCCAAGCAAAGCAGCAAGGCAGGAGAAATGCAGAGTGACACCTACCATAATAAAAGTGAAAGGGACTTGTCTCCCTTGTGTTCTGTCTAATTCTAGCCCTGAAGAAACAACAGTGATGACATCCAAGTTAATCCTGTGAGCTCACCTAGTTCCTCCTCTTCAGGATAATAAACGCTGCTGAATTAGCATGGGCTACTCACAAGAGTGTGAGAAGGAAGGGTAGATGCTCCTTCCAGGAAAACAAAAGCATTTCCACAGCCACAGCTGCTACACGTCATAACTGACAAAAGCACAGGCTTGCTTCACACTTTCACAGGACATACAGCATGCAAAGGCTGCTCTTCCCTTACCCAAATGATATATCATGCATATGTATCTGATATATGCCAGTGTTTTTGCTTATGAGTCAGGAGTAATATAGGAGAAGTAGGATTAAATACTGTATAAATCATATTCATTATTTAGATTCAGCTACTTCTGTACAGCATTGCTTTACCTCCTATCAACTTTCTCTATAATACCATGAATAAAGAAATTATTAGAGACATCTACTGACACAGGCACAGGCAGATCACACTCCTTGTTGCTCTGTAGAAGGACATCACTAAATTTTTACTGCAAAGGAAGGACACTGACAACCCAGACTGCAGTTGCCTCAGACCTCCTAGCAGAATGAGTTCAATCTCACAACATTTGGGACCAGGATCAGTCAGTGAAAGATCAATGTGTTTAGGAAACTGCTTGACCGAACTTTTTTTAATTCCTCCCTGAGTAGGCTATTATATGGCAAAAACATTACCATGCAATAATGGAAGATGTGAGAGATCCGTAACCAACTGTGTGTTATCACTGCCACGCTCAGAGCCAGGGAAACAGACACTGGAGTAATTTGTGCACCCTGGAGTCATTTGTTGGCAATATCACACCCTCACAAGAGGACGCACTGGATTTGACAGAGCAGTTGGTCTGCCAGGTCCAGAAGCACAGTAACAGAGTACTTTTGCCTGGCCTGCGAGCATAAAAAAACATATTCCCTGATATCAAACATCATGTATTCTTTGTGCTTTGTATGAGTCAGCAAACAAAAGCCCAGAAGCAGAAGCCTCCTGACAGATGCCTGATATAAACAGCAACACAACAATTCCACTCTGTGTGAATCAAACACATACATGGACTCATTCACACACATATAGGCATTAGCAAAAATACTATTTGCAGGCAGTCTCATTTCCCTATCAATATCCAAAGACTTACTAATGCATCAACCTTATTCCAATATTCTGACCATGCTGCTGTTAAAAGCAAGCTATGCTTTACCACAGATGTCTTTGACTACAGGATTAGGTCCAGAGAGATGGGGTATGAAGAGTGAGAATTTCATTTCACCACTGCTTTTCTCAAAGCAAATAATGACTTGAAAGTTTAATCTTTCACTGAATACCTGGCATGTTGATAGTCTTGGCAAATTACAACTAAATTAAACATATATGAATGATGTCACATAACAAGTCTAACCGCTTATTTTTAAACTTGGAAGAGTCTGAACAATTGAAAATATGTGGGTTGGGCTTACAAATTCCACACACCCTTTTTGTGCACTCGATCTGCATAGCTGGTAGTAGTAGATGGCACTGAAGAGAAAGAAGAGCCAATACTCATGATATTAATTAGAAAATAGCATGTGGCATAATATTGTTTTTCATTTCTGCTGCAGAGAAGGATAGGACAGGCTTAGCATGGAAAAAACCCTCAATGTATAATATGAATATTGAAGAATCAATGCTAGCATGAAATGCTAGCATTTTTCATGCTAGCATGAAAAAACCCCACTTCATAAAAATAAAATAGCTTAACCTTAACCTCACTGAGCAGTCTCTCTCTTGAATCAGCAAACCTATACCCACAAGGAACTGGTGTCAAGTAGACAAAGCAGCGTGCTTTTTCATTTTAATTATGCATATACATACAAAAGGGAATTTATGTCAATCCCTAAACATCTTCACTGTTGAAAGAAGAAAAAATGATGTTAACAGATATCTTATTCTGACTTCATTTGGTATTATTTAACAAGTAACTTTTACAGTTAATTAGTTCTATGACTTTGTAGTCCCTTCTTCAGCTAGTCTGAAGAAAAGCCACAGACATACACAGCCTACACAGCTACATATTTCCAAGTATTTTCCTAGATATTCTCTTGATATAGGCTGGGGGAGGGGGTGAGGGAAAGAGTATTTATAGGACAGGTATACAGGTCTGCACATCTAACAAGAAAAGTGAATCTTCCTCCCAGTGCTCGCCTGAGAACAGCCAGCGGGGTTCCTGCTGGTGCCACAGAAGGGCTCAGTCATGCCCTGCAGTGGAGCCAGCTGGAAACAACTCTTTCAGTCCCCATAAGGGCTGCCCCGCCACCTTGCCAGTGAAGCACAATACAATTGAAAATCAGCAACACTGGCAAAAATGAAGACGCAGAAATAAAGCATCACTTCCCATTTGGCTTCTCCACCCAGGAACATCGCTTGGAAATCTGCAGCTGAAGCACAAGGAGAAGCTGCCAGACAGTAAGGTCCCATTTATTTCTCTGCTGCAGCAGAACCCTTCCACATCCCAGACAGATCCCTCCACCTCTTCCCATGACCCAGTTTCTCCTTCTCTGGCAACTTGCATACTACAGCAAAGTGCTCAGATATTGCAGAAGCGTACAGGTTTCTTGACAAGTGATCTACCAACAAGCCAATCTGCAGCACCTGGACTGTCCGAAACCTAAAGGTGGTTTAAGCATCAGCTTATGTGCAAGAAGCCTTTTATGAGACAATATAAACTCTGGCTATAGAAGAACACCAACCAACAAGGGCAGTGGAATACAATATCAGTAGATCCACTAAACCCCATGTTCATGTTGGGCCCCAAAAAAGCTATGCAGTAAAACCAATACAAAACCATTAGGGCCAGTTCATCTCTCCCGACCCTGAGCCACTCAGTTCACCTTCACTCCATGTCAAATGCACTACGTGCCTTATGAGACCACACAAGTAAACTACAAGGGCCAGCAAGAAGCTTCACCTGTGGTGCAGAGAAGGTAGAATTCCTTGTTCTAAGGCCACCAATATGGGATCACACAGTGCCTCAAAATTTTGCCAAGAGGGCTTCAGTCTTACCCTTGTCCTGCAGCCTTTGGCTAGCAGCACACCAGGAGAAAGTTCAGTCAAACTTTGAAAGTCTACCATTCAAATAAGCTAGACCTTTAATTAAAATGAACGCACAAAACTTCCATGTATATGGAGATAAAATAAACCATGCAAGCATCCAGTAAAATCAAATATTTAAAGCAATAAACAAACAGCAGTTTCTTAAATCCAGCTCAGGGAATGCTCCTTCAATGTCAAATGCTGAAGCAAAGCAATTGCAGCTTCCTGTTACAGTATCACAGCGCAGGGATGCAGCAACACATCTGGATGGTGGCAGACAAGCTCTGTATACTGTGTGCTCTCAGGTCTCCCCAGAGCCTTCTCTTCCCCAGGCTGAACCACCCAAACTCTCTCTGCCAGTCTTCATAGGAGAGGTACTCCAGACCCCTAATGCTCAAGTTCTAGCATCATGTCTGTCTTAAATCTTTAAAACCTGTTACATTTCTCTAGTGACGGAAGAAAAGGGGGGCGGGTGGGAGGACGGGAAGGTATTATTCACATTGACACCGAACACTTGTCTCTCAATGCTGGTATTTTCAAGGAATTAACAACTCGGTCAGGTGTCTGACGGCAGTTTTCGGTGAGAACACATCGAGGTGAGCAGAGGGAGAGGTAGTGAGGTCCAGGCACCGCCCGGGGGAGCTCTGGTGCCCGAGGCTCCGGGAGCAGCTGGGTCTCCCTCCTTCCTTCCCTCAGCCTGAATTTAATCCGAGCTGCAGCAGCCTGGCAGCAGCTGCCTGTACCCCGCGCTTCTCCGGCGTTTCGATGGCGATCCTCCAACTACTTTTTAAATAGTGCTTTTAGACACTATTTTTAGCTCTTGCGTTCTTATTGTTCGCAATGGATAACAAATACAAGAGCCAAAAGAGAAATCCCCTTTCCTTTGGCGAAGCTGTGTTAATTACACCATCATTAGAGAACGAACTTCATCGAATCACAAAAGGCAAACAGGCATCTCTGCTAACTATACTGGCCGGGGCGAACAACTGTCTGGCTGATTTTGTATCAGTCCTTACAGAAATAAAGCTGATAAACATTTAATTTCCTTGGTATGCAAATCAGCACTGTCCATTACATTAACGGAATAACCCTTCCTTAACCAACGAAGTAACCCGCTCCTGCAATATCTTTAACATACATCCCTGTTACCAAAGCTTATTTCTGAGCACAATTTCTGTGAGGCAAACTATCAGTCAAATTGAGAACTTTCATTTTTTTCTATTCAAAAAAATAATCCCACATGCACAAGGCATGGAGATTTTAAACTGTTTCCACTTACCGTTCCACCAACAAAACTAAAAATGTCTATAATTAAAAAAAAAATGTAAGTGAACATGTATGAAATGTATTTATAGCATTTTATTATTATAAGTTAGAGAATGGGAAGCCACTGGATTTTTTTTAGGATCCTTTCCTGATTATACAGTAAATCCAAGATATAATATCAGCAATGTTACCCTTCTAAAATCTAGTAGCCTGGGACAGAACAGTAGCACATGAATCACATGGGGTAGAAGGCATTAGGAGAAAAAGAAATAATGTGAAAGCTGTATTTCTGTAAACTGGAAAAAGAGAAAAAAACAACTTTCAGGAACAAAGACAATAAAAATTAAAGAAATAAACAAATAGAAGAAGGAAGAGACAGACATGGACTGCCAGACTGATCTTCTCTTGGCAGCTGCTGCTAAGAAGGTATGCTTAGAAAGTGCAGTACTGCAAAGCTGAAAAACTGAAAAAAGGATGAGAAAGCCTAAATCCAGCTGGGAAACAAGGAAGAGGATATACGCCCCTTCTTCTGAAAGCATTCATTATTTTACATTATCTACTACTACTAAACTCTCATCATACTTCTATAATTATCTGTGTTGTAGTAAGGAGTCACATTTTACATTTTCAGCAAAATTCATAACCATTAATAACAGATAACCATTAATAACAATTTGTTTAGAAAGTGAGAAGAGCAGGAACAAATGCCCCCTCCCTCAAAAAAAAAAAAAAAAAACAACAGCAGGGCTATGGGAACAATTTGATGCATGAAGTACTAGCTTTTGCTGCTTTGTGCACACTGGGGGATTAACAGTTGGGGTTTTCTGAACCTAACCTACAAATATTTTCATGAGCTAATATTGAGAAATCTATCGTTCTGCAACTTGGCCCTCAGTTTAAAAACATTAAAGTGAGTTGTTTTAATTAGTTTTTAAGAATGGCAGTGACAGTTTATACAGACTTATCCAAAGACTGTTTAAAGGGCCATGCTTTCCAGCTGAAAAGAGTCTGCAGAGAAATACAGTGCTGCCAGATACCCAGTGTATCTGTTCTTTTTTTTTCAGTAATCAGCTGAAAGCCAACCTTCAGTATCACAAGTAAGCCATTGTGTGCAAAAAAAAAAAAAAAAAAAGACCACTGTCACTACTCCTGTTGCATATACAACAAATATTCTACAGTACCCCATTTTGGAGCAAGAAGGAAAAGCGGAAGCAGTTTTTTACAGTCAGTATAATGGGATTACGCATTATGTTGCAAAAATATGAAACTGATGAATTAAAACCAGACTCCTTAGGCATATTCAACTTCCTGACTGTTAATTAGTATTTTTGTGGAAAGTACTCCCAACAGAAAAATGCTTACTTATTGTATCAGTCATAGTTATTCTACAGTTTGATCCATGGATCCTGAAGCAGTAGTTGTTCATTTTTCCTCACATCAACTTACTCATCTCTAGTTTAATTCTTGACTAGATAGCCTGATCTCCTTTTCTGTTCTGTTCTAGATAAGCGGCAAATCACGGCCATACCAGTGACTGACCTGAAGTAAATCGCCATCGTAATTTCTCATGATCTCTCCATCTGATGCCAACTACTATCACAGGAAACTAACAGAATACTCAAGTTTGAACATGAGTTTCAAAGGAGATGAAAAAGACATGCACATTAATACTTTCCACACTCAGGGATATCCTAAAACAAACTGCTCTTTCCCATTCTACTCTTTGAAAACTTTAAACATTGCACTAGCAGTGGAGCTGAAAGATGGACTAACAGAATATAACAGATCTGACATCTTGCCAGGATTAGACATAATGTTCTCACCAGCTACAGCAGTGGTGCAGATCAGTTTTGCATATACTCAAATGCAGAATTAATTTAGTCTGAATCAGATCAGCTTGAAAACTCAGAACCCTGTTGGCATGTTGCAATATTAGTTCAAAAAGGCAAAAATAGCTTTTTAATAGTAACAGGTACTGGACTGCAAATTCACCAAGAAAACATGTATCAGGTGAAGAACATGCAAGCCCCCAAGAACAACATACACCAAAAGAAGGATTCCCAGATCAGAATGAGATAACAAATGACAAATAGTGGAGCCAAAAAGGAATTCCACTAAAGTATGCTATATAATTACAAGTTTACTGTAGAAAAGACACTGATATTTTGCTACAGGCAGAGTAACCTTGGTCCTATGAGTCTGCTTTAGTCCCTGGAAATGAGTTCCACGTTCCATCCCATTACTAAATTGATCTCAGACTAAATAGAGAACATTACAACTTTAGAAATGCTCCTGAAGTTTGTGTCTCTATATAAAGTTTATCATCCCCAGCTGTCATAATTGCAAAGATAACCCGTACTTCTGTATTTCATTACGAAAATTTGGCATTAGGGACAGACAGCTCAATATCATCATACACTACTAAACAGCGGTCACACAAAACACACGCACTTTGTTTTGTCCAAGTGAGAAAACAACAACTCATGCTTTAAAAAGTTAATGAAATGGTATTTATGTTGTCTCATAAGAAGATTCAACATCAAAAAATAAAATTCCTTGCTTTTCATAGCAGTGTCACCAAGAGACTCTAGACAATTACCTCTCTGTTTCGTGGTAGCATATGGTCTCCAGTGCCAACTATCTATCTGCTTTCACCTCTTGTCCAATTAAGACTGGCAAGTGACACCACCTGTAAAGTCTCTCCTTTTAATACTCTTTCCAGTCAAATCAAAATCCCATGTACTTTGAGGATCTAAGACATACAAGGGGCGTGAGTTGTTACAAGAAGCAGTCTGCTTTTGAATACCTCTCTTTGCGCCCTCACCACTGTATTTCAGCACAAGCCTACAAGATAGCACTTGTAACCTACATATTTATTAGGGGAACTCGCTCAAAAAAGCACTATGAATCTGAAAGCAGAAAATCGCAACTGAACTGTGGGTGAAAAAGTAGAAAGACAGATTTTCTTCTCTTGTTACTTCGGATGTATCACTGTACATGTTTCTTCAAATATAAAATCCAGATAGTTATGCCACCTTTCCTTTTTATAATGACCTATATGAAGAAGTCATATATTCATGACACACAGTCTATACTGGCATTTTCATTTTCAGGTGGATACATTACACCATGTGATCTATCTGGGGAGAATTTTGCCTGAAATCACTCCAAACAGCAGCTTAATTCAAACTGCTAAGTATAACGCCTCCTTCATTTATCCTCCTAAGGCAGTGAAAGAGAAATCATTTCCATTGCAGGGCCAGAGCCCCGTTTTGTTCTTCTTGATCTTGGATTTATATTTGCAGCAGCTGATCATCAGTGAGTCTTTGGTAGCTAAATTACAACAGCTCCTCTGTGTGCAGTCTGCAAGGATATGAAAGGGAGATGCCCCCACACTCCTAATCCTCCTCCTACCCCAAAAAACCCTCAACAAAAAACAACAAACCAAAGAAAAAGAAAGAAAAAAAAAAAGAAAAAAGGAGTCCTCTCCCAGAGCCAAACCTCAGTTTACACAGCATGAATCAATCTCTCCACAAGCTAGCTTGTCTTCTGGGTAGGTTTCATGGGATCCAGAAATGCAGTGGATTTGCCTTTTTTATGCCCTGTTTCTTTCAAACCCTGCACACACCCTCTCCTCTGAAGTGGGTTTATACATGGCAACACCTGTGTTATCTTAGAAACACTTTGGCCAAGAATAATCCAGCACACAGGAGCAAACTCTTTTTACACCTGCCTGCTAAGCACAGAGGCACATCTACCCTAGCTGAGTGGTTTGGAGCCAGCATCAACAGGCTTTCCTATTAGGCAATGGAGTCAAAGCAGCAACCTGGCAGGGTGCAGCCTGACAGACACTCAGCTCAGCAAAAAAGCAGGACGAGGCTTGAGAGGTAGTAGGTGTAGCCAGAGAAATACAATGGACAAGGCAGACTTGAAAGGGTATGGAACACATTGAGGGGAGCAGGGGAGGAGGAGAAATGCTACATCATAATGGATCTGTACTAAAGCATGCAGCGAAACACCTTTAAGGAGAGAATATCTGCAGAGGCTCCCATACTCATCAGACTTTTTAACAAGCATTTGTTAACACATTTCCTCCTCACCAAGGCTCTGTCCTATGCCATGGAAACCCAAACAGAACTCAGAGAGAGCATAAAACTTCCACTTTTTCACTTCAGTCTTCAACACCTCCATTCCTGTGAGTAAAAAACCACAAGGATTTTGTCTCAATGCCTAAACCATATTTCCCAACAGCTGTATCTGTTGGAAAAATCCACTGTGATTACTAATGCCAAAAACCATCAACTTTGCTCATCTGTTACAGATGCCTACTGTATGGTCAGGGTCCAGGACAATACTATAATGAAAGGAATACATAAACCAAAAGACATGCAGTGTGAGCAACTGTTCCTCCTTTTTTATTGCAGTGGTGGACTGGAAGAATTTTGCTTGCTACTGTTGTATTTTAATTTAGCCTTGCAGAACTGTGTAATATAATGGCATCACCCGTGCCCCACCCACAACCAATAAGATGCAACGCAGGCATGGGAACACATTCTCTGTGCAGGACCTGGGTTCACAGAGTCAGGATATCTGCTGTTGCACCTGCATTTGCAGAATTTACCTGTCACAGGGACACGAACTGACTTCACTTCTGGGTCTAGTAATTCTTATTTGCAAAGAAGTTTTATAAAAATATGTTACACCATACACTAAGGGAAGAGATTTCCCACTGCAAATCCAACAGAAACGGCTTGCTGGGGCTAAAAAAAAAACAAAAGGATTGATATATACAAAGTTTGGATGTGTAAATAAGGGTTTTTGAGGGGTTGCTCTGACTTGAATACCTGAGGTATTTTAGCCTTTGCAGCAGCTCAGGAACTAGAGTAAGGATATAGAAGGCTATGATTTCTGTGCTGCTTTTCTTCCAGAGGATGAAGCACTGAAGTAGCCTCCAGGTCTTCACATAAAAATCCGCAGAGAGACTTTACTTCAACCAGTCACTTCCAGAGAGGAGTCTGTTTTCACCACAGTTTCAAAGGATATGAAATTTCACATAATATGCCATACACCTGGGTAAACAATCCCAAGTGTTGTTTAGGTTCATGCCTACCTGAACTTAAAAGATCTGTCCTGCAGACTCCTTAACTGACCTCACTGGCTCTTGTACACAACAAGCTCAAGGTTAAAGACCAAAGCCTCAGACTGGCCAGCCCTTCCAGGCTAGCTCCCACAATCCCCAGAGATATTTAATTATGATAAATTATAAACATTTTTCTGCACTCATAGGGCTTTTAAAAATTACTATTTAATGTATATTAAAATGCTGCATTAAATGTTTACATCTCATAAAAAATAGTGGCTACTGTCTTTCAAATCACCAATTTGGACAGAAATACTCCTGATTTACAAATATATAAATTAGCACAAATTAACAAAGACTGAAGCTTATGGTTGGTTTCTCCCCTAGACATGCTTTGAGCAGCACTCCGCCAGAAATTTACATTAGAGTGATCCAGAGCTTTAGAAATCATTCATAGTGCCATTACCACACATCATCCATGATATAAGAAAGCACTAGAAAATGAGGCACATGGGTACAAACAAGTTGAGGAGAATTAGCCCAAATAGGTCCGAACACCTAAGACCTATTTATGAAGAAAACATAATTGTTAGGCAAGTGTTAAGGTATGTTGGAGAAATGCTGTCTTCAGGAAAGTGAGCAGAACCAAATGAAATTCTGTAATACAGAGTCACACATGCAGAGAGATCATGCAGTACATTCTCATATTTAGACCTGACATTAAACACTGGAAATGAAACAAACAGATACTACCCAAAGCTTCAAAACTAACATGCCAGGTACAAGACTGAAGGTACAAATCAATGCAGCAATGAGCATTTTACTAATGACAAGATTTTACAGACAGTAATACAAAGGCTAATTTTTGTTTTGGTTTAAAGCATGGAAGTGTATATATAAGGAAACTACAAGGAACTATCATTTAGAAAAATTCTACAAGACTCAAGTACGCAAAGTGAACTGGATAAACTATACAACTGTGTAGAGTTAGCCTGACTGCTCTCTGAATATTAGTGTCACCCCAAAGAGTTTTCTTTGCTAGTGACAAAGTGTCACAGTAAACTGCTGTACAGGGGAAATACTAATTAAAAAATAAATTACATTACATAACATGTAATGTGCCTGGTGATCACAAAGAACTGCCTAAGTCTCTTCCTTCTCCATCCCACCTGCTTCACAACAGCAGTTTCAACCATCACATCAGCTATGTACCAGAACGTCTTAAATCCCCACTAGAACGGGGTGTACTGTCTGCAGGATTTACACCAAACTACTCTGTTTTTCCATTAACGCTAAATTACAGTCATGTGTACAAAAATGGAAAAGCAATTCCTTGCCAAAAGGCAACTAAAGAATCACACTCCTTTATTTCCCCCCCCAAAAAATAGCTACCAGAGAGTAAGCTCTTTTTTTTGTTCCTTCCCAAAATAAAACCACCCCCATGCTTGTACTTGGAAATAGGTAATATTATATGGTCTTTACACATATCCACTATCCTACAAAGGCATTAACATGTTAATTAAAACTGATAATGTTATGTCTGTATACACATACACATGCAAATATATCTGCCTTTTACTAACAAGTGATAAGAACTCAAATTTTTTCCATATTTAGGCTAATATAGGCACTACCCAATCCAAAACTGGCTATGCTTTTTTTTAGTGGGGGGGAAGGCACTTCTGTACTTGCACGGAAACGCACTGACTGTAACTTGTTCCTTCTCTTTCACACGGATGCTTAATTCTGAAGGGAAAAAAAAGGAGGGAAGATCTAGTATAGTTGCTGGGTTGTTGAGCAGAAAAGGATTCTCAATGGAAACAGTTGTTTAAAAGTTTCTTCTTCATCCTCCCCAGAATAGGAAAGCCTGAACTCTAGACCCATCTTGTGCATCCCTCTGAAATAGCCAAGCAGTTTGTGTCTAGAAGGAAGGTTCTGTCAAAATCATCTTTATGACCCGCGGGGCCCTTTCTGACATCTAACTGAAAACCTCCCTGCCAGCTCCAAAGCCTTAACTTTTGACTGACCTTCAGTCAGACCTGGTACTGGAGTGGAATTACCAGAGGAGGATAACTGAACAGGATACAGCACCTTCATACGTTAAATCACTGCTGCGTGGGCGTCCAGACATGACTTTGGAAGGGGTCCATCTGGGGATTTTTTTGTTTGTTTTTTTGGGGGGAGGTTTTGATCGTAGTCACTGCCTCGGAACACCACAAACTCACTTTGTTGAGTGTAATCCTGCCAATGACAAGGCTGTCACTGGTACGTAGGGTCACTCTAGTCAGATGGAAGGCTTTTTTCCCTTCCATAACAAGGCTTTTTTCCCTGATCAACAAAAAAAAAACAAACCACAAAACCTTTTGGTGACATTAGGACCCTGGTACACATATACCATGTTTCTGCCTGTATGTGTCATTTTTGCACCTGTTTATACTAGAAATTTGAAAAATTTTCACCAAATTGATAAGCTTAAAAAAAACCCAAAACAAACATGCTCTTTAATATGGAGAAATGGTGACTTGTAGAGCACATATTTACATAATCATTGGCTTAAAGTATAAAGAAGTATATTAGTTTTCAATATGAAACAAACCCAGATTCCTTGGCACTTTTCTTACAGGTCTCATTAATTTTTTTCCTTATGATCTTTTATGTATTGGTATTTTTCTGCTTGGTTGCTATTTAACACATATCATTTAATAATCCCTGGTCACAATTTAGAGTCTCATACAGTCACAATCTCAACTACGTCTGACTGCAGTCAGTGGTCAATACCTATTTATGTTAAAGGTGGAAACGGAATATAACCTTGGGATTATTAATGATGTCCTTACAGTGTTATTTGCTTTTCCACAGATCTTTTAGTGATTTTCACTTATCTCTATAACTAAATACTGCCAGCAATCTCCTTGCCCTTGCAGTCATTTTCCAATTGCACATCTTAATAAAAAAATGCCACACGATAATGACAATTTATAAATGCAGCCTGTACTTTCAATGAAAACAAGTTGGCAGTCACTCCACAAATAAAAATCCTCATGGCTCCACAACTTTCCTTTGAGTCACTGGTAAAGAGCAACTAGATGCTAGAAACTCTGAATAACCCATACACCCACGCTACATGCGACCAAAGAAGATCATTTCCCAGCAGACATTTGTGGACTTGTTACTAACGATCCAGCTGCTAATTTAGCATCTGCTCTTGCTCTCGGGTTACCAATAGGTCCCTCCCTACCCCACAACCCCGCTCTGAATGGGTCGTACTCACGCACAGCTTTGCTTCTTTAAAATACACGGGTATATTTAGAAACAGTAAGCGACTTTACACGATAAGGAAGAGGCACAGCTCAGATTAAGTAGGTAAATTAAACTCAATCAAATTAATCAAAAGCAGGCTTCATAAAACAAAAGTCTTTTTGATTTTGTCATCTCAGGAAAAATTTGGAAGGGGTAAAAAAGCTTTTTATATTAAGAGTTTATCTGTAAGAAAACCTCCTCATTTTTACCCTCCTCTTACCCTAAAATGTCACTTGACTCAGTTTATTCAAACTAGAATGTCTAGAAACCCAAACCTGAAAGATATGGCATGTATTTTTATTGTATAAAGTGAAAAATGTTTATTTTTACAAGTGTACTTTTTTCAAAATTGGATTCAGTCATTAAAACATTAATTTTGAAGCAAAGCTGAAAGTAAACTGCCACCAGTAAAGTTCTGAATTTTCACTCAAGACTAAGTTGGTTTTGTAGATTAAAAAGGTCCCTGCTCTTTGTATATTACATATAATTTCATTACTAAAACTGAACTTCATGACTTATATAACCGTATCACAAAGTTACACAACATTCACTTGTTTTGATTATTAAGAAGTTTTGGGATGGGGTGAAAAAAGTAATGTACTGAAGTACTAAATCAATACAACTCCGTCTACTCAATCTGTACCTACAATTTTTTTCACATTGTAACAATGTTCATGCAAATACCACTCTGTGACAAAAGTAACTTAATGCACTGAAGTATTAAGTGCTATTTAGAAAGGAAAACATTTTCACTGTAAAAAATAAGTGCATTAACACATGCTCAGTTCTCTCATTTAAGTGTTCCTTGAAATACTGTTCTAATATATTTCTTTATGCAAATAGTAATAAAGATGACCCAGACTGACTTAAACACAGACACATATTCAAACGTCATAAATGACTTGATGGCAATATTCAGATCTGTAACCAGAGGTCACATGTCTTGTTATCAGTTTTATATAATTACAAAGGTGTGTAGCAGAATATACTCATATTGTCTAAGCTTGAAAATATCTAAAATTAGACTGAGAAAAATTAGTAATTTTACTCTTGCCTAAATTCTACCTATAAGCCTAAATCTATGGGGTTTAGGTGTTTCTTATAACACACTGGTTGTAAAATTTTTATTCAAACGTAAAACTTTATGATTATTACTATGCTTATACAAGTTAACTTGTTAGTTCGTGCATAACATTTCTCCCCTCTTTTTTTATTGCAGCACAGGAACCACCAGTGAGGGAAGACAGTTGAGAGAACTGAAAGATGTTGGGGAAAAAAAAAAAAAGACAAGTGGCTTGAGGAAAGCGATTTACATAGCTGTGGACTTCTAAAACTTTTCTTTACCATATGTCCAGCTGTGTCTTTAGACACTCCCTGCTCTGCTCAGTTCTTGACTTTCTGGGTCAATGTCAGTGGTAAGGACAACTTAGAAGACCAAAGTGCTGCTTGAAGCCTACCTGGAGAATCACAGCTCTGACGAGAGATACAGGCTTGCAGAGCAGACCTGAAAGGACCAAAGAGCACAAGACCAAGCAGAACGTGGCTGTCAGATGGCAAGCCATGGCAGAGGGAGCTCCTTCCAATGCTTTTATAACACAGTCCCCAAGCAGCGATAACTTTACTCCAGGTATAAATTCAAGTATGCGGTTCTGCTCTTCAGTCATGCCACAAAATTAGAAACTTGCTAGAGAGAATTAAACAAAAAAAAGGCCAGGAAGAACAGACTTCACTATCGAGGGACAGTTTCATTTTTTCCAAGCGTTTTCTCCAAGTGAGATATATTTACTCTGAGCTCCCAGGAATGTACATGTACTTTCTGACAATTTAAAAAAAAACAACCAAACAAACCATGAAGATCTGAACTCCTCCACTTGTGAAATCTCCAGGCACCACTGCCAAACCACAGAAACACGCTCACTGTGCTATACAAGCCAATAGAGAATTTCAGGCAATTTTGAGTCTGCATCAGGTATCAACGCAGCTGGACCATAATATGCAGCAATAAAAATGATAACCCTCAGTCCTCATCTTTCACGTGTATTTTGAGGAACACAACAGTATCACCCCCTACATACGAAGAGTTTCATTGGGGAACACTTAGTTTCCCTGTGTATGGAAAATTTTATAATATATAAGCTTGCATGGTCTGTCAGATCATTATCCTCATAAATCCATCCATGACTGCAACATTTGTTCAAAGTAAATAGATTGCAGAACAATTCTGGAAGGAATGCCACAGCTGTATGACACAGTGGACATGCTGAGTCCAGAAGCAAGGTCCCATATAGTAGCATTTATTTCTAATATTAATCAACATATATTGCCCAAACCACAGTTTTGAATTTTCCATCTGCAACTCAGCGAGAAATACAAACTATTACAAACTATTACAAAACATTAATTCAGAGATACAGTAGCCTTTTCAAAGATTCCTAAAATAGTCACACACTTCCTTTTAAATGCCAAAAGAGCCTACCAAACCAGTAGGATGAAAGAAGAAGCTATTTCTTTCTATGAGCAGTAAAACAGACCAGTGCCGTGTGCTTTTCTCCCTTGTGCTACTCATCGGTAAGAAGGCTTTCTACCGAGACCACCTGTCCACAAGGACTAGAGCTGTGCATGAGCATCTATGCTCTAATCTTTCCTCACTTCCAAGCAGTTGCACGTGTACCACTCACACACATCACATAAAGAAGTCTCCAAAGCAGCTCCTGTGCAGACCTCTCTAAGCCTATGTAATTCAAGTCTGAAGAACTGAGGTCTTTTCTATGATAAGTACTATGGAACAAATCAACAGACACCTCAGAAAGCACAAAGGAACATGAAGTCTCCAATTCACTTATTTCCCCAAATTTTGTAAGAAAAACTATCTGGGTGTGGGAAGATAAGAGCTACTATTTTTAGTCTCTTAACTGCATAGTTACTGTAGTACAATTGAATGCCTCTGAACTTACAGGTTTTTTTCTACAGGCAGTGATAGTTTCCTCTGTAAAATGAAGAAGTAGCATAGAAAATTGAGAAAAGTCTCTCTAGGGAGTTTTGAGCTTTTAACCATAAATAATACTTGATATAAGCACTTTAGTGCAGGAAAACCCCTGTTGCTGATTTGGGGCTTTGTCTTCAAATAAACAATGCTTATGAAAAGATTTATAAATATTTGAATACTGTTGCACAGATATAGCCAGGTGCTAAGCGGGGCATGAGGGGTTTCTTTGCAATCTGAGCTTTCACATCATGTTTTCTCAAGTAACTCGGTCTACCCCTTTCCCAGCCAAGCTGGGAAGGAAAATCTTCACGCTAGTGACATGTTTGTTACCATGTGCTCAGAAAAAAAAAAAAAAAAAAAAAAAAAAGTAGTAGTCTAGGTTATTTCTTCGAAATTAATCAAAAGTCTGAAGTACAAAAGATGATCTGTAAAGGAGAAGCAAGAGAATGTATCTCCCCTTTTCAGCTGTTTGGATCATTCATTGAAGGGTTAATCTGTACTGGAGGCTGATGTGTATGTCCTCTCAAATGATGGCAGAAGAGAGCTCAGTCTGCTATTCGAATCTAGCACCTAAGTTTTGCACACAGAGACTACTTGCTTAATATTTTATATACAGAACAGAATTTTTTATCTTGTAACAATACAGGTAAGTGGGTATTTACATTAAAAAATAATGACTCAAAACTCTTTGTACGTATACCACTTTTATTGAAAGGGAAGCTCAACTCATCAATAAAAATTAAATTAAATAAATTTTAAAAAATTTCAGTATTGCCAATTTATTCCCAGGTAAATTTAAGCTAAACTGTAAAATATGAAATAGTTTAAGACCTTTTTTCCTCTCTATCACTTCAATATCAAACTGAATTTAAAAATCTGAAATTATTCTCAAGTAGCAAATTAGTATATAAATAATTGGCAACGCACAGCAAGCAATATTTCTTTCCAAGTAACTCCTTATGAAAATGAAGTAGCATGGGGAATTTACGGTGCTTTTTATGGCAAGAAATCCATGGTATCTGTATAAACAGGTTTTATACTTCAGGCAGTTTTGTATGTGTAAAATACTTTCCAGTAGACCTGGATCTTTTTAATAGGAGAAAGTATGGTATTTAACCACTTGAATGCAAAGAGATTTCATTCCAAAATAACTATGGCTAATTTGATAATACACAATAATAAACAAGAAACAATTTTTATAATGAGATACCAAATTTTTGTTACTTTAACATAAAATATAAACCTGAACCCCCTTGGAGCAGCAAGATCAGTGCGCACTCACATGTATTTCACTGATCTGCCCAAGCGAAGGCCATGTTGGTCCCTTTCACACCTGTTTTATGCAGGAGCAGACCCAGAGATTTCAGCCAAGCTGCTTGAGATTTGCACACAGCCTGGCAAATGAAACAGAGAAAAACCAAGCCACACAGGGCCCTCAAGAACTGAATATTAAGGCAATGGGAGCGTAGTCATGCTCAGTCTCTTCCATGCTAAAGAGATCAAATAAATTCAAGCTGCTTCAGAGCAGCTGATCAAACTACCATTTCCAATGTTGCACTAAACAATTAGCCAGTGCTTTTGCTGCTCTTTATTCCCTGGCAAGTGCAAGCAGACTCTCCAACTCTGTCCCAACAGAGTCCAAGACAGACTCTGAGTCTGCCTAGCCCCTGGTAGTCATTTTGTACAATACTACACTAACAGCCTTAAAAAAAATTAAAAACAAATGAACAAAATTCCAAACCAACCAAAAAAAAAGAAGTATTTCTAAGAAAAAATGAAATCCCTGGTTTGAGGCTGGAAGACAGTAAACCTTAAAAAAATTAGAAAGAAACACTACATCTGAGCCAGGAGAGGGAAGACCCTGTATTTTTATCCTGGCATCAAGTGCTAATATACCCTGAGACATTGTTTATTATTTGTGAAACAAAACTACTAAAAGCAAAGAAATAAAATAGCAGCTTGTATCCACTGATATTCAAATAGTTCCAGTATTCACAATTTGCTTTCTTCAGAAAGGCGAATTCCTGACCAAAACTATAATCAGTGTTCTTCAGAAGAGTAATGTTTCCTGACAGCTGTGAAGTTGAAAACTGAGTAAATACTCATTGCAGAATAACTAATTGCTCTTTCAGGAAGGTATTCTCTTGTTTCTCACAAATCCATCTAAGAATTGGAAGGGAAATTCAAGTATTTGCTTAGACGTTAGGATAAAAAGCAACTTTACTGTCATCATGACATGGTTTAATCATCAACATACAGTTCCAGGGTTGTGCTTAGGTAGTCTCTTTCTAGATAGTTTTACAAAGTTGGTACAATCTACAAGACTTAAGGTGAAGGGAAAAAAAAAACCAATTAAATTTATTACTTAAAGCTGCAGTATAACTTTTTATCCTTCTCCTACATACACAGTAATTTGGAAAATCCACAAATCTCTGAATTTAAGATACAATTCTGTTCTGTAATTACTCACATAAAACGTGAGGTTTTTTCTATTTTAATTTAAAGTTTGATCCTGGACACTCTATCCATCACACATGGATACATCCATGTTTGTTTCACAATGGAAAAGCTAGGTTTAATAATAAGTAATTCCACATTAGCACATTATATTCAGGAATAACAGACATGATCTGAAGAAAGCAATTCTTTACTTACTAATGTAAGCGCAGGAGTAAAAATATCTTCTGGTTTACAAAAGACCTGATGGAGTTAGAGAATGACTTCCTGTACACTCTGGTTTATCCCTATCATCCACTAGTTGGCCTGGTCTCATGCAAGTCTGCTATGACATACAGCCCAGTGCTGGAGAATCCACAGCTTCTCTGGGTAAATGAAGGGTTTGCGATTCACTGAGGACAGAAAATGGTCCTAGTTTGTCCCCCGCTGAACAAGTCCCTACCCAGGGAATGAAGCTGTGCAACAGACTTTAAGGAGCCACAAAACAAGACTGCATGTCTCAAAAAGACTGTAAAAAGACTGTGTGTCTCAAAAAGCACAAGTTTACGCACATCTGACATCGTAACGTTATTTTAGCATGCAATGCTGGTCTGTGTTGCTATGAGGTGGCCAAGTGACTCTCAGTTCAATACAAGCAAAGAAACACAGATAATTAAAAGCAACCAAAATAAATAACTGTGTTAATTACAACGTCAACAGTTTAGCAACATGATCTGACCTATATGTAGCTGTATTTAACGAATTGGTAAAGTCAGTCTTAGCAGCACCTGAAGGTGTCACAGTACCAAGATTTTAATTGTGGCAGAAGCCAAAGGCTGTCCTTCCCAAAAACAAAGTCCAGTCCTACAGGGAGCATTCATCAGAACAGCCACGAGCAACACCACCAGCTCTGTTAAAGCAGAGAAAACTGTGCTGACACTGAAACATGAGCTGTACCCCCAGGGAACCCAGCAGTAATTTATTTGGTATCCATAAAAGTGTAGGCTTGGTACCAAAAGTACCATCAGAAGGTATTCAAAAGAAAACAGAAAAGTAAAACTAAACTCAAAACCACAAAAAGAAACAGAAGGAAGCTGGATCCAGACCAAGATATTCCCTCCTCAACACCCTGAACCATTGCTGTGACATTCAGAAATAAAGCACTGCCACAAGAGCAGAGATCGAAGAAAAGCACAGAAAACAGTTTTTTCTTCCCATTTGTCTGAAACTTTTTATTGATTTTGGAGACTCCCCTCACGGCAAACTCAGACAAAAACAGAAGGAAAAATACATGTCCTGTGCACAGTGAGATCAGACGTGCCATGCTCGATGTATTTACCTAGGTGGTATTTTTGCTTCATATGCAAGATACCAACCTCAAACATAAAAATAAAAATGCAGAAAGAAAAGCCATCTAAGCACAGAAGTTAGAAAAAATGAAATAATATGTTTTATTATAAAATAAGTTGGATTTTTTTTTATTTTTTTTTTATTTTTTTTGTTCATGTTTTTGGAACCTACTAAAGCAGGGAAAAAGTAATTGTTGTTATGCCACAAAATAACTCTACACAACAAAAATAAAAGATGAGTATTTTTAAGGGTCTTGAACAGAATTCACTATTTTATTTTCTTTTAACTCAGAAAGCCACTGCCATAGCACCCAGTAGACCTCCAGGGCGAGCACTGGAGAATGCCCACTGTGAGATACATGGGGTGGGAAGGAAGAGACAAGCTTTTAAAAGAAAAGTAATCTAGATAATATAAAACAGAGCTTTCCTCTTTTGTCCCTGGAGAAGTTGACAAAGATGATTCTGCAGCTGGTGGTTCTTATGTACACTACAGCATGGGAACCTTCACACAGCTTCAGAGGGCAAACTCCTGCTCAAATACCAAGAAGAAACCATCTCATTCCTTAAAAAAAAACCCCTACCTTTTCAGAGAAAAGGTGGACTGGCAGACTAAGAGGAACAGCCTGGGAGATGGTGACAACCAACCATCAATGGTGCATTCATACTCAGGCCCTTGAAAATTATGAAAGCACATCATCAACCACTAATGATATCCATTTTAAATCTCTATGTATTTGTGTGGCCTTAAAAAAAAAAAATCATTAATTACTTTTGATTACTGAAAAACAACAGAGCTCTACCCTTTTAGCTCAACTTCACAATAAAACCTCAGTAATAGCTGATCAGATCAGCACTCCTTTATATAAATAAAACCCAACACACGGGAAAGGAAAGCAGGCATGGCAAACAGAAAGTTGTACTGCTTGTTAGTCGCCCTTGGTGAAAACGTAAGGTAACACTTATCTGATTAAGTACTTTTGGATTGGTACTTACTTTTGAACCTTACATTTTAGCTATATTTAGAACATTGATAATACAAAATGTAACTGTCTTGCTCAAGCTCCATAACAGAGAGATGACTTTGCACCTTATCTGTTTATTTTGTTGAGTAAACAAAGTTTTCATTGTTAGTACCACCAAAAAAACGTGGCCCAGAAAGACTGTATTTTCTCTAGCCTTTGAGTCACTAGTTAAGAGCTATAGAAGCACCAGCTCCAGCACAACTTCAGGAATACTGAGGCTTACATCTGCCTGACTTCTTCCTTGAAGGAAAAAGGAAGACTCCAGGCAGTGGGGTGGTCCTGGCAATTCAGTATAGTAAAAGCTACTGCGGGTTTAATCCTCAGCCCTTCCTGTGCCAAGTAGGACCTTGAATGTAGGGTTTCTGTAAGAGATCTCCTTCATTACCTGGGTGCTGATTACTTAGGTGAGGGACTCTCCATCACACCTTACTGAGTTGTTCCACTTTGCATACACCACATCAACATTGAGAGAGAGCATTAGAGGCAGAACAACTCACAGACAAGCCTTAAATACTTATGCACAGGTCAACCACCTTTAATGAAACAAGACACTGGAGAACACAGAACCAAACACAAAAATGCAGTCTATCTACTGCAGATCTGCCAATACCTGGGGGCAGGCTATACCACTTCATTTCCACCTTTCTACATGCTCTAATGATGTTTAAAAAAAAAAAAAGAGAAGTATATCTGGGTTGTATAATTTTCTGACTACTAAAGAAAGCTTTGTAACTCACATTTCATCACTGAAATTTTCAAAGGAGATTGCCAGCTCTCTTCCATACAACACATCCCAAAGAACACACAAAATACAGCTTAACATGCAAATATCAGTTTGAACTTACAGGGTCAGGAACAATAAATTAAATTTTTTGCCCCATAGACACTCTGAATCTGGAAACTATAGTAAGAACAAGCATGAATAGAAAAACCATTCTCAATCAATTTTCTTTCCCATTCCTCTTGTTATGACAATTAGTCTGCTCAAATGCATAGCACCTGAGGCAGCTCATTATCTGGGGGATTAATGAAACTGAAAAGACATTGTTTCTGGTGCCAGGGGACTAAAGTGGGCATGAGATGCTGTGTGTCAGCACCATCGTGGCACAGCCCTGCCACACAGCTTTGTGACTCACTCATTGGCATGGGTAAAGTCCCTGGCTCATCACTGACACTCTCATGCTGAAACTATGACAACAATACACTATTCCCAGCATCAGTTATTTAATGATAAGCAGCCTGGCTCACTGGGCAACTAACAGCTCTGGAAACACTCTCTCTATTAAGAGAATTAATATATTAATAAAGGTTTAATTTCTATTAGCTGAAAATGCAGCTATTTTTCAAAGATCCATAAAGCATAATTTTAGCTAGAAACACAGATTTTAAGCCTTTTTCCATTCCTTGTTTCTAATGCAGGAGCTGGCTTAACCTGCTGTGGAAAAACCAATTTCTAAAGGCCCCTCAATCTCTCAGAAGCAGCATTAAAGTGTGAAAACTGTCACTTTTCATGGAAATCACAATGCCAGAGCAACACAAAAAGCCGCAGTATACAGAACACAGTCGTTGCCAGAAAATCAAGTGTTTGCTGATGCTAACAGAGTAGCTAAAGGCCAGGCACAGGGGAGTACTTGTTAAGGTACTGAATTGTGATTCAGGAGAAGTGATGTACTTCCCTAACTCTGACACAGGCCTCCTGGCTGCTTTTGGAGCTGGTCATGTAAAAGTGTTTACAATTTTGCCTGTATAAATAATATGGAGTCTCCTACGTGTATTTCTTTAACTCAAATTAATATTTTTAGGAAGTCTTCATAAGTGCTTGTAAGATGATTCAGGTCTGTGACAACAGAAGTCTACATGATGACAGATGTTTAAGAATGAATACACATATTCAAAAGAACTCTCATTCCTTTGAAGGCAAAAAAAATGGCATTCATTCTGGCAATAATCATGCATTGTGTTCTGAACTAATCGGCAAAAAGAAATATATCACACTTCTAGCCAGATTAACTACACAAAAAGCAGTCATGTATTTACTGAACTGACTTCAAAATAAATATTTAGGAGGTTGTTTTTCTGTAATGGTTAGCATCATCTAAAAGTCTACCCATAAGAGTGCTCAAAATGTAACTAACCCTCCTCCTTCTCTAATGCAGCATCCTGAAATTGGTGCAACCAGCCCAGACGGGGTGGTAAGTAAAATCTGTCCTATCAAAATGTAGTGCTACCTCCTGAGGAGCAGTGAAGTGATTCCATGAAGACTAGCAATTTGACCGAGATGTAAATTTACACGAGCAAAACCTGCAGAAAAATGAAGCTGTAATTACAAGGGAAAGAATATGAAGAACAACCAAGGCAGATGACAGTAGGAAAGAGAAGATTCAATTTCATCTAAGAGTGGCAGGAGTGGCATAAAAGAGCAAGATAAAAAAGTATAAAAGCTATTCATGGGAAAGAAAATAATGGGAGATGACTGGGAGATGGGGAAAGTCAAAAAAAATCCTGAATATTTTAGACAGTCCAGAAATGAAAGAGATTTTACAAAGCCTTCTCTTTCATCGTCTACTCTGGTACATGACTAGCAGATTTCTGAGAGAAAGGAAAAAAAAAAGGGGAAAGTAAAATATAAGAAATGGGAAGCTGGAATTCAGAAAGAACAGCTGTCAAGACTGGATTGCATTGCATTTATCTCACCATTTAGCTTACTTTTACAGTTAGTATTCTTATCTTCAGCAATCCTGACATATTAGTCATGACAGAAAATACAAATCTCTTACAATATATTAGCTTAACAGTTATATTCACATGGAGTTGCAAAACACAGTAAAAATTTCCTTGTTTCATTCTTTGCAATAGTAAGCACAATTCTTCTGTCACTATTACCAGAGTTTTATTTAATGTGATGTATCTCCACTGACATGGAAAGAAATTCTTTGGACCCAGACTGAGAGGAAGATAGGGCTAATGTTGATTGTGGTGCCAGAAAAATGCATCACAGGGAAGTGCCTTGTCTCAGGTGGACACATAAGAAATGTTGACTGAATTCTGCAGGAGTGGTGCAGATACAAATGGGGACACTACATGAAGAACAATCCCAAAAGCTCTAGTGTCAGTCTTGCCACTGGTCAAGGCAGCAATCTTCAAAGTTGGTACTGTGCAAAGATAGAACAAGTGGCAATGGCTTTAAGCTAAAAGACGGTAGGTGTAGGTTAGATATTAGAAAAAATACTTGACTGTGAGGGTGGTGAAGCACTGGAATGGGCTGCCCAGAGAAACTGTGGATGCCCTCATCCCTGGTGTTCAAGGCAGGTTGAATGGGACTTTGAGCAATTTGACTAGTGTAAGGTGTCCCGGCCCATGGCAGGGGAGTTGGAATGAGATGATCCCTTTCAACTCAAACCACTCTATGATTCTACCACATTGCTGCTCTACATTTCTAATTGCAGTAATTGCCCTTTGCCATCTACTACTCTGCACATTGTACAGAAATACAGGTTCTGCAGGTAAACATTACTGATGTTTCACACTGTCTACCTGACTTCCAAGGTCACTTCAATCCAGCAGGCCAAATCACTCCAAAGTAGGTGTGCTAATGTGAGCCTGTATTTATTAGTACTATAAGGCCCTGTGAGATAGGGAAGGACGTTGAAACACAGAAAATAAAGGTCCTACTTAAAGAAAGAGCTCCTACATCCAGTTTAACATAGAGGCTTTCCCCACATTTGCCAGACTCCAGCAGAAGCTTTTCTGTGCTCAGACATAAAGACTCACAAACTGCTGATGGAGATGCCTACAGTGAAAGGGGAAGATGCTCTGCCCTTCGCAAGGCTCCTAAAAGAGTAGAGAAGAATTGATCCTGTAAGTTCTCATTTTAGGCTTTAGCCTGCTGTACCACTTATGACCAATGTATGTCTGTTATGACATATTATGGTCAAAAAAGTAACCAATTAAGACACCCAGAGAAGCTTATCTCTGCTCTCCCTACTGAAATAATGGCAGATGCAGACACTAAGGTAGTAGATTTTAAACTGGTGTATTTCTGTCTTTTAGCTTCTATTGCATGATCACAGAGTAAATCCTAATTTCTGCTGATGCTACTGATTGTCTTAAATTCACCTTCATAAGCTAAAAAAAAATAATTACTTAAATAAAGCATTATGGACTTGGTAAAACTTTAAAAACTCATGCCTAGCAATTAGTAATAATAAAGTTCTTGGTGCTGAAGTCTACCATTTTTTTTTGAAACTGAGAAATGGGGAAAACCCTGCAACACCAGCACAAATTGCAGTTTTCCTTTGCCATTTAAAACAAAAAAACCCACAACAGTATCTTCCTTTTACATGCATGATTCTCAAGCAGCCATGCCATAAAACACACGGTCAACTTATTTGTCTACACACACAGCAAAGCTGCTCTATCCTGCACCAAATGACACATTAAATTTGTTCACTGTTTAACAAGGAAAACTCATAATGTTGCTGTTAATGATTTACATAGAGACAAAACAGCTCTGCCTAAATTTTGTTAAAAATTGTGAAGCTGCGGTCATTTTAACCTCTCTTTCATAACTGCAAGCTAACCCAATCAATAAGCTGGAACCACATACAGCATTTCTTCTGCCATGAAAGGAAGGTATTTCTGTCACAACAGCCTTAACAGCCAGAGGTCCCCAGGCACACTCCACAGAGGCAGCTCACGTCTGGATTAACACGGGAACCAAAAAGGACAGACAAAGCTGTCCTCTTGCCACACTTGCCTGACCCTAGCAGATTTCGTCACTGAGCAAGTAAAACCTAATTAGAGCCCAAATATCCACTGATATCCAATATGGATGTTAGCAACTCAGGGAATTATGAACCATTCAGTGAAGCTCCCTGTAACAGCACTGACACATCCAGGGGGGGAACCTCTGACTTGCAAGAAAAGGCAACAAGAAGTATTTCAAGGCTGAAATTCAGAGCTCAGATAAAACAGACAGGCAGTCCCCCCTCGGTGCACATGGCAGTGCTGCCATCAGCTTCCACAGGAGCAGATTAGCACCCACACATTTTGTTATACAATATCACAAGTGCATCTGCACCTTACAATTGGATTCATCTCCTTGAGCCATGTCACAAGCAATCTGAAGTTAATACAGTTACTGTAATTTTTGTTCCTGTATGTGATATCCGAGTCTGTCTGTGGATAAGTTTACACAGATGAAACTGGTTACAAAGGATTCAGGAGTTTTGTTCAGAAACGCCCCCAGACTCCAGTGTTCATCTCTGAGATGCACTAATGACATGTTCCCATTTCAAATTCAAACTCTTTAATGAATCTTTGGATTCTTATGAATCGAGACAAATTTTTAAACAGCACTGCATCTGAGTTACTCTTCAAAGCACACGTGTAAATTGGCACCAGAAATGATCTCTTCATCAGAATTTTAGAAAGCAGCTATACTATTACATTAACTAAATACACAGAGGGGCAGGCACCTTCTATGTACTCCTTTTCCTGGAAGCCTAAAAGGTCATGATCAAAAAGGCTCATTTGCAACTGGAATTAAGCATTTTATTTACAAAAGAGAAGCAAGCTATGTCACGCTCTGCAACTCAAAGAAACGCGGCACACACTGTTTCATTACCACAGCACTAGCAACGGCATCTTCAATCACTGTTCCCTGTACTACTTTCTGTTTTAGGCACTACAAGGTTCCATATCAAACACAAACTGAGGAAACAAAACTACTGTAGTCCACTAGCACATACTTTAAAGCTGTGTCCTACTTCGTTGAAAATAAATTTATGACCTAAAATTAGAACTAAAAATAAAAATGCAGCTGAAGCAATCACAGTCTCTTTCAGTCCATGCAGACAGTGTGAAGTAGAGCAGTAAATTGCTGCAAGGAGACAGAACAGCTCTTAAAACTTGCCCAGCTTCTAGTGTGACAAAAGGGATCACTCAGGACCTCAGCGTGCTGGTGCTCTCGTCGTTTAATTAACGGACTAATAAATTCACTGCTGGCTCACTCTTTATTTGTCTCTTCTCTTGAGAAACCCCAAACCCACCCGTGGTTTACATTAGGACTGACTACTATTTAGCAGTAGTGCTGCGAGAGCGGTACCTGTCACCAAAGCCAGGAGGAACTGGGGGCAGCGTCCACAGGTGCCCCGTGTCCGGCCGGCACTGCGGTCACCCACCAACCTCTGACAAGTTTCGGCGTTTCTAATGCGCGGTTGGCAGCGCTTTTCCTTCCTCTGCCACGGCCGTGCGGTGGGGCCGAGGGACCCACAGCCGGGACGGCTGAATAAACCTTTCAAAGCCTTTTGGCAGCTGCGTCCTGGCGCTCGGGCGAGAATCTCTGCGGCCCCGGGGGCTGCTCCAGACCCTCGGCCGGGCAGGTCCGCCCCAGACCCGCCGCGGCCCCGGCTTCCTCCCAGCTGGTGGTGCTGCTTCCAGCCCTGGCGGCCCGGGTCGGGAGCTTCAGGCGGCGGCTGCCTGCCGTCCCGCGCAACCTCTGCAGGAATAACCCCCGAACCCAATCCGCTCTCCGTTCTCGCACCCGGAGGGGCAGCGCCGGCAGCCTGGCCGGGGCGCCCCTCCCGCAGGGCAAAGGCGAAGCAGGCACTTTCTCCCGCTCCTGACCTTTCTGCACCCCAGCTCACCGCCCGCCGTCCCCTGCTCCCCCTCTCCCCACGGGCTGCGCTCTCAGAGCGGGCCGGGCGCCGACACCTGTGCGCCGGCTCCCTCTCGCCGCCCCGAGAGGGAAGGGAGGCAGGCGGGAGGGAGGGAAGACACCGAGGCCCGCCGGCCAGCACGGCCGCTGTCGCCGTCCGGAGCCGCTCCTCCCATGCAGGCGAGCGGTGGCCGGCCGGGCCAGGGTCCCGGCAGGAGGGAGGCTTACCCGGTGGGAGGCTTGCTGGCCCCAGGGCGCACGAGGGTCTCCATGGCCGGGCCCCCCTCACCACTTCTTAAGGGACGGGCCGGTCCAAGACGCGATCCCGCAGCGGGGCAGCAGCGAAGGTCGGAGGCGGGGGTACCGAGAGGGAGGGAAGAGAGGAGAGCAGAGGAGTGAGAGCCGCCCTCGCCCCCTCCCTCGCCCCCACCTCCCCCGCTCCCCGCCCCGCCGCCGGGCGGCACTGCCCGGGCCGCCGCCGCCCACGGCTGCCCAGCCCGGCCAAGGGCGGGGATGCCCTGCTAGGGCGGCCCCCGCCCGCCTTACCGGGCCGACAGGGAAGCTACGCCGCAGCGCAGGCACTGACAGCTCGGCTGCCCGGCCAGACCACGTCAGGGCACGGCGGGGCTCAGCTGGCCGCTGCCCGGGCAGCCCGGGGGTGCGGGGGCGCTGCGAACCGGTTTCCATGTGACTGGCCGGCACAAACGCAAACACGACCGCCGCCCCCGGAGGCACTGCCGCCCCCGCCGCCCCCGCCGCGGTGTGGGAGAAGAGGGGATGGGGTCACCGGTGGGGGAAAGGAGCGACAAATGCCCCCGTCAGCGCCAGCTCCGAGAACCCTCCTCCGCCTCTTTCGCCGCGAACTTGGCAAACCCGGCGCTTGCCAGGCGGCTGTGCCCGAGGCTGCGCCCCGCGGGGAACGGAGGCTTTTCCTCAGCCTCACGCCCTGCACAGACCCTGGCGCTGCCACCTCCGGCACGTTTCTCGTCATCCCTGTTCTTACAGATGTTTTTTTCTTCTTTCGGAGGCGGCACAAACAACTACTTGAAAACTACCAGCGACTTTGATCAAGAAGAGGGGCTGGCGTGGCTGACGGGGCAGTCATGGCAAGGCAGGCTTCTCCCGGGTTTGCCTTCCAGCGGTACGAGCCCATCATGGGGAAGGCAGACCCACAGCCCGGGAGGTGCGGGGCGCCCGCCGGCATAACCTTCGCGGCAACTCAGGCACCGCGTTGAAAATCTGTGTGTGCTGTTTTAGGAGTATCCCCCTCACGCCGTTTCCCCAGAATATCGACTGTTAACGCTTGTGTGAAAGGAGAACAAGGCTGGAGGCGGGGGAGCCTGCCTAGTATTACTGAGGTACATGCCCGCTGTCCGGCGTGCCCGGCGTTGGGCAGCCTGGCCTCTCGGATGTTTCAGGAGTTTCTCTCCTCTCCAGCCAGCCATTTGCATTACATTGCTTTCCAGGCCATGGTGGGAGGATGGCAGAGATGGCAGACGGGTCAGGCTACCAGCCAACACAGGGACCATGAGACAGGAGCAAGCAGACTGAGTGACATGCCGGTTGAGAGATTTGGGTGAGGAACTGAGATGGGAACGGGAGATGCTGCCTGACTTGCATTTCTCTTGACTGCCTTTGTGATGGTCCCACAGGTTCTGCTTAATGGTCACTCCTTCCCCCAAACACTTCCATCCCTTCAGGCTTTAGCTTGATGGGCATGTTCTGCCCATCGGAGAGTGTCTTGCCCAGTTCAGTAATCAGACAGAGTAAATGCAAGCAGCTTCTTTGGCTCCAAAAGTTAGAGTTTCTTCCTCAGCCAGCAAGACTTGGCAGATCTGGGTCAAAAGCTACATGTGGCTGATGGCATTGCTATCTGGAGAAACCCTCATTCCAGGCTGACTGTAAATGTTTTGAAACATTCAAACATTGGATTAATTTGCCAGTAACAGAAAAGGACGTGTTCACCTTTTCTGTACTGCACGTTTGTCTACCAAGGCTTTTATGTTATGATCAAAATACCTGTTTCTGTGTATTTTACCCCAGTGTGTAACAGACAGGGAAGTACTACTGTATTGTAGTATAGCCATCCTTAACTTTATCTTTTCTTGCTTTGGCAACCTGAGGTCTTCCCTTAATTCCCATCTCCTCAGCAGAGAGTTGAGAATGCTGACTTCTGTTCCCTCCTCTCCATCCCTGCATATACAGATGGCCTGAGGGCAAGGGAGGCAGTTGGCTGTCCTAGCTGTAGGTAGAGAAACAAAAATATGAATTTGAAGAAGCAAAACATGGATCTCTAATTTCCCTGCTACCATGGGTAGAAGTTGACTGAGTTGCCACAGTTCAGTAATTACCCCAGTCATCTGAGCCACATGCCATGGTAATGAGCCACATACATGATCTTAATCTGAGCCCTTATGAAAATAAATAGGCTAGGTTACATACTTTATTTTGCAAGTGGATTGGTTCAGCAACTGTGCACTGTCACTTACCATAGCTCCAGGAATGAATGGTGATCTGTTAAATCATGGGAACTTGATTTCATAGCTTTGTTCATCATTTATTCAGTCATTTTTCATCTCCCCTTTTTTCCTCGGAAATCTTAATGAACTCTTCCCTATCCTAGAATAGATGCAAAGGCTGCACAGGAACCAAACCTCTGCAGAACCGTCCAAACCTTTTCCTGTCTGCATCATTAGCAAATTATGCTGCATCAGTTATTTCAAGAACCTGAAAGAACTTCTCTTGCCTCAGCTGTAACTTTTACTCTACCATGATATACATGAGCAGAGGTGTAAAACAAAATAATATTTGCTTATGATACTCATTTCTTTTTATATAGCACAGCAAAAGAGTGAAAGCCTATTAATTACCGAACTCACAGCACCAGCAGAAGCGACTGCCCATTCTCCTGTTCTTCAGTCCCATTTGGCTGATGGAAAATCTGGGTAAAATGTGGTGAGTACACTCTGCGATACAGCATGGGAATCTGCCTTTCTCCAGGCTCTTTGGCATTGGGCCTGGCTCTTAAAAGAAGGGCAAAGGGGGTATTTCTAGTGTGCATTGTAATCCCCACAACCGTGGTGCTATGCTCATTTTTTAGGCAAAGGGCATTAGTTTGGAGAGGGGCTGTGTGAGTATTTGCCAAGCTCATAAAATGTCTGTGAGACTGGCATGTTCAACCCCACCCCTAGACGGCTTTTAACCCTTTCATTTCTATATAGCTTCATCTCTGTTTAGATGGGCCTCTTTAACATATTTCCTAAGAAAATGTAAACATTTAGGTGACAAAATCCTTGACAAAAAATAGTTTAGGCCTTTAAAAATATTCACCAGAACAATTTCACATTAATGCTTTTGTACAGTCTTTAAAACCTTATTCCTATATTTTCTCACCTTCACTGCTGGTAGTGAATCAAACCTTTAAGGCTGCATTTTTCTTCTGCTAAAACTGGCCTGTAATATTTCAGGAATTTGAGTTTATAGTATAAGCGTAACTGAACATGTAAGGAATCTAGTAAGATGAGTCTAATACCAAAGAATTTGTTTATAAGGTAGCAAAAGAGGTTAAAATTAGCTCAGCATTAGCTAACATGCACCAGTTAACCAAGCTTTTTCTCTAGTCTAGCATGTAATCTTTTCCTATGATTCCACTGTTTGAGGACCATCTTAAAATCAGAAACCAGGTTTGAGCTTAAAAACCAAAGCAAAAATAACAAACTCTAATTTATAGCAAGAAAAAATTATGAATAGAAGTTAGTTAGTGCGATTAGGTTTGGTTAATAGCAAACACACATCTTTAACCACATAAATCCTTTTCCCATTCTCAGCAATCTAGAAGTTGCAATTTAAGCATTAGTCCCTGTAAGAGAGTTGACTTACTGTACAATTGTAAAATTCTTGGCTCTGTAATTAGAGCAATTGGAGCTGTGTAGCCTGAGGCTCACAAAATTCCGTTACTTTGCTATCCACAGCAAAAAAAAAAAAAAAAAAAAAAAAAGAGAAGGGAAGATTTTTCAGAGTTATTTGAAATGTGTCTAAAAGTGGACACAGCAGACAACTACATAATCCAGACTGAAGCTGATACATCTCTATAATATGGTCACACAGTCTTGAATGTAAGAACCGTAGAACTTTGAGGATTTTGTTTTAAAGGTTGGGTATTAATTACACGCTTATTGTTCTTTTTTTTTCACCACAGTTGTTTTCCCTAACATTTTGTTCCATATATTTTGGACAATTGCCCTACAATTTCCTCCCTTTTCTACTATTCCTCCTATGTGTGCTTTTTTCAGTATTTGAAACCCAAGGCCTAGTCTGCAATTGAACTGACATTAATGAAAGAATATTTACCTGGACAGACCCAGTGGGCCAAAGCTCATGTTCTTGGGCTCAGCTGTGGTGAGAACCTTCCTAGGCAAGATGCTAATGTAAGATGTTTTCCAAAACTGAAGAATGGTGTGACTCAAACTCATCTAAACAGTGAGAACATACTTCTCTGAACAGTGTCAGAGAAGGGAAAATATAAAATCAGTTTTCAAGACCATGTCATATTATATGACTTAAAAAAGCCTTTGGAAAATCTTGACTACCTTACAAAACAAATTTCAAAACACTAACTAATTTGTGTAAGCTTATCTTCATTGTACTGAGCTGGGTAATCCCACTTGGTCTGCTGGTCAGGGTGACCCAGCTACGGCCATTCCTCTCTGTGAGGTTTTTGCTCTTTGTTTGCCATGCCAAGGAGAGTCTGAGGTTGTGAAAGCAGCATTTCAGAGATGCAATTCACCACCTCACAGATGCTGGTGCCACTAAAATTCCCTTCATCCTTTCCTCTTTCTGTGGTAAGAATGAAAGTAAGTTGTACAATGCTTAGAATTACCCTCTCTTTCAGAATATTTGTGAAAGAGAAGTAGAGATCTTATGCCACTCAGCCCAGCAGAACTATCAGAAAGGGAAACTTAATGAGGCTTCTGTGAAAATAACTTTCCACAGCTCTGAAAACAGTTCATTTAGAAGTGGCGTGAAGTCTTAGTACAGCACTTTGGCAGGTCGTTTTCCAGTTAGTGGAGTACAGACAGGCCAGGCTTTTGTAAAGTTGGGCAGGACTGACAGGAAGATGGCAGAAGGGACGCTCCATGCATGGTCTAGCACCACAATAAATCAGAAAGCTCCTATGTAAGCAACGGATGTGGCACGATCCGTTCCTTGTGCAGTGTTCCTTGTGCAACAAACTGCATACGCAACATCACATCTCCACCTCTTCAACCAGCCTGCACCTCTCCCAGACATTGTACCCAGCTCTCCAATCAGCAGGCACAGTTGGAGCTGAAAGCGATGGCAGTGAGGAGCACCATCTGCCTTTGAAGCACTGACTGTCATGTGGGGCTTCAGCTACTAACTCCTGGAACCGTTCTTAAAGTTAGTGCCAAATGCCCTTAGAAAACAGTTCTCAAGTGAGCTATGTCTGTACTGAACATTCAGTGTAAGGGTTTCTATATCAAGGAGGCTATTTCTATTTTGATATACATAATATAGTCATGCTATAATCAGAATTATATGCACTGACAGTCCTCTCTGTAAATATTTAACACTGTATGAGATAAGCTTTATTAACATTGTCCACAACTATGTTTTACCTCACAGGCTGGGTTAAACTTCTACCACTTTTAAATAGTGGTTTGGTTTTGTTTTGTTGTTTTTTTTTTTTTTTCAGGGCAATATTTCACTGAAATTTAGAAAGTTTCCATGGTTAGGAGGTAGTGGTATATCCAGGTTTCATTTTCAAATTTCAGGATGGATAAATTACAACAGAGATTTTGTAGAATTTCATAGTTGATTACATAATTCTCGTCTCACACTTGCATCATCTGATGCACCTCTCAGTTAATCCTGATTGATAGCAACACAAATGAAAACAGGATTTGGTTCTGTGTTTAAATCAAAATTAACATGCTATGCATAAAGACAAATACATATCTACTTATGCAAAGAAAAGCAAAAGTAGCAGGCTCGGTGCTGCTACTATTTCTGTTGAGTTACCTAATTTGTGATTGCCTTAGTTTACCAACAACTCAAAGTGCACAAAGATGTATATGCATATGGAACGTCACCAACATTAGATTCAACTTATATTCCTTAATTCTTCAGGGAAAAGAAGACCCTTTGAGATATATCATCTCTAGAATTCTCCATGAACTGAACAGGGACTTGAATAGCTGCTTCCTGGTAAATTACTACATGCACTCCCAAAGGCCTACCTTTTATTCATTCCCTCCCCAAGTGCAGACCTCATGAACCTGCTGAAATCACTAAATGGTATTAATATGAGACTCATAGCCCTGAAGGATAGAACTTCAATGGATACTATTATCAGGGAAGCATCTGAAGATGGCAGATGACATCTGACATACATAAAGCCTTACATATAATTCAGACCTAAGTCACAAATATGAGAGAGTAAATAAGAAAATAACTTACCTTGATGAATTCTTTCTGAACATATTTGGATTGACATCATATACAATAAATTTTTTCTAGCCACCATCATGTCATGATATAATCAGTGGTGTGAAGGGTGGCTTTCCCATCACCTACCCTCTGAGGCCAGCAAAGGCTTATTAACTCTCCTTTCGTACATTCTGTAGGCTTTACACTTTGATATCAATAAGTTAAAAGACAGTAATACTTTTCTTTTTGCTAACATACCTTGAGGCCAATCCTGCTGCTTATTTCTTTTTCCAGAAGATAGAGGTTAGCTAGTTATGGCAAAGGAAGATGAAGGAGATCTTCCAAAGATGTCTGGTTGTACAAATCCAGAAGGTCTTGGTCCAAAATGAAGTACACAAGTACACAATTGTTTCACCACGGTGTCATTGGGCAGACATGGTCATGCAGGGACAAGACAGAGTAGCGCTTCTCTCTTCAGAAAGGGTTGTGGTCACCTTCCTCCCCCTGCTCCTGTAAGCAACACATAGTTAGAAACCAAAAAACTCTCCTTGAATTATCAAGGAAGGGATTGGAGAAACTGTCCGGGGTGGGGGAAATATGGATTATCTGGACAACATCACTGTGCTGAACCAAAGCCAACTGATATTGAGAGATTTTCTACTGATTCCAACTGTTTTTTTCTAAATCTTTTGCATCGCTTGCAAGCATGGGCAGTAATGACTGGTGGTTCTACACAACTTCTCTCATTTGCTCCCCTCTTTCTTTTGAATGTGAAGTTAATCACCTCTTAAGCCTACCTCTAGCTAGTTGTACTGGAGCTACATGAATCTTCACAGGAATCTGCTGTTTACTGGCCCCTAAAAGACAACGTGAAGGTAAAAAGTCTGCCATGTGCTTTAAACATCCTGTACCTGACATGATGTGGTTGATGAACCTTTGGAACCTTTTTATTTCTCTGTCTTCTCCTGGCTTGTCAGCTTTCCTCACCCTGCAATCTCAGTCAAGGGGAGGGGTATAAGTGATTACATAATTAAAATAAAACGACACTCCCTTTCTTCAAGTGAGTCATCTGCAGGTATCCAGAAAATGTACAGCATGAAAATTACCTCCAGTTCAGGGTATTAAGAATACAAAAGTAGCTCCTTAGAGGTCTTCTGGAAAAATAAGTATGGATTACATCTAATTTATAAATAAAGAGAACTACTTTCCTGCAGTTCATGGTTGCAGACTAGGATAACCAGATTACAAAGCTTCCAGTGAATTTGCAACACAGGGTGATACAGTGCTGTGTCGCTTCAGGGACAGCCCAGAAAACAAACTGTGATGCAAAGGGCTGTGCTTGGTTCCTCCTCTGGCCCCATGGCAAGAGCTCTCTTGGCAGCAGCTGGTGTCTGCCTTAGCACTTGCTGTCCAGCCTGTTGACACAGTTTATCTTTCCAGCAGAGTGGGAGGTGAGCCAGAGCCACACCTTTTCTCCACCTTCTTCAGCAGAGATGGATGACAAGAGAGGAAAACAATAATCCCACGGAAACCCATCTTTTCTTACAATGCAAGTATCTATCACAGAAAGGCCTTAGTGACTATGAAGGGTCTAGGATAAAGACCACAAACTCTTCAGTAAATGGGCATGCGTCCATAGAGATTTAAAGGAATAAATTGATTTTAAACATATTCATAAAACGATGCAATATTAAAGGAACCCACAGATTTACATGCAGTTTTTTCTTTTACTAGAAGATGACAAATAAAGGTCTAAATCCTCCTAAAGTACATTAGACTAACACTTGCAATAACTATGGAGGTGCTTTCACAACACTGGCCTGTGTTTTAAGTCTGTCTCAAAAGCCCCATTAAGTTTAGTTATCGGTACTGAACCAAAACACATGGCAGTCTTCACAAACTTTCACTCAAAATGTGTTTTGGAACCTGTCTGCACCTTACAAGGGAAAATTAAAAGTCAGAGAGTGACATTTTAATTGATCATATGTACTTTGCATTTTATGTGCCATACTACCTCAGTTGTTTATAGAGTCATATAATATCCTGAGTTGGAAGGGACCGACAAGGATCATCGAGTCAAACTTCTGGCTCTGGACTGGAACACTCCAAAAATCACATCATGTGTCTGAGAGCATTGTCCAAACACTTTTTGAACTTGAAGGAATTGTCTGCTCGAGTCAGACCCTGTGGGTGCACAATAAGGGTAACCAGCTACGGGTCTTGCAGCAACCTCTGCAGCCTAAGTCATTGATTATGTGAAGTTTACTCAGGGTGCTTGGTGTGAGCAGCCTCCTGGTTGTTCTCATCCTTCCATGTGCAGAAGATAACCTTGGGTCCTGCTCCAATGCAGGAACATGGTGGGGTCCCACCTGCAGACATCGTACATGCCACAGACAGAAGGTATCCATGCCATCCCCCACAGCAGCCTCCTCTCGTGGCTACTGAAACAAATCTCTGTCAGGTTGCCCAATCCCAGCTGAACTGTTGCAAAACTCGCAACATGTCTTAAACAGGTACAGCTCCAGTGCAGGATCACTTCAGTGTAGGTATAACCTTCCTCTTCTCTGAGATTTTAATGTCATAGCACAGGAGAATCTTTGTGCAATTTGAGATGTGGTGCTTTTAACCCCTTGAAAAACAATGGTGTGTGCAAGAGTGACACTGAAAATCCACAGTACTTTGCTACCATGTTTTCAATTTTAAGGTGATTCCCTCGAAAATTATTAAGTACCATTCGCTTACACATTACAATTGTACTTCCAGACTGCTGTCTAATACAGATCTTGAAGACTACATTTGTTACTCTACTACTTTATGAATACCTCATTCCTTCCTGATGATTGAACACTAAACATGTCTAACCCTGGAATTTTCAGATAGATGTAACATAGACTGTAAAATACATATATAATGCTATGATTCTAGTTTTGTTTTCTTTGGGGTGGATTTTTCTTTGGGTTTTTTTTTGGGGTTGTGTGTGTGTTTGTTTTTTTTTTTTTCATACTGACTTACATGGGCACTCCGGATGCCTGTGACTTCTCCTGAGATCACACTTGAAGAATGGCATCCAGCTCTGGGCCCTCACCACAAGAGAGCCATGGACCTGTTGGAGTGGGTCCAGAGGAAGGCAACAAAAGTGGTCAGAAGGCTGCAACACCTCCCTTAAGAAAAAAAGTCTGAGAAAATTTGGGATGTTCAGCCTGGAGAAGTGAAAGCTCCTGGAAGATGTTACTGCAGCTTTTCAATACTTGAAGGGGGCTTATAAGAAAGATGTGGACAGACTTTTACCAGGGCCATGTAGTGATAACACAAGGGGCTAGCAGTTTTAACTACAAGGGAGTAAATTTAGATTGGACATAAGGAAGAAGTTCTCTACTTCCCTACTCACCATGAGGGTGGTGAGAGACTGGAACAGATTATCCAGAGAAGTTGTGAAGGCCTCATCACTGGAAGCGTTCAAGGTTGGATTGGATGGTGCTTTGAGTAACCTGGTCCAGTGAAAGGTGTCTCTCCCAATGCCAGATGGGTTGGACTATAGATGATCTTTAAAGGTCCCTTTCAACCCAAACCACTCTTTGATTCTTGAATACCCACGTGAGGATCTGAATATCTGTGTTAGTGGACTCAAGTGAGAATGTGTGATTCATCATTGACAAAGTAAAGATATTTGAGGTCAACTTGTAGTGGAACCTCAGGATTCAGGACTCTTATCCCTTATTGAAGTTTTTTCAAGGGAAACAGAATCTGGCAGATGAGCCAATAAAATGGATAGGAACTCATCTCTAGTTTAAATTTTATCATAGAAGCTCAAAATTAAATCAGTGGTTCTGCAGTCATCCAACAGCATAATAAGAAAACAGGCTGTGGAAAACTCAGGGAAAGAAATTTTAGTGAGCATGATTTCTTCAACAGTCTTGTGACAATCTGTATCAAGAAAATAACCGATGAAAGTCTTAATAACATTTCAATTATTGGATTAAATCTTGGAAAAGACTAATGATTGAGAAAGGGAAGTGAGCAATTGGCAGGAAAACAAACTCAGAACAAAATAACAAAAATTCTCCAAGGTCTTATTGCAAAATTAGGCTTTTAAATATTTGTATCCAGCCCCCCTCCACTGGGAGGCCTCTGCCCCTGCTCCCTGGAAACGTGAGGCTCATAGTCCCAATATGAAGCTTTGGGAGGAGGGGTCAACTCCTTTCCGAAGGTGGCGAAGTGAGTAGGGTGTCACTACCTCCTGGAAAAGAGAACTGGCTGGCTTTATTTTAATCATGATATCTGTCTTTGTAATCCCTGCTATGCTTTAAGCAAAACCAAGTACCCTTTTATTTTTACTTCAAATGCAAGTAAAACACGTGGACATGAAAGGAGATGCTCTGGGGAGGCAGATGATGAAAGATCCTGCTAACACCATCATAAAAGCAAAGCTGCAGCAGGAAGCTGAAAGGGCGCCCTGGGTAGATTTGTTATCAGACCTTCCAATTTTGAAGAGAGAGAGGTATAAAAATAAGACCAAAGATTTTGAGTTCCTGAGCCCATGGCTGCTCTGATGAGCTGAAGCTATCAGGTTGAACACACCATCAGTGGGATAAGGATTTCAGCCACTTGTGAAGGACTCGTATTTTTGTCTCTTATATTCCCAGGCATTCTTATGATAAAAAAACAAAAGGAAAAACACCTAGGCAGCACAACGACCTTTAACTCAGTCCCTTTGAGTCCTGAACCTGATGACTGGCCCCAAAAATCAAAGAACAACCTCCCCGCTAGACATCTCTGAACCCCAGCAGAGGAGATCCTTTGCCATCCAGTGGGGTGAGGGGGAGGTAAACAGAAAGCCCCAACAGACTATTTCTTTTGTACATTGTGTTACTACGCTCGAGAGACATTGCTGAGAAATGGAGTTTACAAACTGGGGAAAAGTTTGCAACCATAACAGGGATATTTATAGTTTTCTAATTTTTTTTTGAAACTTTGTGAAATGTGTCTGGGCAAATGGCTGTCCCAGACTAAGGCAACAGCTAATGTCAAGCTCTGTGAGCAAGATTAGTTTTTATGCTTAGCCAGCTTGGCCAGGGGATTCACAAGATTTTGTCCTGCAGACTGGATAAGAGGCAGAAAAAAACCATTTTCCTGCCTCCTTGAAGATCCATGTCCAGCACCCCATTCGGTTCAGTTCAGCCTGCTGGCTGTGGGTAGTTCTCAGCATTAAAGCACTGTAGAAATCCTGCAGCCTCAGAAGTCATGCAAGTGGCTGTGCCAGATTGGGACCGGCCAACCAAGAGTGAAGGTGATTTTGGCAGAGCTGCCAGGGCCCACAAAGATGGAGGAGCCAGAGGCGCAACCATCGGGGAGCCAAGCACCTACCAAACCATTGCTTTACAGGACAGTTTATCACCCAACAAATCTTAGCTTTCACTTATTTTAGATGATGGGAAAAAGTCTACCCTGGAAATTGCTTCCTTAGAGGAAAAAGACTATGAACTGTTATAGTTAAAGAATAACTGTAACAGTCAGTTACTATCACTGTTTATCTACCTGGTCAGATTTTTATTCTGTCTTACAAAAAAAACCCCAAATTCCAAAGCTTTGTTAACTGTTTGATTCGTGTCTGCCTCTTACTTATGCCTCTGCTTTTGAAATAGTAGAGTTCAGTATAATTTTTCCAGTTGTCCAGGTGTGGCCTCAAGACGCCGCTTTTGGAGCAACTCCCTTCAACTGGAACTCAGACCTTGTTGCTGCCAGTCATGGCCTGGCAGGAGCGTTACTTCTGAACAACAGCAGCAGTGTTTCAAGGAAATGACTAACCTCTTCTTTTTCCAGAGGATCCCTACTACCGCTGGTATGTAGGATGGAAGATATGTAGTCTGAGGATTAACTAAGACTGTGTAGTCTATCTCGTTAGTTAGAAAAGAAAGCAAACGAGGATTCTAGGAAGAAGAAAGGGCAATGTATTAAAATAATTAAATGCCATCCCAGACTCCAACAGACTCCTTGTCTCTGAGCAATTATGAATAATACTGGGTACATGGGATGAAATTTAATTTAGACTGCAGTTTCATAGTCACTTCAAGCTAATCTAAGTTGGCACAGATTATGAAAAGAGGAACCGTGCCTGCCTGTTTGTCCCTAACAAAGCCATTCCCTCTTTTTTTCCCCCTCTTACCACCACAGCTTCACACACAGAGCAGCTTTATTTGTCTGTGCATGGCATGCAGAGGGGCAGGCAGTGTGCCAAGAGGGACAAGCCCGCTGCTTCCAGAAATACTTTCAGTCTCCCCATGCCCTCTTCTTGGTTACAGCCATCCTGATTACAACGGGCAAAAAACCCCAATGAACAACAGGGAAAGGTTTTGCTAACCCAGATAAGTTTCCTGTTTTGGGGTGGGGTGGGATAGGAGGGTGGTGCAGTTATGTCTTCAAGCTGTGATGACAGTACAGCAACATACCTTGAGTACTGTGAAACAAGGGAGCAGTAAAGACACTTGGACTAGAAATGCCCTGGAGTAGGCACTAATTCTGGCATTTCCTAGCTTAACACTGTTTTATATTATTGGTGTGTAACATATTAACTTCTAGAGGTCACAGCCCATCAGCCCTGATTCACTGGTGACTTGTCCAGATAAATACAGGCAAGTGCAATGCTGTCTATTCTAGACATGGAGGAAAAAAGGCTCTTTTTACATATATATATATATATATAAATTGTTTGGCCCATAAAGATGTTAACACCCTTCTATCCCTGTGTTTATCTTTGGATACTATAATGAGACACTGGTACAATTAATCCTAAATCAGGGAGCCCAAGCTGAATTCAACAAACATTGGGAAAGTACGTGCCTGTGTGCGTACATCTAATTCTACTTTTTCTGAAGTTAATGTGTATTTTCCTGAGTGCAACCTCAGTCCCACAGTTGGACATCTATGCTTGTTTTAATGTAATTGCACAAGACAAAATACAACTAAAACATAGCAGCCTCATTTGGAATACTTAAAACCAAATTACAAATAGGTAATTGAGGTCACATGCTCATTTTGCAGGAAGCTGGCTTTCTCCTGCATCACAAGAGCTGAATAACTGTAAGTCAGTCACTCAGGTGCAAACCTATTTGAGATCTGCTCTTCACCGCCAGAAGATATGCCAAGGGTTCTCATATAAACAAGCACTGTTTACAGATACCTTCTCAGTGGTGGCACTCTATTGTTAAACATTAATTCTGAGGAATGTGTATGTTGTGCAACATTTACACATGCTATTTGGATCTGTTAGCAATTTGAAAGAATGCTTCTGGTAATTTGGGAGCAAAACATAAGTCTGGGAGAGTTTCCTACACAAAATATAGGTGAAAAATAAATTTAAGAGTAAGCAATTTTTATTGGTTTTATTTATTTATTTACTTATTAAAGGTGCCCTGAAATTTGTTTTACAGCCATAGAATATTTTTAAAGAGGGCAAAAAAGACCTTGACAGTTGGTCCCACCTGGTATATTTGCATTCTGCCAGTGGAGGAGAAGAGACACACAAGTGGTAAAAGTGATTTGGCAAAAAAGGATAGGGAAGTAACATCAAGATTTGGGATCATTTCTGGGGAGAAAAACAAACAAGTGCACTATTTTTACTGCAAAGTTCCTGTGGAGAGCAGCAGAGGCAAGACATCTCTGCTCCACGTGTTGGTGGAGAGGAAGAAGAATTCTCTGGAGAGAACAGAGGGAACACTCCTGTTTGCCAGGGAGTCTGCAGCAGTAGTTATGAACACACTAAGTTTTCTTTGTCTTAGGAGATAAGGAAGTGAATCAGAAACTCAAAAAGAGACTTAAGGAGGAAAAAAAAGAGGAATAACTTTCCTGCCAGCAGGCAACTCTACCTGGCCTACAGTTATAGTCTGGGAGAGATGCTTGGGCAAATGCACCTCACTGTCCACACCATACACAGAGTTTAGGTGTTTGTTTGGGAGATGGGGGTGTTTTTGCAGTTTGATATCTTACTTCGGAGTATGTTACTTTGGACTGATTTCATAGAATATTTTGGGTTGAAAGTGACCTTTAAAGGTCATCTGATCCAACTTATCTGCAATAAGCAGGGACACCTTCCACTAGACCAGGTTGCAGAGATCCCGATCCAGCCTGGCCTTGAATGTTGCTAGGGATGGGACATCCACCACCTCTCTTGGCAACCTGTTTCAGTGTTTCACTACCATCATCATAAAACTCATTGACTATGAAGTGAGCCCACAAGACTGTCAGCAGGGTACATGTCAGCAGGTACATGTCAGCATGTCAGCATGCTCTAGCAACTTCAAGGACTTACTGTTTGCTATTTTATGGTATGTTCTGCTTTTTGCTTACCCCAGGTTGGTAATCACTAAGAAGAACTTCCAATTTGCTGTCTTTGGATATTTATCAGTGTAATACTGGGTTGCTCTGTTTAGTATCTAGAGGCTTCCAGTAAAAGAAGCTGGTAGAGTTATTTATTAAGAAGTATTACATCTGATATCATTACTTCTTGGTAAAAGGTTTGGTTTGTTATTTGCTGGGATAATGGGAATACAAGTCAGTGACCATGAGAAAACACACATATACACAGAATGTGTAAATGATGACATGTGTTAAGACTCTTGTGTAAGGAGATTCTAACTGACCCTAGTAGGCAGAGTTATTTAGAATGCACTTAGAGTATCTCATTCAGTGAAGCACAGCACACATAGCAGAAGTTCAACCTGTGCCCTGGAATCAGAGCTGGTCCATATTTTTAGACTCTAAACTCAGAGCATGCCTGTACAAGGGTGCCATTTCAGTATCTTTTCAAGAGCCTGACTCTTGTTGAGAACATTTTTCAAAATGCCCATGGTAGGGAGAAATTGTCTGCCTACATCTGAAGTCAGGAAAAATTCCTCTGGGAGTCGCAGTGACTCAGGAACAGCTGAGCTCTGCCAAACTGGAATAAGTTCAAAGGGAGCACTGCCTATGATCAATTCATTACATAAACCTCAGATAAGGGAGTGGCAAGAAACTTTCCTGCCACCAACCATGAAAAATAGTTAAGGGGAAACAAACCATCCACCACATGGGCTTTTAACAATGTACTCAATCTCAGTAGCGTAAGGGCCCCAATGGGCCTGGTGGTAAACACAGCAGAAATCAAAACCAGAAATCAAGCTGCTGTTCTGAGCCATAATGCTATTTCTTCTAATATCTCCAGGCACATACAGCAGCTGCAGTTAAGTAGATAGCCTTAGGAAATAACTTCTTAATTCAAGAAAGCAGGAGAAAAGTCATTCTATTTCCTCACATTCTTTTTGCAGGGTCTGTTGCTCAAGTTATGAAATTCCTATGAAATGTAATAATAAAAGACAATCATGTGTATTAAGGGCCTACAGAAGTTAAAAAACACCAAAACTGGATCTCAAGCAAGTTCCACACAGGTTTCTATGAACTGATGAATTTCTTTGGGCATCAAACCACTGGGCACATGTGGAGGATCCTACTGCCTCAGGGCTGGTAAAGCCTCTGAGCACAGGTCTTATCAGGAACGAAATGCAAAACAAAATCTGAAGCTGTGTTTTGTACTAAATCTGTCATTATTCAGTACTCAATCTTGTGTATATGGTGATGTAAGTGGCTAGGACCCCCACACAGTTTCTTTGCATGCTGTTCAAGAAAATACTTTTAAAATCCATGGGGGAGAAGAAAAAAGCTTATGGTCATGGTTTAAGCACAACTCTTGTAACACTTCAGCATGCCCTGGAGAGTGCCTAGTTGGAGTAATTAGCAGGAAGCATTTATTTGTTCAAATAAGTTCACATTTGGCAGAATTCTACGAACTACTTACCAAAAGGCTTTTAAGAATTTTACAACAATGAACATGAGTAAGAGGTAAGGTAACACCTGTCCTGATGAAGGTGGGAAAGGGGTGTAAAGAAAAAGAAATTAAAAAAAAAATCACAGAAATGCCTAAGCAAATGAATTCCTAGAACACTTACTTATGCCTCTGCTCTTGAAATACTAGAGTCCAAAACTTCCTGAGGATTAAGTGGGAACTTCTGGGATTCACCCAGAATTAAGCTATGTAAAGCTAATGAAAGGCAATTTGAGAACATCCCCAAAATCTTAAACCTTCCAGGGAGAAACTTTAGCCTCTTCTAGGAATTCATAAAAGAGTTTGGACAGGAGCCATTCCTCCTTCTGAGGTTGTCATTTTTCATGTCAAGAACAACTGAGTACATTTTTCTCCCTTTTCTCTAGGGACTGGGTTGTTGCAGAGAGTAACACACTCAGCTCTGGGCAGGAGAGCTCTCCAGGAGAAAGGCTGTGCCCAGCAGCTTCCTGAGAGGCCAAGGCCGTATGAAATCCAGGTCTCTCCTGTTCACCAACTCAGTAAAAGGAGAATGAGAGCATTTATAACTATTTAAGTAGAACTTAAATCTTACAGGTATCTCTTCTCTGATATGAAAACACCTTTTATTACTGGAATTAAAGTCCTTTTCTCACGCGTCTCAGGAGATGCACGTTTTGCTGAGCTGCATAAGAAGTCTCACCCTAAGGCACAGTGAACATCCAGTTCCATTTAGTGCTGGCACCAAGAAAAATATACTGACCTCATTCTGAGGGAAAAGAAAGTTTGTGTGCAAGCAGAACCTGAACAGGATCTTCCTGAAGAGGTCAGGTGAGAAATCTGAATAACCAGTGAAATGTTTCCTCATGGACAAAATGCATTACATGCGTGAGAAGTGAACCCAACTATTTCCCATATTACCATGGTCCTTTTCATCATGTGTGTCAACATGTCTTTGCAATTCTTTATCATCATCACATTAGGGGTCAAAAACAGCATTTAAAATTGCAAAACATACCAAAGCTACCTCGTAAATCTCAAATAGGTACAAAATACCTTAAAAAACCAATTCCTTAACCATGGTTCCTCTCTGCAGTATAAGTTAGAGTAGAAGATTATAAGAGTCTCACATGCCCCAGAAATAATTAATCTGGTAGTGTCTTTATTCTCTCTTTGCAATTCCCTCAGAGCCAGGTTCAGACCAGGACAACAGACAGGGCTTAGCCTGATGCAGAGGAATTCTCCAAGTGCCTTAAGTCAGATTGACAACAACCCAAACACCCAAGCAAACAAAAAACCTCCAAATATACTAAAAATAAACCAACCAAACCCACCAAACCCCACAATTTTGTCAGAACAGCCAGATTAGCTCTGACTGAAAATCCACCAACAGCAAGCATATGTGGAAGTGAGTAAGATCAAAATGAAAGTTTAAAAGATAAATTCAGGTGCCTTAATAAGTGTTCAGCTAGATAATGTTTCATTTGTTTTTAATTGACGTTTATAGTCTTTATAGCTGCATGATTTTCCTTAAAGTGAAGGAATAAGGAGAGAGGAGGAAATTTAGCAACACCATAATTAACTACTTAGGGCAAATCCTCCCATCAGATTCATGAGACAGATTTCAGATAAGCAGCTCAAATGAAGGATTATCTTGCTAGCAATGCGGAAATGTTGATCAGCTTGATATTTCCATTCTGCAGACAAGAGTTCATGCTGGCTGCTCACTATTTTCTGCAAGGAGGTAAATCTCCACAAAGGTGGCAGGTCTGATCCAGAAGGGATTTTGTTTTTAAAAGCCCTGCACATGACCATCTTGTACCTGTCTGTTTTCAGGCAGAAATGAGATCTGAATTTAAATGCTTCTCAGTGGCCCCCTTTGAGGAGGGTTACCAGGCAGATGGATGCCCTGATGGTGTGATGGATGGGTTGGAGCACATTGAATATGGGCTAATATGATGTCTTAACACAAATATTGGCACTTGAGAGCATCACAGAGTAATCAAGCATTCTGGAAATACTAAGCCCAATTAAAAATATAGTCTTCTATGACTGATAACACCCTCAGAATATGTTTCATGGCATTTAAATAGAACCCATCTAGCCAGTAGATTTAAATTTCAAGGAAAAGAGGCCTATCCCCAACCAGAAATACACTGAAAAAAAGCTTACAAAATTTAAACTGGAGCCTTGTCATATGCTTAACAGTCTTGTATTCACCAGTCTTGTCTGGTGTCTGGTCAACCAATGTGACTGAAAAAGTGAGACACTTCCATTCCCAATGGAAAAGAGAGATAATATTTTGTGGCATCTCATGCCTACCATGCACTTTTCACTCCTTTTGCCTCATTCAAAAGTTGGAGAGATGGCTTGAGCAAAATCCTAATTTCAGTTTCAGGATCTAAAAGCAGTTTGCTCAACGGTCTCTATCTGTTCATTCTTTACGCAGTAGAAACACACATATACATTGGTGAGTTATGTTTTTAACAAGAAAGAATGGATCAGATGCATCAGGGGTGTGGGGGGGAAGATAATACAAAAGATTTATTATTGCTGTACTCACGGAAATAGTACCAGTCTCTTAGATTTTTTTACTTGAATATGGACTGCATATTTCAGCACAGTATATAAAAAATATTCTATGTCTCCAGCTGATATGTTTCCATTTCCATTGTTTGACTTATGCAAATACGTTATGCGTTTTGCCCTCATGCAAAATTAAACATTGTCCATTATGAAAAAAGAAAAAGTGCTATGGTCATGCCACACAATTTCCCCATGTCTAAGGTGCCCACAAGATAAGTAGCCATGTTTTGTAATTGGCATCAGAATTCTTCAGAGAGTCAGCTGTTCATTTAAAATACGTTAAAGTGGATTTCTTTATATTTTGTAATAAGTAGAGTGAATCTGTTAGAACTAAAAAAAAAAAATCTGTTTAAAACTTGGAACCTAGCCTACTCCCACCCTTATTCAGATAAAATCCCATCCCAATACCCCTCAAACAAAAATAATTTTTGCTGAATGCATGCCTAAACAGATAAGCCTCACGGTAAGATTTCCAACAAATACTCAGCAGACTTAGATATCAAATTTCCATCAACTGAAAAAATCCCCCTTTCTCTCCAAGAGCATTGAGATAAGATCGTGTGCAGACATCACATCATACTCTGCTCGTGTCTGTGTGCTTAGCTATGAAGCACTCATATCATTCCTGAAATTATTCATCCTTGGATTCCCAGACATGTTCGCTGAGTTTGAGAGTTACGGTCTCTTGGCAATTGCCATTTCTCCTTCAATTTTTCTCTACACAGGGAAGCCCTTAGAGTATCATGGCTGATCTCAAGAACGTCAGTGGTAAATGGGAAGGATGCTCATACTGCCATGACAAAATCTCTTCAAGCCCTACAACTCAAAGTCAGTACTACTATCTCCACTCAAGCAGCTGCTGCCTGTCAGGGAGAAGCAGATCCTTGTGCTCACAGAGAAGAAGACAGATATCTTTTTGCTTGTTTCACTAGCTCTGGTTTCAGAGCTGATAGAGGGTAGCCGCATTTCTGGAGGTAATCCCGTACTGGAGAAAACAGTCAAATAACATAAAAAATAAATCCAGTAAGCTCTCTGTGACATGCACACACAAATAATGATCATTTGTATGCTTCCAAGCATATGACCACTTACTGAACATAGAAACCAAATGAACAGGTAAAGTGTTGATCATCTCTCAGACAGCAGAGTCACTAGGTGGGATCATTTGCATTATCACCCTTATCCTCTTTTTCAATGATTAATCAGACTCACAGAATGGTTTTGGAAAGGACCTAAAAGATCGTCTATAGTCCAACCACCCTGCTGAGGGCAGAGGCACCTTTCACTAGACCAGATTACTCAAAGTCCCATTCAACCTGGCCTTGCACACTTGCAGGGATGGCGCATCCACAGCTTCTGGGCAACCTTTTTCAGTGCCTTATCACCCTCACAGTAAAGAATTTCTTCCTAATATCTAATTTAACCTACTCTCAGTTTGAAGCCATCACCCCTGGTCCTATTGCTACATGCTCTTATGAACAGTGCCTTTCCAGCTTTCTTGTAGGCCCCCTTCAGGTACTGGAAGGTGCCATAAGGTCTCCCTGGAGCCTTCTCTTCTCCAGGTTGAAAAACCTCAACTCTCTCAACCTGTCTTCGTGTACCTTGTTGATAATGCGCACACGCATGGGTAATGAACTTTCTTTACTGTATAATAAGATAAATAACAACACCTCAAACATATTTCTGTCTTTCTTCTTGCAGTCTTTCCAGCATACATAGTTGCTGAAAAATGGGAGCAGCTGTGCACAAAAGCCTGGGTATATAAATCCCAAGGGCACTCTCTTGATTGCCCAAGCAATGCTATCAGGATTGGTTCTGCCTGCAGTAGCAGACCACAGACCCTGTGACCCAAAAAAACAGCCAAGAAGGACTTTTAGTAAGGATTTTAGTAAGCATCCAATAACAGAATGAAGCCCAACACGTCACTTTTAGACTAGAGTTATTTCTTTTAAAAAAATGCTTTACTGACAGGAACAATTCTCATTTTAGATTCACTACTGCTGTAAAATACTGTTTTCATTTTCCTGTGCTCACCGCTACTCTTTCAGACAGCCTGCAAGGCTCAGCTTTATAGCAGCAACAGTACGGTATATAATACCCTTTTTTACCCCTGTTCCTCCTATGGACAGCTCTTAAAATGTAAGAAAAAAATATCCTTTAGATAGTAATGTGTAAGGTGAAATTTATGGTGAACATTAAAAACGGTGCAGTCTGCAGCCCCTTTAAAATCCAGTAGGTTGTCTAAGATCCTTACAAGGAGTCTTTCCTCAGTTACTGCATAAGAGAGAGAGAAGGGAAAAGCAGAGGGAAGTGATGCCCTCGGTGACCTTGCCCAAGCCCAAGCTTGTGGCTTGACAGTGACTGTGGAGCTGATATTTGGTTGCATCGTTCTTTGCAGTAAATCTCACTCAGGTTGTTCTTGTGAAATAAGTTGTACTTCCTGCAGGAAAAAGAAAGTACCTGTAAAGTACAAGTGCTCTGAAAGTTAGGTCTTGTTTACTTTGTTTGCTGTAGGGTAGTTGCTGGTTACCTTGATTTTTTAATAGCAGATGGAGCTCTCAAAGACCTGAGTACTTCTTGGGTGCTAATTAACGCTCTCAACTCTTACTGAAGTCAGCAGTATTATGGGATTGTTACCCAGGCATTTAACTTGGGTAACTAAGTTCATCTGCTCTTATATTAGACATTGCCTCCAGGAGATAGAACTGAGTTTTGAGTACTCCAGTTTCTTAATTTGTAGACAAATGGGAATCCTTCTTTCTTTCTCTATTAAGAATAAAGGGAGACAGAATTCTGATAGGTGGGAAAGTATATGTCAGACAGGGTGAAAACCTGCATCAGGATCTCTTTGTAGCTGATAAATAGAACTTAGTCCACATAATACTGATATAGAGTGAGAAGAGCAGAAAAAAGTTCTTGCCAAGTCAATTGCCTAAAATGCAGCAGTCTCTAATGTCCTTAGAATTTCAGTCATACCAAATGGCAAGGAAGACAGTCAAAATAGTACAAAATAAATGAAGACCAAAAATTTTCCTTAGAGCATTTGAAAGAGAAGAAAGTTCCTTTAAGTCTACAACTTGAATGTTACAGTCCTTTACTTCAACTTCTTCTCTTTCAACTCGTTCCATTCCTTGCTGTTATATTGTACTTTTTCTTGGCAAAAAGCACTCTTCGTCAGTGATATGGTTTGAAGCTGGCTCGCTGCCAAGTCTCCAAACCTCACCACAAGAAGTACCCCCCCAAACCAAGGGATAAGAGAAAAAAACCCAAGAGAACTGAAATGAGAGAGAGAGACAGCTAAAGCAATATATATAAATATATTTACACTTATATTACAGTTATATACAATTGAAATATATATACAATTTCACAAGGGAAAGGGAAGGGGAAAGGGAAAAAAAAAGGAACAAAACCAAAATAAAATATATATATATATATCCTGATCAGTAGCCCAAGATCTAGCAACTAAAAGAATTAGCAAAAGAATATCTTACTACTCTCCTTGGGACAACAGAAAGTCATGCTGGAGCGACTGCCGGTAACCTCCGTCTCCCAAGGTCGGCAAGGCCTTACCAGGCCTCACTCCCCAACCCGACAGACTCAACAGCAGGGAAACTCGCACCTCCAGAGCCGCCAGAAGGAAAGAGGGGGCAAAGGCCTCTCCTTCTTTCTTTTTATACCCTGGCTTATGTAAAAATCATAGGGAATATCGGGTAAATCTTGGCACTTCCTTGGTTACAAACTGGTCACCAAGGAAGGCCTAGACTAAACTACCACAGTCAGCTTACCCAGTTCGCAAATCACATTTATAGACATGAGAATCATGTTTTAAAGGGCTTGAAAGGAACTGAATTATTAACAAGATCTGCTGTTTAGCAAACATCAATGTTCCCTAATGAATTCAACAAGTGCTATTCGAGGATGACTATCAGAAGTGCTGCTATAAAAGCCATGGAATACCATAGTATAAATTTGAACCTCTCCACAAAGTTATTAGGTTACTGCTGAGTATTAGGATCCAGAAAACATTAACCCTATCTCATTGGGTACCTATTCAAATAATATGAAAGAAGAAGCCTCTTCTTCTGAGAATATAAGAAAGCGGGGGGAAAAAAAAAAGAAAAAAAGAGAGTGAGAAATTAATAACAACAGTTCCCTAATGCAAATTCACTCAGCTTGGGCTTCTAGCCACAATGTCACAGAATCACAGAATCATTTAGGTTGGAAAAGACCTCTGAAACCTAGTCCAACCTTTGACTGATCATCATCTTGTCAACTAGACCATGGCACTAAGTGCCACGCCCAGTCTTTTCTTGAACACCTTCAAGGGACAGTGACTCCACCACCTCTCTGGGCAGCCCATTCCAATGTTTAACAACCACTCAGTGAAGAATTTCTCCCGATGTCCAACCTGAACCTCCCTTGGAACAACTTGAGGCTGTGTCTTCTCATCCTTTTGCTGGTTGTTTGGGATAAGAGGCTGACCCCCACTTGGCTACAACCTCCTTTCAGGTAGTTGTAGAGAGGGATAAGGTCACCCCTGAGCTTCCTCTTCTCCGTGCTAAACAAGCCCAGCTCCCTCAGTTGTCCTCTCAGGACTTACCCTCTGGACCCTTCACCAGCTTCGCTGCCCTTCTCTGGACACACTCCAGCATGTCCTTCCTGTAGTGAGGGGCCCAGAACTGGACACAGTACTCAACAGTGTCCAGTACATCGGGCCACTTCCTCAGATTCTGTCACTGGTCACCACAGAAGAGACATCAGTCCCTGTCCCTCTGCACACAATATTCAAGGTGAGGCTGCACCAGTGCAGAGCAGAGCAGGACAATCCCCTCCCTTGACCAGCTGGCAGTGCTTTGCCTGATGCCCCCCAGGACATGGTTGGCCCTCCTGGCTGCCAGGGCACTGCTGACTCATATTCAATTTGCTATCAACCAGGAACCCTGGGTCCCTCTCCATGGCACTGTTTTCAAGCATCTTATTCCCCAGTCTGTACAAACATCCAGAGTTGGCCCATCCCAAGTGCAGAATCTGGCACTTTCCGTGTTGAACTTCATATGGTTGGTGATTGCCCAGGCCCCATGTATCAAAACGAGCACAAAATTTTTTTCCCAGTTAACATTTTCCAGCAGCACCTGATTTCCCAACAGCTTAAGAATAGCTATTGTAGATAATATCACTCTTCTCTGCAATACTGTTAACAGATTCCATAGGTAATGTAATTTATGTAATAGATGAAGTCAGCATGGTGTATCTTGCTTAAATTATTTTCCACTAAGCATTATGTGAACAAAAACATTTGAACTCAAATCCAGGGCAGAATTTACTAATGTCTCTATTTCATCCAGATCTTCCTGAAACTTGACAATCTTTCTATTGCTTTCTTAGCATTTGTAAAGTACACTACTCTTCCTATGGACATTTTAATTTCTCTTACTGTAAGAGTTTTCTTTGAAGAATATCCATAAAAATGTTAGAGATACTTACATGCTATATTATTTGTGTGGACTTTATATATCATTAGTGTTAAGCAACAAGGGGTTTACATATGCCTTAAGAAGTTTCTCCTCATTCATATCCCTTTTGTTGATACCTCAGGCTTCAAATATGTCTTTAGTTGCTGAATTAGTCCAGCATTTGTTTGTGTATGTGGTTTTGTGGTCTCTTTATTCTTTTTTCAAAACAAAGACCCCGTTTCCATCAGTTTTATTGAGCAGCAACTCAATGGTTAAGGATGTTAGTGGGCCAGATGCCAATATCTCTTTACCCACATTTGATATGAACAAGATGGGGTTACATATTCAAAGTATAACCCTACTGTATGAATAACCACAGTGTCCTCAAGGACCTCACTGAGCAGGCTTCTATTCAGAGTAAATGCAATTTATGTCTTGAATATTTTTTCCTACTGGAAAATATTTAAACCACTGAGTCCCGTTAGTCATCAGTATGAACAGAAAGTAGGTCCTTAGCCAAAAACCTGCAAACCCAAGTTTCCTGACTATCTTAAGAGTCAGAATAAAAATTGGATATTAACTGCTGTCAAATGCAAAAAGTTTGGATTAAAATATGTCTATGGTAAGCTAAGGTATTTAAATTTCTGGCATAGGATGTAATGATGAAGCTGTTGATCAGCCACAGTGCAGGGATGTCACTATCTGGCACATTCAGGTTCATCTCTTAAAATGTCGGGTACCTCACTGTCTCTGTTACATTTGCTTTCTGTAGTCTGTAGTAGCTTTGGTACTCCCCTTAGTTTCATACCAAAAAATGAAGCCATATACAGAAGAAATACACTACATAGAGTAAGTTACACTGCCTGTTTACTACTTACAACATGAACACACCCTCTTCTCATAGCAAGAGAACAACTCACAAGCAAGAGGCAGGCAAGAATTGTTCCCACTTCCATAGCAAATCAATTTAACAGCAAGGAAGGCTTCCTCATGTTTTCATTTTCTACCAATGTTGTTCTTAACAGAGTCACACTAGTTTATTTCCCCTTACTGTCAGTGCAGGACACTGGCATGAGGCATTCATACAGGTAACCTCAGATGTTATGTCTTATCAGGCAAGGGCAGAGGTGTATGTGATTTCTCTTCAGTTTCACAAGAACAGCAATAAACTAGGTTTCCAGAGGCCAGGTTCTTTACATTGACTTTGTGCTTTTCTCCCTCTCCTTGATAACAATGCAAATTAAAGTATACATAACAGGACAAGCCATCTTCTTGCATGACAAGATTTCGGTTTCCAATATAGGAACAGTATTTGCAAGTCAAAGCCCTTGAGAATAGGGTGCAGCAGTTTGAGAGTTCAAAGATAAAAGGTCTGATCCCACCATAGGTGAAAGTGAGATCACTTCTTTAACAATTTAGGATTCAGTGTGAGTTCTCTACAGGACATTAGAGAATCTGAGAAATGCCAGAAATTCAGCAACACTGAGTCAATGTTTTCACACAATTCAGAGAAGAGTGTTTTCAAGGCTTAAGATCTATTAAAATTAGCCTGAAATTAATCAAAGAGTGAAACAAAGAGACCTTATTTCCTCTGGAGAAGAAAAACACCCCTGCTGCTTGCTTCACCTGAAATAACTCCCAGTTTTGAGGCTGCTTAACTAACTATTTTTGGTACACGGAGTACACTGATAAAATGGATGCATCTTAGTCAAAAAGACAATATGCATTGTTTGAGATCACAAAGGAAGCAAAACCAAACGCCAGCACTTGTAAAGCAGTCTCTAAAGTTATCTCCTCCATAAACATACTTGGCTGCATGGCATACTTAACAGTGTCTTTAGACAATCTGGTATAACAATCATAAGTAAAAATGACATTTGATGAGAACTATGATTACAGAATAAATGGAGAGACTGAGTGGAAAAAACATTATTTTTCTTTTAAAAGGAAGTAATTGAGTTGCTTGTGTGAAACAGAGCAAGCAGGCTTATAGAAAACACCAAATTATACTAATCCAAGGTCATATCTGCAACAGTGTAAGATTCAGTTTAGATGTCATATTGCTATAAATTTCTCTGTTTATTTCCCACACTAGTTTTCACTAGTTTATTTCCCACACTAGTTAAATCTTTTTTTCATGCTTCTGTAACATGTTTTGATTTACCCAGGGTTATTCCCAGGGATGGTTTCATGTTGATTCATGACATCAGATTATGAGCTGTATGAAACACATAGCATAGTGCAAACATATTTTGCAATCATCCAAGCAAGTGTTGAAGATGAGGCTTTGCTTTGCTGCTGCTGATATGGAAATCACTGCTTCACATCCAGGCTTAGTGGCAGGCCAGAAATACGGGACCGAGCAGGTGGGGTTGTTCGTTATCAGCTGTGCAGGACACGGTTGTGCGCAAATATTTTCCTCGACCTTTCAGTAAGTAAATCATTAGCTGGAGACATGTCCTCCTCTGACGCTTCCATTCAGTATTGAAGATTGATTTATGAGATAGCATTAACTGGAGACTACAGCACATGGGGCTTTATTTCTTCTGCTAGGAGGAGAAGGAGTATCAAAAGGCCAGATTTAGGACATTCATTTTTGCACCCATGGCAGAAAAAGAGCTTGCTGCTGTTAAAAGCTGAAACATCTTGCTTTTCTTTTAATTCACTTTGAGTCAGTCCCCGAGTGGCATGTTGGGACAAAGAAGGGGAAAATTAAGGTAGCACACAGCTGCTTACATACCTCACAGGCTGCCAGCCAGTTCACAAAAACCCTTTTGTCTGCATGGGCTGTCTGAAGATGGCAAATGCTGGTGACCCAAAAGATTGCTACAGTGATGCCACTTGCAGCCCAGAATCAGGTTCTGGCTGTTAACACCAAATCAGATTGAAGTTGTATCAGGCATTGAGTTCCTGTGCCAGGTCCTCAATTTCACAGCAAATTTACCAAGGTTAGCAAAGCGTTATGGGCCTTCCCCAGCTGAAGGTGTGGGGTTTTATTATGTGAAATGTGTGCATAATATTAGATTGTGAGCAAGATGCCACAGGCATTAGGAAGCCGTCTGGTGCATTGAATGCCTAAGGGCATGTGGATGACTCACTGGAATTTTGTTAGAACACAAGACATCTGCTTAAATATGTTTCCTGCCAGTCCTTTTTCACGGCTGGAAATAATGGGCTAGAGGTTCTCCCCTACTCTACCAGCCCTGGCACCAAATGAGTGGAAAACTGCTGTAAGCCAGACTCTGGGTTTTCCCTTTGAGTGACAGGAGCTGCCGCTTTGACAGGGTGGTAAAAGGACCCTCCATCTCTCACAATCCTGAGGGAGTACAGGAGGGAGCAGCTCTGCAGTACCCCAGCAGCCCCAGTGGTTCATTCCCCCACTACTCCAGCCATGCTGAGGCCTACACTATAGCCTTCCCAGGAGCTATAAACTACCACAAAACCCTTTTTATCACCTCTCCCTGCCTTTCAGAAGCTCCTATCTCATCTTATGCCATCATACCTACCATTGTGACATCAATTTTATGCACAGAAATAGCAGCAATGATTCCATTGACACTGTGATGTCACATGAAAATTACAAAGGTAATTTCCTATTAAAGGCAACAAATTTGCTTCAACAAGGTGACTGTAAACTAGAATAAGAAAGACTTTCAGAAAAGCAAAACAGTTTGCCGAAGCTTTTGATAGATTTGGTTCTGAAGATGCAGTTCTCATGACACAACCTGACTTCAAAGGAAGTTTTAGCATATAAAATACATAGATCTGCACAAACGTGATGAATAACAAAGTGAAGTCACTGTAATAGCTCTACCTAAAACCATATATCATCATACTTTTTTCTCTTTATGCTGAAGGGTCAGACCTGATTGCATTGCTTTTAGAAGACAGCATTTCAGCTACAAATGACCGCTCACAACTATTTCATGTTAAAAATAAACTTTAAAGTGAAGTACCAGATGCTGCCATGAACATTCCTCAAAGCTTTCATGTGATACTCACATCTGTTCAGCTGGAAGAGTGTGTGTTTCAAGCAAACTAATGGCTTTTAAGTGGAGAGAAAGAAAGAGCAAAACAGGCAAAATAATGTAGAAGGCACTGGGGAAAAAATTAACTAGAAGTTCTGCATTGGAATAATATCACTTAGATAAAGTTTTGGATGGAAACTTGGGTCACAAACAGAAACTGTTTAAAGCTGCCAGAAACACAAGCAATTATTTCCTGGTAAAGTAGCAAGAAGGGAACTAACTTTTCACCTGCATAAAACCACAAAGTTTTAGTGAAAAAGAGCCATCTCATCTTATGGTAACTTATTTCTTCCTGCAACCTTTGGAAATGTTACAATTTTGCTGAAAAGTTACCCTCACAGAAGCTACAGGTGGATGTTGATATCTAGTGAAACACTAGGAAATGATAAATCTGGTTTTATCTAAGTGTTTTCTTTAGTTGTGATATTCCTTCCCACTGATTTATAGACAAAAGCATGTCAACAGGACCTCTGGTCCTAGTTTTTAACCTTCAACTCACTGACTTGTCATCTTAGTAAGCACAGGAAATCTTCAAAAAATTAACACGTCTAGAGTGAATATTGCTCTCCTCATTGGTAAATCTTCATATGCTTTACAAGTCATCTCAATTAACAGTTTACACAAGTTTTAGAAGATTCTTATGGAATAGTACAGGTGTTGAGAATTATGTCCACTTCAGAGAAGTGGGAAGTGGGCCAGCAAAAATAGGTTTATCACCCCAGGCCACAAGAAATACCAGTAAAAACAGGATCAAGCAACATGAATTCTTAGCTGTTTCTGTTAGAAGAGACAATTAGTATGTTTCCTAACCACAAGCAGCAGAGAAATGGAAAAAAAATTACAATTTTTAGAAAGTGGTATTGGAAGTAAAATATCTTGTTTCCTGCAATTGAAATAGAACTGTGGAAATAATTTATGAACTTTTAGCAAAATAGAGATAGAAAGAAGAAAGCCCAAACACACTGCTGTTCTACCATTTTCATAATAAGTCCGACTCTTCTACACTGGCCAGACATGGTTTGCACTGAACCAATTCTGACTGCATAGAACATCCATACTTAACTACCTCCAAAAACCAGGCCCCGGTTAGGATTTTCTGAGCCAGCAGCTTTCAATGAAGGTAATTGACCTTAATTTAGTGTTTAATTTAGTCTAGCATCTAAACCACTTGGAGGTTTGTGAGCTTTCCACGTATTGATCTTAAAGACTTGTACCTGAGAAAATCTGATTGAATGTTCTATGGTCTTCCCTCAACATCAGTATCTGAAAACAAACATGCAATAATTTACTCTTTTTGTACTGCTTTGTGCTGCAATCAGATGAGAACTCAGGTTCTCAAGCCAATTGAAAAAGATGTTCAGAATGGTTTTTTTTGAGGTGCAGTGGTTTTAGTTTGGAGGTTTTTTGAGATTTTGTGTGTGTGCGTGTGTTGGGGGGGTGTTCCCCCTGTATACATACACGTACTAAAGGATAACATCACCTACTGAAGGTGATGATTTTTACAAAGCTTGTTATTGCATGTTATTGTTAGCTACTCTGCAAGCAAGGAGAAAACTGCTGAAAGCATTAAGTGACTTCTTCCTCTGCCGAGCAAAAAAGCTGTGTCCCCTCAACACTATACCATTGCTATTTCACCCTTAAAAATAAAAGCCCTTCAATTCAGCTGCAAATAAAACAACTTGGGGGCTTAGGAAATATTTTTGGGTGTATTTGTAGCCAGCCACAAGTGCCAAGGAAAAAACATTCTTGTTTCTTCAACATGCTCTTATGTAATTTGGCACAAGGCATAAGTAAATCAGCTGGTGAGCAGTGCCTGAACTAGGCAACGAAACAGTAGCTTCAGTCTTTATATAATATATTCTAGCTTTCTCTTTATAATTTAAACCTAGTAACAACAAGAGATAAATCTTTAATCGCACTATACAATTTGGGTAGGATAGAGAGGGAGTTTATTTCATCAAAAGACTTTCATGTCTGGAATTTGAAGCAGCTTTATATTGAGTTTTTATTGCTATTATTCTGTTATTCATTGGCAGAATTTATTAAAGTGGTGTTCTATTAACTCTATCATACTTTGAGCAAAATCTCACTGTAGTAATTGCTCAAACTTCTGCTCTAACTTCTCTTCAGGGTTGGATTTGTTATAAAAGTTAAAGTCAAATGCATGTTTCTGAGTTCTTTGTCTCAAGGTGACTGATGAATTAGGAATTAAGAAATAACACACTTTGCAAAACAACTTTGGAATATTTCAACAGTGAGTGCTTATTTTCCCTTATTTTCCCAGCTCTTTTATTATTTTTGAACCAAATTTCTTGCTAACAGTAATTGGTAAGAAATTTTGGCCAACAATAGGAAATTATTTATTATTTGCTCTTCCATGCATATTGGAATTTATTTTTATGATAAGAAGAGAAAATTTGGTCTTTTCCAGTCTTTGAAAAATTTTCACGCTAAACCTTTCTGATAGCGTTGCTAAACTAAGATCACTTCCTTGATAAGGGATCCTGCCTAGCATGTGGCTATTTATTGGAAAATTTGTTCTGACTGTATGCACAGAGCCTGTCTGCTAAATGACCACAGCATTTGTTTTCAATAGATGTATTCAAATGGTGCCTGGAGCTCTATGTACTAGAAAACTATTTCATTTCAAGGTAGGGTTGAATTCATGTGCTATGCTGGTGTCTGGTTCAGTCGGAAAGTTCTTTTTTTTTTTTTTAATCTATTGAAGTAACAAGCAGTAACGAGCAGAAGTCTTCTTTAAAAATTTTGCAGAGATATAAATGTATTTTTCCAATATAAAAGCTCTTTTGACAGGTGTTCTTTCATTTCTGGATCCATCAGTATAGACTACAAAGGCACAGTGTAGTTTGGACTAGAAATAGCCTCTCTGGTTGTAATCTATTAAGTGCTCTTAAAAAACCCACCCACTGATAAGAACATTCTGTCCTTTTGCCTGGAAGTGGTCTCTACCTGAGAGGTGGCAGGAGTTTTAAAGCAATTTGTTACTGTATCTTTATTCATTCCAAGTTACAATATCTGGGGAGCTGTATCAAGGCTGCTAATGCACAGCTCATTCTTTCCATCACATTTTTATCACCAGATTTAAATACTAATTAACTAATAGGAAACAGCTAGGCTCAGATAAGGGTAGGCCACTTTTGAGATGGATATATCATATGGAGATTTTTTTCCAGTCAGCACCATTGTACTAACATACAATACAAGTTGTATTCACTGAGTAAACATCAGGAATATAATTAGTGAATATACAGCTGGAATAATTGTGAAATACTAAATTCAACTTAAAAAGTATTCTCCCTGGGCATTTTATTTTTTTGCAATGCATATTTGATTCAGTGCTAGTCACACAGGTACTGAAATATGGTGCTTAGTGAAAGAGAACTCCTTCATCCTTTTGGGAAAAAACTGGGAGCTACTGAAAAGCTAAGGCTGGAGGTGGATCACAGTTTGTCACCTAGGTCTGAGTTGTAAAGACCATGGGCTTTTCTCAAAGGTGTTTTTATCATGATGTTCACAACTGCTTTTTTATTTTGTTTATTCAGTGGACAATGAGTCACTGTCTATGTTGAAGAGTAATTGACAATTCTAGGGGATTTCTTGTTGAAAGAGCTGCATCTCTACATTTAACCTGCCCAACTGGTTTAAACAAACTATGTTTGGCTCTTGTAGATTCCACAAAGAGTCTTTGTTTCCCACTGATTTTCCCCCAACCCTCCCCCACTCCCTCTTTTACTTCCTATAGTTAGCAATTACTTCTTTTGTTGCATGTAAATCATTTAATTACTAGGAAATGTAAATTGATGCAATTTTACAAAGCTCAATATTTGTTTTGCCACCCCCTCCCCCATCACGATGACAAAGGTGATAGAGATTATGACAAAAACCCCCAACCTCTTCTTTCCAAGAACAGAAAAGCCATTACTGCTTTTTTGCCATATATTCTAGAGATAAGGAAGTTCAATGAGGAGGAGAAATTAATCTACACTTCTGTTTTTAAATAAAAGGAACACAGAATGACGTGCTTCTCAACACAGTGATGCCTATAGTTTTAACTGCTGCTTTTTAAAAGGCCTTATAACTAGATTAGGCAAAATCAAAACTAATCCAAAAAAACAACCAACATGTTTTCATTAAGAGAAAGATTTGTTAGATTCTTCCTGGAGATTTGGAGCCAGGATCCTCATTTACAGATTTACAGAAAAAGGAAAAAAATTATGAAAATTTGTTAGAAGCATGAAAAATCAAGAATCCTTTTGAGATCTGAGGCTATTTTCTGACAGTTTTTGTTCAAAATATTTCAACCAAATGACCTGCAAATAAAAAAATAAGACTAACTTCTGAAATCTTTGAAGAGAATACATCCTTTCAGTGAATTCAATGAGTTGGAATTCAAACAATTTTTTAAAAAAGTATGAGTTCTAAAGAAGTGTTTAAAGCAGAAAATTAGCTGAAATCTGGACCAATCTGAAGTGCAAACCCACCTTTAATTATGTATTCATTTTTGTGCCAAGGCTGCTCCCATGCTGGGAGTGTGAATAGAATACACTGTTCATTTGGACTCATTTCGCTAAAAAGCCCCACTTGAATTAAAACATAATGGAATATTTCTCCAGTTAGACCTTTTTGTTAGTAGTTCCATCAGTTGCTGTTGGGACTGCAGGTGGTTCTGAGGTGTAGGTAGACAGTCTGAAAAAAGTACTCCTTTTAGGTGCACTGTTAATGGATAAAGAGATTAATCTCATCACAAAAAAAACCCCAACCAACCCTGCACTGCCCTATAGTTTTTGGCATGGAGACTGGGGTGGGGGGGGGGAAGTCATCCCAGCTCCCTGTACAGGCTGTGCAAAAGTGTTGCCCTCTCGTGGCTCGTGTTGCACTAATGCCTTGGAATCTTAATTAAAACTATACGAAATTGCTGCTAACATCTGAGAAGAGGAATCTAGCTTCAGCAGAAGCAGCTTTGCTGACATGGGAAAAAAGGCATTGGTGTTTCAAGATATCCATTTATTAAGCTCTGGCTTTCATAACTATATGGATTATTTAAGACAAGTATATGAAACAAGAGCAACACCCTTTTGTCAATTTCTTCTTAGTAGATTTTTTACATGTTAAATATTTTTAAACAAAAAACATGTATAATAATTGTCCAGCAGTTATTCCAGGAACCGTACTTAAAATTCCAAGTATTTTTAAAATATACCAACACAAGCACATGTTGATTAACCATCTTTTTTCTACTCTGTAAATGCTGCACTTCTGAACTCATCTTGCTTTCTGTGAACTGTTTCCAATCACTGCTTAAAAATTAAAACTTCCCAAGTAATACTGCTAGCTTGAGTCCTTGCTTAAAGGAAAGTCAAGTCCAAAGCCCATAAGTATTCAGATGAGTATTTGTGGAAAGATTTGTTTGTCAGGCCATGGTTCTCACAATCAATAACTGTTCAGGGCACATCATAAGGCTTAAGAAAGATGTGTTTCTACATCAGCACGATCAAGTTCAGGTGTCCAAAGGCAGCATCCTTCTTATGTCTGGACACTCAGAACTGTTTCTGTGTCTTCAAATGTTAAACTGCTTAAAGTATGGGGCACCACTTCCCCTGAAAGGGGAGAAAAAAAAGAAAAAAAACCCAAACAATAAATCCAACACCCAAAAAACCCCACAGAAAAAAACCAGAAGTCCCCAAACCAGAGAACTTTCCTTGGCTGTTGGAGGGAAGGTCCATTTAGGATAAGGAAGATGGGGTCAGTGGCAAGGGATGGAGGAGTCACCATTTCCCCTCGCTATCTGCAGCACACTGGATTGCTCAGGCCACTGAGCATGAGCAGCCATGGAGACTTCTAAGTTGTGAGATGGGGTCTCAAAAATGTGAAAAGTGCTAGGCAATGTACCTTTTAGCCTTCGTATAATCATTGACTCATTAAGGTTGGAAAAGCCTTCTAAGATCATCAAGTCCAACCTTTGACTAAATACCATCTTGTCAACTAAACCACAACACTAAGTGCTACAATCCAGTTGTTTCTTGAACACTTCTGGGGATGGCGATTCCATCACCTCCAAGGGCAAACTATTCCAATGCCTTACCATATTTTCAGTGAAGAAATTCTTCCTGAAGCAGATTTAATTGGAACAGTACTAATTTGGCTGATAACATAAGCCTTGGAGGGCTGTCAAAAGTATTCTGCATTTTCAGTCTAGGAGGCGTGCTTGTTATTGTTAGTGCCTCACCTACATATATTACTGTATTTCTTCTGTAGATTTCTTGCCAAGAAAAGCAAACGTAAGGCAAAAGAGTATAATCCACAGAGAAACATGATATTTTCCCATTTCCATGACTCTGTATCTATGAACGTTGATTTATACAAAAGCACTCAATAGACCAGAAATAAAAAAAAAAAAAAAAATTTGTAAAATACAAATTTGTACTATATTGTAGCACTTATGTCCCTTCAGAAGTGCTGACTGGTGTCCATAGGAATGTATTACGATTTTGTAATCATATTTCCTTTGTCCTGGAAAGACAAGGCATGAGAATCCCTCATAGGTACACGAGCAACACTGAAGATGGGTTATTTGGCGGTATCTTGCATAAATTAGCCCAAATAATTTACCATCTGCATAACTCTGAGCTATAAGTAAACAAGATGTTTTGTTTAACTTGGGTGATAGTTCGATCCCATCACCTGTACAATTTTATACATGTTTTGTTGTTAGTTTTGTTTTAATTCTCATCTGGATAATTTCTTCCCTACTACTGTGCAAATACCAACCTCTCCAGGTTATTCCAAATCCTCTTCATCCACTACATGTGTAGCTATTTCAAGAACAACTAATGATTTGGTGAATTTTCATATTTATTTAAGCATCCAGATGCAGACAGTTTAACATTCCTAGAGTATTTTTCCCATAATACAGTTTTCCTAAGACTATCTGATTCAGGCATCAAAAACAAGGCACTTCAAATAGAAAGTTAAAATTTTGACAGTTTTCCATTTCATTTTTTTAGCTTCTACTTCCTAGAAGTCACCCTCATAACTCTATGACTAGTACAATCTCAAAGTCAGGTTTTGTTGGTTTTCTTTTAAATTTGAAAGTTTTAGTATAATAAGATATTTCCTTGTTATTTCAGTGGATACTGAAATGGATATCCAGTGGATACTGGCTGCCTTAAGGCCCTAGACAAAGTTTTTCTAAATAAACAAGACTTATTGAAATGACAGTCTGTATTTATGATTCAATAGTTGGTTAAATAATGGTGGGAAAATGAGGAACACCAGCGTTAAAGATGGAAGTCCCTTTAGGCAGCAAACTGGGAGTTTGCCCAGGCTATTAACTCTCGATGTCATTGATGGAAGGCTACTGAGCTGTCAATGTGAAGCTTTTTGGTCTTCCCTAAATTTCCATGGTGATATTATCTAATTTGTTGACAGAAGTTGCCCATTCACATTTTCAGTGTTGGCCGTGGCAGAAAAATGCCGTCTGCCAACGCTGCTGTTCAGCACTGCTGGCAGGCTACAGGAGCAGGCAGGGAGCAGCAGAGCAGGCAGGGACCCGAGGGGGACTCCTCCTTGCAGTGGAATGCTCTCAGCTCCTAACTGAAAAAAACTGAAGTCTGTTCTTATCACAGCTCTGAAGTTCTAAAACATGTATCAAGGTAACTAGGCCATAGTGATACCCCAAAGCACCTTTTTTTTTTTTTGTCATTTACTTGTTTTTAAAGAATATTTGTCTACTACAGGTAATTTTCTGTCTTATTTCAATACATTTTTTCCACAACTTTTTTTCTCAATCTCTTCCCTGTTTCCTTTTACACTTTGCAGCCAATGTGGTCATATAATCTTCTGTCTTTTCTGCTTACATCAGGCATCTGAAGACTTCAACTGGGAGCCAGCATGCTTTGGCAAGGATATTGAAAAAAAATCTCTGGTCTCTTCTGAAGATTGAAGATAACTAAAGTCTTACTTTCAAAGGAAATAAAGTATATAGCACAAATGCTTAACAGGTAAAGGACTTGTTTAAACATCTATGGAACAAGGGGACAGAGAATATGCTCAAGACTTTCACGTGTGTTTTATTATCTGTATTTTTCCTGTGTCTTTTGGCAGGAGAGAAACAATGAATATTCTGCCATCCTCTTTCTTCCCTGAGGACTCTCTTGTATGTTTGGCAACATTGCCTGACCAGGACCTGTCCTTCACACCAAGATTGAATAAACACTGTAAGCAAACGAAATGACAGACATCAGCAAGGGCATAAAGCAGTATTTGTCCTAGGCACAATACCTTGCCCCAAGGCTTATAAAAATACAACAGCAGTAAACTGCAGTGTAGAGCAACTTATGACTTATGAGGAAACTCGTGACTGCTAATAAGGTTTGTTGACAAACACTTGCCGAATATGTTATCCATCTATTACCTGTCCAGCACTCTAGTAAGCTTACAGTATGCTTTTCCAAACTAAGGAGGAAAACTCTACTTGATTTTCCATAGCATATTTAATTCATTAAATAGGTAAAAAACGCACTAGAAAATATTAAAAAAACCAGTATTTCAAAACTAGGTTTATTTGAAAACCTGAGAGACTATCTAATAAAAAGAGTTGTTTCATAGAAACTGAGTAATAAAAAAACCAGACAGTTTCAGGATGTCTTTCGTATGGTATCTTCTGTCAGGCTCAGGCTAGCTTGTTTACTGTCCTGTATATACAAAACACAAGCTTCTGATGCTGAGTGCACTGCAACACTGCCTGCCTGAGAAGCTTAAAAATAATAAATTATAAGCCATTCTACCCTAAAACTCACACAAAAGCTATTTTGTCTTTCTGTTAGACTCAGTGTAGTTTTGGTTTCTATTTCCCTGACTTTAATAATTATGTCTTAGTCTTCCTGACTGCAGAGACTCTTCAAACAAAGTATCATGCTTATTAAATATATTTCCTGCCAAAAGACTCCAAACCAAAGAAAACCAAACTATATATTTTTAATGTTTGAACCAATAAGCTTAAAAGTTGAAGAGCAGCACAGTGTCTCTTAATGTTGTGATCACCCTTGCTATTCTTTATCCCCAACAGAGGAGGACATGAACCTACTTGAGTTAGTCCAGAGGAGGGCTATGAAGATGGTCAGGGAGCTGGAGAATCTCTGACCTATGCAGACAGGCTGAGAAAAGTGAGGCTGTTCAGCCTGGAGAAGAGCAGGCTCCAGGGAGACCTTAGAACACCGTCCACTACCTAAAGGGACTATGAGAAAGTTGGAGAGGGACTCTTCACAAAGGCATGTAGTGATAGGACAAGGGGGAATGGCTTTAAAACAAAAGAGAGCAGATTTATATTAGATATGAGGAAGCACTTCTTTATTGTGAGTACTGTAAGGGTGATAAGGCACTGGAGCAGTTTGCCCAGAGAAGCTGTGGATTTCCCATCCCTGCAAATGTTCAAGGCCAAGTTGGATGCGGCTTTGAGCAACCTGCTCTAGTGGAAGGCGTCTCTGCCCATGGCAGGAGAGTTGGAACTAGATGATCTGTAAGGTCACTTCCAACCCAAACCATTCTATGATTCTATTTTTAGGTGCTAACAAAAAGTCCTTGTCTCACTGCTGCCCTGAATAACTATCTGTTATTTGGACACTCTAGAAAATGAACTGAATGCCTTCTGGTCTCAGAATGCCTTGTACTCTCTCTCATAAGAGAAAGCGAGACCATGAGCTTTGCTAGAGATTCAGGTTTTGAAAACTCATGAGATTCCAGCATGTCGACATCTGATTCAGGTACAGGTGACAATAGCATCTGGTCTTGCTGAATAATGAATTTCCATACAGATTCAATTCAGCTAAACACTTTACAATTACACTTTTGGGAGCGCTATGACAGCTGAGGTATATAAATTTATTATGCAAGCATGTTTTTTAAAATAGGTACACATACGCACTTTTTCTTAGGAAGGGGCTAATCCCATCAACAAACACTTTCACAGTTTCTTTTGAATGTGGGCAACTGCATCAATGAGAGTATGTGGCTCATAATATACAGCTTCACAAGGCAAAGGAAAAATGTTGAAATATAAAAACACTACCTCTTCCAAACTGTCCTTTTAATTACAATTCTTCATTGAATTCCAGCTCTAGGCTTAATACAAAGTGGTGGCATAACTAGCTAATGGAGCACTCTGCTTGCTAATAGTGCTCTGAATCTCTCAATTTACTTTGGCTCTGAAAATCAGAATTAGCAAAAGAATGCAAGAATGCATAGCCCTACATAACCTAATACACCATTTTCAGAAAATGCTGTATAAAAAGTTCAGAGCAGCTGTTAGTGGATGCATTTGGCAAGTGTCCTATTTCTGTGATAGTAAAACCCCTTTCCCTAAATGCATTTTGATCATTCTAGAAGAGCTTTTATTTTGATTTCATGACAGAAAGCCATATGGGCAGAAAATTAGAGTACCTTCACAACAGGGTTACTCCAGGGACCACTTCAAGAAATAACAGAATGATTAGGGTTGGAAGGGATCTTAAGGATCATCTAGTTAAATACACTACAGGGTTTTCAGAAGATGGGATAGGTTTATTATTTCGGCTCAAGGGTGAGACTTCAAACCAATACAAATAAGGACAAAGTCAGTGCCAGAAAAGTTACTATGAAGTGCTATGATACAAAGTTTCACCTCCAAATATCACTTGCTATTACCTGAAATAAAGATTGGCCTTGAAGACACACATGGTACAGATAGCTTATACAAATTCAAACATTAGCTTAGTTCTAAATTTAAATCTTTGACTTCTAATTAATTACACATCATTTACCTATACACACATACAGTGTCTTCTAAAAAGGCTGAGTATGACAGTCAAGCCCAAATATAACAGAAAAGCTGGAATCAAGCAATGGTGACCAACATTATGTCTTCCTCTCAGTGAATAGTAAAGCAACAATTTCTAACACATTTAAGTGGCAGAGGTGCCATTCCAGTCAGAAACCCCAAAAATAAAAAGACAACTTGATCTGATAAACAAAGTAATGCACAAAGAACTTCAAAGACCCAGGACTTTTTCTGTGAAGGTCTAGAGTAATGCTGGAGGGGAGACATTGTTCTCTGGGCACTCTTGCCCAGAAGTGGGATAACATGTTCAGTGATACTGAACAAGTTCCCCTCCATTAATTGGTACTACATTAAAAAGGGAAACCTAAATGAACAAGTAGGTGCTCTGATTATATGTCAGAATGAAATAGATATTTCATTCAATAGATATTTCTCTCATCCATTTTTCCTATCAATCATTTATCTCATGGCTTTTCTCACATATTCCCAAGCTGAGCTCATCCTTTATTTCAAAGGTTCCTGACACAATGCCTGGATCTGGTTGATCTCTTGGGTAAGATTCAGCCTGAGAAAAAGCATAGGAAGAATTCAGCCTTTAACCTTTGGCTTCTAGACTGCTATGAAGAACAAAGACATCTTTTCACTGGACAGCAAAGTGATCAGTACTGCGCCACCATGCTTTGGATTTCTAGAGAAGATGAATTTACAAGTTTCATTTTAGGAAAGAGTCTCATTTTCACAGCTTTTTTTCTTGCTATTATGTGCTTTCAGAAATGCATACATGTGTACACTGGGGAAAGGAGGGTGGAGGGGGATGAGAGGGGTCAATATCCTTGCCAGTGCTTCAGATGCAAAAGCCGAAACAGCAGATTTTTGATTCTTCCCTTTCAGAGAAATCCACAGAACTAAAGCAGGCAAAGCGAGTCCTTCCTCAGTACAAGGTCTCCTGTTGAAACATTTCCACACTTTGTCCTCTTCAGATTTTGTTACCCTTTACCTAGGATCACCTTGGACCAAAGCCTATCACACTGGAAAAGGCAGAGCACACAGGTAGAACACAGCCTAATTTGACCCAGTCCTTTCCTACAAGGTAATCTTACCCTGAAGAAAGCAATCAAAGTATCTTAAAAGCAACAAACATCTCAGAAGAGATACTGAATTCTTTTTGTTCTAAAGCAAATTGCTTCGAGATTGTTTTCCTTTGTTATTTTTGGTCTAATGATGCAAAACTGGCGTATCATCAACTTGCAGTAACCAAACCAATAGAGGTGATAGAGTGAATTTTGCCCAGTCACCGCCTCTTGAGAGGTGATGGCTAATTAGAACATCGATCCTAAGGCTTTCTGATTATGCAATTTGGTGATGCTCCAAAACCTCTCAGCTTTGTCTTTCTTACAATTTAAAGAGAGAAACAAAACAGACACACCAACCCCAAAACACAAGAAACCAGGAGTCACTATTAAAAAAAAAATACAAGAAAGCACCTTTCACTGAGGTGTCTAAATGTACTCTGTAAAAGAACTTAAATGAAGTTTGGCCAAATCGAGCCTGACCTCTTTCCTAATGAATACCTGAAATGACAAGCTTGAATGACACTAAAATATTAACAGCTTTTTTTTTTTCCTAGAGACTGGTAAAACCTGTTATGTCTCAACTTTGATTAAGTTAAAAGAAATTAAAGCACTTACCCTATGAAACAAAAACATTCATCTGCTTCATGCACATAGGACTACTACCTAACTTTGGAGAATGCAGATGCAGAATGAACCACTCACAGAGCAGGCGACATTTCTCAAGGCAAATTTCACTCATATTGGTTGCAATGAACAACTTGACTCTTCCCATGCCAGCTGACAGACAGGGTCTGTGATACTTACCTGTCTCAATTTTTAGAGGTGCACAAAAAAGTATGGATAATAAAAAGGACAGCAGGCACAGTCAGGCTGCCCTATTTTAAGATTATCACTGGTCACTTCCACGGGTAGTAGGGAATGTGCTAGTTCCACTAATGACATTAAAAAGAGATTAAAAATAATTAAGGAAGTGTGGAGTGTTGTGCCAAAAAGGTCAGTAAGGTAACACGCTGTCATAAGGTATCATGAAAATGCCAGCTACTTGAAGTACATAAGAAATAAAGGTAGTTCTTCAAATATCTACTGCTAATCTAAATTTCTGACACAGACACCAGTAAATCCCCAATTTTTTTGTTTGTCCATGTACCAGAGCAGAAAAAAAATGGATAGGGACTGTTTAATTTTATTCTAAATTGACTATTTGGGAGCTTCTAATACTCGAACCAAAGAATATCAAAATACATTGAAACTCATGGAAGAAAGTAAGGGATTTATCTTATAGTGTTCACAAGAACATTTGGTCAATTAATTGATTTTTTTTCACCCTAGGTGAGGTAATATAATTTTTTTGATGAGGAAATTTTTTTGTAAGGATTTGTAATTCTAGCCATGGTTGTGGCACTGTTTCCTAGTAGGCTTCAATTCAAACCAAAGCTGTCCCAAAAATATCTGTCTGGGGAAATGCAAAGATAGGTTTGACACTTACCTACATCAATTGCAGTGAAATTTAAAACAATTTCTTCTGAATTTCTGCCAGTACCTTAATGACTAGAACCATTAGCTATTTTGGGGTAAGAAAACTAAAGCTGAAGAGCAGAAGCAGGTGTATTATTGGAGAAAAAACCCTGACCTACAATGTAGTAGCTCATGTTTTTAATCATTGAATGCCACTCGTTTAGCAATTGTGATGTGGCTTTGTTATGATTTTTACAGACTAGTGACAATTATTATAAAGGGTATTGAGGAAACTTATAAACCCCTGTTTGAGAGTAACTTTTCAACAGACAAAAACAGTTTTATGCTGAGGGTAACAAAAAAACCAAACCAAACAAAAATCCATAAAACCAGCTAAAATTTCATTGACAAGATCACCAAGCATTTGAGGCAAAATTTACATAATGAAGATCAATAATTGACAACTCCCCTAACCTTAAGCAAAGACTTTCTGCCATCAGTTTCAGCTGTACAAAGCAGAGATTCAACTCAACAGTAATTCCTTAACCTCAGTTTATTTCTCTGTTGCCAAATGTGAATATCATCTCAAGCTGTGGAAGTAGTCCACACATACCACTCCATCCCAAACCCAAGCCCAAGGGAAAATGTAATTAGAGACATCAAGCATGCAATCCTGAAGGAAAAAAAAGTATCTGAGAACATAGGTCTTGAACTTCAACAAATATGAGTTCCTAGCACAGGACACTCAATTGCAAGTACCAAAACCCTGTACACCATAAGTGGCTCCTACTTCTTCTCTGCTTTAAGTTTTGCCCAGGTGTTGAGAGCCTAAACCATTAGATGATAATCTCTCCTCAGAATTCATATTGCAAAAGCAAACCAAGGTGTCTTTGTTTTCTGAGGCAGTTCTTCAAAGACAAATCTTAACCAAGCGCCTGAATCTATTCCCTCCCCCCCTCCAAGCTGTATGGATGCAGTAGGATTGGCTATGTGGATCCTGTCAATTCACTTTATCTGCAACCAACCTCTCCATGGTTTAGTTTATTTTTTTACATCAGATCAGACTTAAATTGGAACTTCTTGCAGGCCAGCTTCTAAAAGGAAGTTGCCATAAGAAAAGCCGACTTTCTATCTTAGAGCAAACAGTGAATGTTGAATAGCGCTGAAAACAAATATATAGGACTATGACATCTATTCTGACTCAAGGTCATCACCTGACTGTTTTGTGTACCACAGACCTTATGGATACAGCAATCATTATAAAGCACAGGCTTCATGCTTGGCGTTGAAGAGGAGAAAGTAAGCAAACACTTTCTGGCATTTATTGTTCTTTATTGTGGAAAGGAAGAGGCCTGACATCTTACAGTATGTGTGTGGGTACACAACAGACATGCAGAATGTTGGCCCCTTGGAGGCGGGAGGACCCTGTGCCCTACTGAATGGGATCTGTTTATTTTGTATTAGAACTAATTGACTTAAAAGCACTACTCAGTAGAGGAACAGTTTTCTCTCATCTCGGACATTCCTGTCAGGGCGACCAGACAGAAGTAACTGGTGAGCAGAGACACAAGGTGTGATACATCTTGACATGGTTATGTCTTACCAATGGAATAATCCTGCATGACTTTCATTTATATAGCAAAAAGAAATATATCTCTTCTGAATATACTGGAAGTGGTATTTTCCTAAACATGGATCTCCTGCCAAGTTGAGTCTTTAGAAAAAACATATTCAAAAAGAAAAGAGCTGGAGAAAAAAATCCAGTATTTTTTCTCCAGCATCCAACAGCCATGGTGCACCCCAGAGTGGCCCAGTGTAAGGCAGGGAACCAAGCTTTGGCTCAGAGCCAAAGATGCAGTGTGGTAGCTCAGAGAGAATATACCCAGCAAACCCACATATCCAACCTTAGCTCTCTCTGGTAACATCTGTGAGCTCATCACTGCTAGTTTTTTGGCTCAGGTTTCACAATGACTCTTTATACTGTAATTGAAATAAACTTCCCTGAAAAACCCTAAAGATTAGAAAGGAACGGACACGTTCTCCACTCCATTAAGGGGAACTGGAGAGTAGAAGAGGTATATCTTCTCAAGCAAACTATTAGCATGCCTGTCCCTTCTGTTCCTTGGTTAGAGTAATGGGCAACACAAGAAATGAAACCCTTGTCAGACTTCCTGATGGCTTCTGTGATAGCAACATACTCTTAGTTCTCAAATTGTGATAAAGGCTTTGAGATAACTGGGTACCGTTTCCAACTCAGACACCAACCTGTGTTTCGAGGAGTTAACCTAAAAATGAAACAAAGACTGCAGCTGTGGTAACCTGAGTGTCAACACTTCTACCCTTGCAGTACATTTCCCAAAATTTGGAGTCAAGTGTCAAATTTTACTAGAAGCCCAGTTCATCCCAGACGTGGGAAGTTACATTTAATTTCCCATAGATGGCTCAACAGGAGCTCCTATGTTGTCCAGCCCAGCTCATTCATAGCTGGCTTGCATGTCCTTGTAACATGGTGCTGCAGAGGCTGTGTTCATGCTGCTGCTAAGGTCTGCTTGAAAGAGCAAATACTCACTTCAAATGGTGACATAAAAGGAATAAAATAACATTGGGGTTTAGTGTTTTTCTAGATGCATACTTGTTTTGTTTCACGGTATTTTATCTCACAGTCTCATGTTATTCTCATACAGTGCCAATAGGTGTTCATAGCAATTAAGTAAAAACACTTACTATTATGTATGATCATAAGATCATATAGATCATTTAGACAAGCATGAGCTGTTGCTTTTCCCACCCATTGTACAGAAAACCCAGCTGGGTTGATTAGACATGTGAAAAAGTTGTTTACAGAGTCTATTGGAAGAAAGTATGAACCTATGTAATTAAAAATATCAACCCATTTATGTTTCAATGACTTAAAGTAATTTTAAAAAAATGGAACTATGCATATCTTGAGACTTTAAAAAAATAAAAATACAGGAAATGCCACAGGCAAATAAATATTTAAGCAAAGCTCAGCAAGAAAAACACTCATAAAAATGGCGCACAGCATCTCCAGTAAAACTCTAGGCAGAGTCATTTCCCAAAGTCCTGTATTTCACTTATCAGGGTTATCAGACATGTCCAACGACTAATCAGAAAGTTCAGAACCACAGCAGCAGCAAATTGTGTTAAATCCACTGCAACCCACGTATCAGCTCTTACAGAGGGACAAAAATTCCTAAAAATCTAGATGTGCAGCGCCCTCTAGTGACAGTTACCTGCCCCCACATTTGGCTTGGTCAAGGACTGGTGTTAAGGGTGGTGGGAAAGCCTTAGGACCGGGACAGTTCCTCAAAAACACAAACGTGAAGCAGACAGAGCCAGTGAAACGCCAGTCATTGCGCATCAGAATAAGAAACCACAGACGGGTGTCAACTTAGAGCTCCAAAAGGGTGAAAAAATTCCATCTCATCTGTCTACCCATCCAAAGTCTTTCTAAAAAGTATGCAAAAAAAACTTAGTTGGAATTCATTGTATGTACTCCGCTTAGGCTTTATCCTCTTTTCCTAAAAACTTAGGTTTAAGAAATCTTGGAAAATAAAGTTCTTAATAGTCAGACCACCTGGCTTCTGTGAAGTCTCAATTCAGTTTTCCAAATTGTCACCATGTTCAATCAAATCACTTGGGAAATTATTAACATAATGCTTAAAATTTAAATTATAACCTATATTTATTTGTTCCTCTAGAAAAAGGTTTTCACAGAAATCAACATGTCTTAATTTCCACATTTTTGACCGAAAAATTTCCCCTGGGAAAACTCTGGAATACAGAGATTAGATGTTCCTGGTACTAACTCACAACTGAAAAACTTAAATTCACTTCAATTTAACATGGAAAAAATTAAATGTAAAATATCAATACTAGATTGAAAAAAGCTGAAAACCAAATTGGTCTTCTTAGGATGTTCTTCTAGCACTGTCTGTTTAGGTACACACGCAGAGTTTGCCAGGTACCCTTACCTAAGTCTCATGGCACCTTGACAGAGCACACCTTCAATTAATTAATAAAACCAGGCTGCTTCCAAAAGTAATTTCTTTTAATTTTGAATACTTGAATGCATTTCAGTCTGAAGAGGTAAGTGAAAAGCTTCCTGCAAGGCTAGTACTTTCCTGACTGTGTGTTTCTAACTGCCTTTCCTGCAGAAGATGTTCAGAGGGTAACAGCAGTCACAATTGTCGCTGCCTCTTTGTGCCATCTGATCATTACACCCTTCACTTAGAGCTGAATAAGACACTAGATCATATACTAGGAAGGAATAAGATAATTCGATTAAGTCAAACACCTATGGTTCTCTTACAGGGCAAGATATCCCCCCCAAAAAATGTAAGTAAAAAAATAATAAGAAAAAAGGATTTTCAACTGAGGTGCTCCAGACCTAGATGGAGAATTTAGGTCTGTTGACTTGTTCATGGGGCTGCACTGTTTTGAAGAGAACTTTGATGAGATTTCACAGTAAGCAATATTAAGTGATGCACACCCACATGGGCACAGAGAATGCTTAGATATTTAGGATGTAGCAATTTAAATGAGTTGATCATTATAGAAATACCATAAACACCTCAATGATTATACACCTTTACTCAAATCCCATGAGCCTTCCTTTTGCATTTTAAAGCTACCATTAGCTTCTGTGACCAAGAACTACAGAAACAAAGATTATTTCTATTCACCAGATATAAGCTACAATACTATCTATTTTTATATAAGTTTTGCTGAGAGAGACATATTCATACATTACCATAAATCAATGAACTTGAGATCTTAGAAGCACTTCAGCACTTGATTTGTAGTTTGGACTGCTCTTCTTTTGAGTTCCCCAGCAGCACATCATTTGTGTCCATGCCCCAGTAGGATTTAGAGCCTTCCCAGCTTTAGCATTCTGCTTTGACTTTCTGACCTTCAGTTTTTAAATGCAAAGTCACTGGCAAGATATCTCAACTACGCTCACTCCAAAGCTTGTGCGGATTACCTTCAGTCAATGCTGGAGAGCTCTGCAGGAGTGATCAAAGTTTAATCTGTTTCTAATTAAAAGCTGATCTGCTTGACCTTGTGCTCTAAAAATATCAAGCTGTTTATATAAACTGGTTTTTTTCTTTTTTTTTTTTTTTTTAAGTCCCTGTGATTTCGTAACACAGCCAATAAAAGAACACAAGGCATTAGAAACAGTTGTTTTAAAACTGGTACAGGTAGTTATGTTTTAAAATAATCAACAAAAGAAATTTCAAGAACAACTAGAAGTTCTAGAAGTAAAAAGAACGAAGAGGCAAATTAGTAAGTGAACTCACATTAGATATACATGACCATTTTTTCACTATGAAGAGCAAAGGCAATTACAAAACAGCTGAGATTCAGGCCCACAAAGTACTTCAGAACAAAGATTCAGTCCTTTGTATCGGCTGCTTTCTCTGAACTACCCCTCTCTCTTATTTTTTTCCAATTAGATTTTTTTTCCTCTTTTTATTTAGATGGAACATGCAAGCCTTATAGATTATTTTATACCTTTTTCAACAAAATAAATGGTTAAAAAAAGAGAAATAAAAAAACATCTTATTTTTTAAATAATATTTTTTTACATGAAAGATTGAGATTTTTTTTTACCTCTAAACAATGGCCTTTTAAATCACTAACTGTGATATAGACTAAAAAAAGAAGTTTCTCCAGAATTTCCCATTTCTAAGAACTTTCTTCAAGATGCTGCATCTCATAATTTTCCAGTTTATTTGTGGGGTTTTCCCTAAGTGCTGTGACACATAAACTCCAGAAAACCATATAGTGAGATTAAAAGGTCTCACTATCAGATGCTTAATGTCCTGTACTATTCTGTATTTTCCTTTTTAATATACTAACAATTGCATGGTCTTTTTCCAAACTCTGCATTCAGTATCAACTCTGTGATAACAAGGTCCTCTTGACCCACATTCAGCACAGCACAGAAGACAACAGAAACATATTTGAAAGGCTCATCCTAGCAAGAACTAGGGTTTTCATCTGAAAGCTCTTTATAACTAGAGGCAACAGGGCTCCAGTCTGTAAGCTTTTCTTTGTCAGAAATTGGATGAAATACAGCCATTGACAAACTTAATAAGGATGTGCACAATACACAGCTGATAAAATTTTACAGCACCAGTTCTTGGGACACCCAGGTGGTACAAGGACATGACTTAAATGTAGGATTCCCTGTTTAGTCTTGAAGGTGGAGCTTACACTATATTAACAAAATATAGCTTATTTTGGCTGAGACAGCAGTATCATTCACCTTGAGGAACTGGAAAAGATTTCATATCTAATTTCCTTTACCTAAACCTTGGTTTTTCTATCAGTGTACACTCCTTCTACTAGAGTTTGAAAATATAATTTTGGGCACCCTGAATGCACAGTGAAACTTTCTCTTTTCAGTTGTAGTATTAGCTTATACTTGGCCGCTTCTGTGTGTTTTCAGGTTATGCTACTGTGTTGTACTGCATTTGAGACTATGACTTATTACGACTAAGAAAATGTTAATTTAAATGCGTGAGCTATTGACTCATTTGTTAAACAATCTAGCAGAAAACAAATGTGCATCAATGCTTCGTAATTCAACTTTTGGTTGCTGCTCGGAAAGAGCTTAGGATCTTGGTCCTCTCAGCCAAAGTCAATTGTCCTAATTAATAGCATTCACTTTGGAGGTGGGTTTAAGCAAAGATCGATTGCTGCTTGCTCCAGCCATGTAAGAATGTCCACAGATTTGAAGCAATATAATTTTGACTGCCAAAAATTCCCTTCCTCATGTTACAGATGTATCACACAGTAAACCATATACTCCTGTCCAGCTTTCCCATTTTGCATCAAACAAAACCCTTAGTTTTTGAGGAGGGAACACGACCTTATATCACAAATATCTTCCCTATTCCCAAATACTAAGTTGTTAATTTAATGTAAGTAAAAAGCCATATTTTTACTTACATGTTAAAACTGGAATTTGTTTTATATGCACTATGTTGCTACAAGAAGTTCTTCAGGTAAGGGTTGGTGTGTGTTTGCATATAGACCCCTGAAGTCTTTGCTGCCCAGTGGAACGTGAGGTTGGTAAGATTTACACGAACAATGGAAAGGAGATGAAGTTGAAAAGAAGTGATGGTGAATTATCTGACAATAATGGGGTTTGTCTCTTTTTAGAATATGTGCTTGTATTCTGTTTTGATCCATTTTCTTGCAAACATAAATAAGATAAGCATTGAATGTCATTGCAGTCCTCTTACGGAAGTCTGTATGAATAATGTATGCTATCTTGAGAACAGTATTGAAACTGCTGGTGATAGTCCTAGTTGTATGTGTCTTATGCTCTAAAATGGTACAGCAATTCTCAAATATTCACGTTAGAAGGAAGGAGACACTATACTGCAGCATACTGCACTATACTGCAGAAAATATGGAGAATATTCTATTAGTCATGAGTCATAGAATCATAGAATCATAGAATGGTTTGTGTTGGAAGGAATCTTAAAGATCATCTAGTTCCACCGCCCTGCCATGGACAGGGACACCTTCCACCAGACCAGGTTGCTCAGAGTTCCATCCATCCTGACCTTGAACACTTCCAGGGATGGAGCATCCACAATTTCTCTGGGCAGACTGTTCCTGTGCCTCGTCATCCTCACAGTGAAGAATTTCTTCCCAATATAATAATAAATAATAAATCTAAATAATAATAAACCTACTCTCTTTCAGTTTGAATCCATTCCACCTTGCCTTATCACTACATGACCTTGAAGAAGTCCCCCTCCATCTTTCTTGTGGGCTCCCTTCAGGTACCAGAAGGCTGCAATTAGGTCATACCTGAGCTTTCTCATAAAACCTCAGATAAATGGTCTTGAACTGTATCTTTATCTAATTGAGTCTTTTCTGTGACAGCATTGCATGTTGTAACTTAAGGAGAGAAGTAATTTAATGAATTTGGTTAAGTGCAGCCTAGATTTAAGCAGGAGAAACTTCAGTGATTACATCTGGTGTTATACTTTGCTAATTCTGGGGCTTGCTATCTGTTTACAGTCTTCGTCACAGCAGTTCCTAAGTCATTTCCAGTAGAGAGCTGTGCAGACCAGGATCATATATTTGCAGGGCTGTGTTTTGTTAAAATAAATATCTTCATTTTTACCCTACATTTGTGCCCAGGTGTTATAGAAAAATGTGCACCAGCAATTTTGACTTCTGAATTATTAAAGTTCGCTATGCTGGTATTTCTATAATTTCGTTCCTGGAGAAAATATATCCTCTCCATTTGAAAACAAAGTGTTTGATACAGAAATAGAAAAAGGAAGTAACTTAGAAAGCTGCTGAAATATCATGAATTGTCTGATAGGAACAATTTTGAGAGCCAAAGAACGCTAAAAAATCTGTCTTTCCTAGAACAGCTACATACATATAAAGATGTTTTGAACTCCCAGAAAAGAGACATAATTAGGAACTTTGGGTTTAGGAGATTTTTACCTGGCTTTTAGGGTACATACTTATGGAGTGACTAGCCCGTGAATAGACACTTGAGATTGGAGGGATAGATTCCAGGTACTTGGCAGTTGCTGTGGATCATACTAGTTTAGATATTGTGAAGGGCCCCAAGCTCTTGCTGTTAGATAAGAGAACTCAGCCCCCCAAATTGTTGTGTTAGATAAATGACACTGGGGCAGGGATGGGTTAGCAATGAGAGATGAGATCAATCAAATGTTTTTATGAAGTCTTTCTCCGGGATGGTTGTTCATGAAGATGTAGGCAGAGAGGAGAGCACCAGTGCTTTGCTTGCAAGGTCACAAGTTCTTACTACTGTGATGGAAGAGGACTCCTGAACATGGGAAAGAGCTTTCACTTCTGCCAAATCAAACTGATTTTCTCTAAAAGCAGTGTTCACACAACAATCCCCATCTTTGCAGAACTAATACAGGTGAAAATGTAGCTACAGTTATGGAAATATTTACTTCCCTGTTTGCTTCACACTCAGTTTGGTCTCCTTTATAGAATGCCATATGGCTTCTTACTCCAAATGTCCACTCACTACAGGTAACGATAATAGCAGTGACCTCCAGCATAAAACCAAATGTCTATTATAAAGAGGGAAAACTTCAGCAGGAAGAATTATCCACTTGGAACAACTTAATTCGGTATAAAAGACACTCTAATAAGTAACAGCAGGTTTGGCATTGTTTTTCGAACATAAGGGACAGCTGGCACTTCACTATAAAACAGGCAATAGCAGCATCTGTTGTCCAAAACAAATATGCTACTGTATTTTTTAAGAGGAAAAATAAGAAGAGGGAGTCAAATGTCCTGCAGAAAGCCTCAACAATGTCTTTTTTATTCAGACCTCCATCTTGGGAGTTGTTATGAATTTCTAAGTAGATGTAATTACTCCCTCCAATTGCTATCACAATGCCACCAAAATTACTTCTGGGTTCAGCTTTGACCAGTGGCGGCTCTGTCTTGGAGCCAGTTGGTACTGGCTCTCTCCAACATGGGGTAGCTCCTGATGTCTACTCACAGAAGCCACCCCTGCAGCCCCCCAGATACTGAAACCTTGCTGCAAAAACTGCCGTCTTCTCTGCCATTTCACAGAATCATGGAATGGGTAAGATTGGAAGGGACTACTGAAGGTCAACTATTCCAATCTCCCTGCTCAAGGAGGGTGCCCAAGAACACTTTATGCAGGATTGTGTCCAAACAGCTTTTGAGTATCTCCGGAAACAGAGAGTCCACAGCCTCTCTGGGCAATCTGTTCCAGTGTACAGTCACCCACACAGTAAGGAAGTTCTTCCACATGTTCAGATGTGTCTTCCTGTGTATCAGTTTCTGCCTATTGACTTTCATCCTCTTGCTTGGCACCACTGAGAAGACTCTGGCTCCATCCTCTTGACACCCTCCTTTTGGATACTTATTTACATTGATAAGGTCCTCTCTGAGTCTTCTGTGCTAAATAGGTGCAGCTCCCTCAGCCTTTAATTATGAGAACAGAAAAGGAGAAAGAAGAAGAGCGCAATCAGCAAATGGTTTCTCTGGCCTGAAACATCTCTGACCTTGGAGCTGTTATCTAACAAGCCCCTGAGCAAGCCAAGACCTGTTCCCATTCAGGGAACAGTGCTGTCCTGGGATTTTCATTTATCTCTTGGTAAATAGCTATAGGTGATTTTATATACTTCTAATATTCCTTTGGTGATGAGCTTGCAAAGATACATACTGATTGAACTGTGAGCTGTGTGGCAAGAGCAACTTTTCAGCCTATTTTGAGAAAAATACTGGATGGCTAGATCTTACTGTCACAATACCTCAGATTTTAAACTTGCCCTTGAATAGCAGGAGATAAAAAAAAGAGATACAGCTATGGTGATACTGCAATAGATTTGAAGAAGTTGAAGGGAAGACAAGAGTTACTTGCCCTAACCCATGGGATGGAATGCTTTCCCTGACTTTAAAAGGAAATCTATTTGCCCAAGTCAGCAGCAGCTATCAGGCAGCCAGCAGGGATTTGTCAAGGGCAAGTTATGCTAGGATTGACCCAAGAGCTTGCTTTGCCAGTGCAGTGGGACAAAGGTAGAATAGTGAATGTCATTTATCTTGCCTTTAGCAGTCTCCCACAGTATCGTAATAGCAAAGGGGTGAGGCATGGTCAGAAGGACATTACAAGATGGCAGGACCACTGCCTTGCCACCAACAGGAAAAAGCCCACCAAGGGGCAGTTGCTGGTGGTGCTGTGCCTTGGGTAAGTGCTGGGGAGGTCACCATGTTTGTTAATGTATGAAGAAAGGGCAGTGGGGGGACAGAGGTCAACTTCCACAAGGTTGTGGGTGCTGCCCATTTGGATAAGGCAAGAAGCCTGACATTCAAAAAGACCCATGGAGGTCTCCAGTTTAAGCACCTGCTCAGAACAGCCCCAGACAGGCCAGGTTGCCTTGTTAAATCATGTTCATATCCTCAAGGACAGAGACTCTTGAATGTCCCTGGCCACCTGCTCCATGGCTGAGCACTATCATGGTGACCATCTCTGCCTTTTTTTCTAACTGGGATTTCTCCATCTGCCAGAGTTGGCCTGATACCACTCATCCTTCCACCATGGAGCACTTCTGAAAAGAGTCAGGATTCATCTTCTCTACACCCTCCCAGTATTCACCAGTGAGGTCCATCACTGACCCTCTCTTTTTGATGATGATGAAAGGATCAAAAATTCATTAAATGATTTGAGTAGTGTGCTGGTTTTGGCTGCGGTAGAGTTAATTGTCTTCACAATGGCTGGTTTTGGGCTATGTTTTGGATTTTTGTGGAGCACAGGGTTGATAACGTGGAGATATTTTTGCTATTGCTGAGCAGTGCTCACACAGAGCCAAAGATTTTTCTGCTTTTCATACTGCCATGCTGGCAAGGAAGCTGAGAGGCTGGGAGGAGACACAGCCAGGACAGGTGACCCAAACTGACCAAAGGTATATTCCATACCAAATGGTATCATGGTCAGTATATAAAGCTGGGGGGAAGAGGAGCCAATCTAGGTTCAAGGAAGGGTGGTCTGGCATCAGCAAGTGGGTGGTGAGCAGTTGCATTGTGCATCACTTGTTTTTCCTTTTTTATTATCATTATTATTATCATTATCACTATCATTTACAATTATTATGGTACTTTATTTTAAATTTTTAAACTATTCTTATCTCAACATACAAGTTTTACTTTGATTCTCCTGCCCATTCACCAGAGTTTGGGGGAGAGAGGAGAGGTTGAGTGAGTGGCTGCATAGTGCCTAATTTCCAGCTGGTCTTAAACCATGACAGTCCTTTTTGATGCCTGAACAGTGGTACAAGAGGTTAAAAATAGCGACAGATTTGATTGGGATGTGCTAGACTGAATTTATAGCTGTTAGTGCTGTTTAGCTAGTAATGAGCAGGCTTCTGTATTTGCCGTGGGGCTTGCTTTCCTGACTGTGTATTAGTCTTGTGCTCATTAGTCGAAGGGATCTTAAAGATCATCTAGTTCCACCCCCCTGACATGGACAGGGAGGGACCTTTTTCACTAGACCAGGTTGCTAAAAGCCCCATCCAGCCTGGCCTTGAACACTTCCAGGTATGAGACATCCACAACTTCTCTGGGCCATGTGTCATGGCCCTTCACTATCCCAAAGGCCCTGGGCTGGGTACACACCCTACCCATCAGTGTCCTTGGGGAGACCAGGAGGGGAGGCAGAGGCCCAGATGCAATTGCCGAAATACCAAATAAGAGAGAAGTAAAGCGCTTTTACTGTTTTTTTTCCCTTGTTTTATTGTGTTTAAAATTGTTTATTGCCCAATGTTGAACTCCTAATGAAGAATTTATAGAGGGGAACCTTGACGCTGAAGGCCAGCACTTTCTGATGGAACTGCAGTCTCCTGCCATTCCAGAGGAACAGCTCT
>NW_016690227.1:1607890-1685289 GCF_001604755.1 Lepidothrix coronata
AACAACCTGAGAGAATGCTGAGGTGTGTGAGAGTAATGGACATGGACTTCTGTATCTTCTTCCAGAGCTCGGTTAATAAAACTTGTATTAAATAGAGAGCCTATATGCTGAAATAGCTATAATTCAGCTCCACGCTCCATTTCCATACACCAATCTGGTTACACTGAACTGGCAGAGAAGCAAAACAAAGAATTCTTCTAGGATTCTTCTTCTGCAGCTTCTGCAAGATAGAAATGGTTCATACAATTCTTAGGCAGACATACCCTGAGAACAGCTACTGGAACATTTTAAAAGGCTGGGTGATCTGATAGTTTGTCCTTATGGTCATCAGTACTATGCAACTAAGACATTTTGCTTGTTTTTATAGAACAAGGCTATTGATTTAAAAAAGAAAATGTCATTTTTTTATCTCTGAGACACAGCAGTCACAAAATGGGACTTTTTGTATTTGCCCCTTATGTTGTGCAGACAATTTCTTTTCAAGTTATGCCTCTGTGGAAAGTATAGTTCAGTTATGTTTGATAGGAAAACTTGTTTTGGCAGAATTTTGGTTTACTTTGCGGTTTAAATTCCAGATGACTTTGAGAATGTCAAGCTGTCATCTCAACTCCCAGTACTAATATCACCTCTTATTTATTTTTGCTGATGTCATAAATATTAATAGAATTCCACATCTATGTTGTGTTTTCCATTCATGAATTTCAAAGGCTTTAAAAATGGTTAAAAATTCTCTTTCTTTTTGATGGGTAAAGGATTTTAAACACAGAAGTTTTCATCCTTGATTGTTCAAAGGCTAACTTCAATGCTTGTCTGTGGAGTGTATTTCTATATATTTCTTGAGTAACAGCTTGAATGCATGGAGCTGACTAATATCCATATTCATAATAGTTAAATCATTTCATCTAGAGTCACCTGGTCAGGAGAGAAGTCCAGATTATTATGAATTACTCCTAGGTCCTGACTACCTCTTCAACAGGAAATTATTTACCCATTTTGAGAGGGACTGAATTTGAAACCAAGAGATAAAAAAAAGATTTCTCTGTGATAGAAATTGAAGAGAGAATTCTGAAGCCACTGGGTGTCACTGCTTGACTACCTTTTGGTGTTATAAATATTTGCAGTGGTCTGAGAGGACTAAATATAATCTGCAACAGCTCTGAGTAGTGCTTCACTGGGAAAATACTTAATTGCTGTTCAAGTAACAGCATTTGTTATTAGGATCACAAGCTCCAAACAGCTTTCTACTTTGCTTGCAAAGTGGTATCTTTGAAATACCTAATTTATTTAGACTGGCTTGTTTTTCTGGCAGCTTTTAAAACAGAATGTTATTTTGCAATAAGTCATCAGGAGAGTTTGTGAATACAGTGACACTGAGGCAGGAGGAAAAATAGAGAAATTTATATTAACTGAAATAATTTGTGCTTCCTTGTTGTTTTTATTTCTCTTCAGATTATCATCTTACTAGGGTACAAATGTTTTGAAAAAAAGACGGAAGTTCAGAATAAAAATAAATGAAAATGTAAAAGCCTTAATGATATGTGGCATTTGTTGTTTCCATTTATGGACTCTAATTTTTAAGGCATAATTTGAACACTTGAGAGACAATGGGGGCTGATCCTGCAACCTGAAAGCAAAATTTGCAATTACAGTGGCAGTTTGAGCTTAGCCAGACTGCAGTTATAGTTTCACTGAGCTAATGGACCTATTGAACATAACATACATCATAGAAAAAACACACCAAGAAAAATGTTAATTGTCAATTTAAAGTGCTGTGCATCAATGCCTTATAACAGCATTGCTTTGTGATCTTGGGGTATTTAAAGTGGAATGATGGCATAGGTATAATTAAGGAAAAAAATCACTAACAACTCCCCCCCCCCAATTTCTCATTGTCCTATATCCTTAGGTTTTTTAATTTCAGAATTTAAAATGTAATTGGAATGAAATTCCATTTAAAAAATCTTGAAATCCTACACAAAAGAAATTACTTTCTCCTCATGTTGATAGTCTTACTAAAACTCCAGTTAATACTCAAACAACAGCCCGTGTCGCATTATTTAAGGTTTGGAACTAGCAGTATTGTAACTAGCAGATCCAGTTCCTTCCTTCACAGTCTGCACCAGTGACAAACAAGCCCATTCAGTTACTGGAACACCACAGGGTAGCACTGTTGCTCAAGCATTTTTAAAACTGTGCAATGAGTTTTCTGCCCCTTTTTTGTCCCATCTCATGTTGCACAGTGTTCTGATTCACAGCTAAAGACAGCATATTACTTCTTCTACTCCATATTCTAACAGTAGGACCAATTGCTCCAGAAAAGTCAGCTGTGGTTTGTCTGGACCCCCTTTCATTTCAGTTTCCTCTTGTATACATCACTTATATAGTCTTCAGCATTGCTGCTTTGCTGAGAAAGTTGCAGCACCTGGCTAACTCAAAAACCTCAAGAACCTCCATAGCCCTGAGTGCTGAAATCAGAACCCACATAAACCTAAGGTAGTATTTCTGTGCCTCTCCTAGAGCGTGCAGATCTCTTTTCCAGAAGACTTCTCTACCAGTTCATTCACAGATTCTCAAAAACAAGAGGCATAAGTATTTATTTGGATAACAAGCAATTGACAGAGAACAGCTGTTGTCCCCCTTCTGCTAGATTCTACCCTAAATAGTCACCTGGATGACTGGAAAGGAAGCAGCAGGAAAATCAATGTAGAATATAACTCAAGTGTTATTTGGAACATAAATTGCTTTTATATGTCGAAATTGAAACCCACATATAACCAAGCTGAACTGTGCAGAACCTAATCTAAATTTTCTCCAAAGAGCATCTGGCTCTGGGAATAAAAATCAAGAGTTGAGCTGAATCTGGGATGGTATAGCTGTGGGTGGGTACCTTGCAGTTTCAATATGGAAGAGATAAACTATTTCAACTTCAAGCAAGTTGAAAGATATAGTAGGATGTAATTGGTAAGATATAGTGGTTGTAGGGACAACAAATATGGAATAAGCCTCTGAACTCCAGCACATAAACTAGGGAGCAGATAAAGGGTTGAGGGTAGCAGGAAGCATATGATCAATTAATTTCTCAGACAAGAAGAAGGAGAATCCCTGGCATGCTAGAAATATCTCAAAAATTAACAAAAGGAAAAAGTGCCAAGCTTTGTATGGTTACATAAGAAACAGAGAACACCCAAGAAAGGAAATTCCCCACAATAACTACAGACTGAAATTATGTATGCAGTAGGAAAATATTTGAATGCATTGAGGACTAAAAATCCTAACCTTTCAAATTGGCTTCCCTCCATTAATCCTTGCAAATACAATAAATATGGCTGTGGATATATCACAAATGAATTGCAGGAACATGTCAAGACAGGCAAATCAAGCATCATAAAGGTATAGGTACAGCGCAAACATACTTGAAATTACTTTTTCAACTGTTAGAGCACCAATAAATACAATAAACAGAAGTAAAGAGAGCATACATACTTTGAATACGTAATGATGACTGCTTCACTGTGTTGTGGTTCTAAAAATATATATATTTCAAAATGTCTTCAGTATACAGATTTTAAAGGAGATTTTATTCAAAGGGCTTACCAAAAAGGAGGTAAAACAACACTTTATTTCCACAAGAAATTAAAAATTTTCAGCAGTTTTTTTTGCAAATGCAATGAAGTCAAGAACACAGAGATTTCTTGAAAAATGTTTACTAAGAAAACAGTCCACCTTAAATGCTTCCTTCCAGTTTAGGCTTTTTGACAATAACATATGTTTAAGGTAAACTAAAGAACAGATACCACAAAGAGTCAGAGAAGCCTTCTTGAAGCAGAATGGAAGTTATAATAAACACTTACCATCTTGATGGAAAAAACTGCCAGTCAAAGAATTCTCTACAATTTCAGTAATATTTAAGATTAATGGTTGTAATCTGGATGTTTATCTAATTCCACTACATGTGGTCTTACTTCTCTGTATTGTAAAATTCATAGGAAGAACCCTCTGAATTAGCACTTTTATGTTCCCCATTCAGGCTTCAATTATTTCACTCCTTAAGTTTTCCCACATTCATCTGATATTTGACCACTTGAATTTGTTAATAGAGAGTAATTTAGCAAGTCATAAAATATTTTCATGTTTGTGTTTATTTTTTCTTAAAATCCTTTCTTGAACTCTAGACTCCAAAACCAGATATGAGATTTCTGCCACATTCACAATGAAATCTCTTATAATTGATAATATAATCTTTTTCTTGCCTTTTCTGTGCTCCTATGATCTTTCAAGGAACACATTCACTTCTTTTCCCTATTATTACATTCATCCTCAGTGACTACTTAAAGGTTTGAAGAGTTCTCAGGCATTTCAATGTTGACAAATCGCTTTTCTCAAAGGAAAAATACTCTGGCATAAACCCCTAAAGTGCTTGACTAACTTTTACAGTAATTAAAAAAAAAATAGTGGTCACTGATTAAAATATAAATAATTACCTATGTTTGCATGACATACCTTATCAATAAAACAATGAATTTCAGAACTACAAGTTCACAAAGCAAGAGCCATTCAAAGACAGAACCACCTGACTTTGTTTTTTCTTTTTAATTAATGAATAAACAAAATAAATGGAAGGATTCTTTAATCTTTTTCTGAGAAATTCAGGATGAGAATGAGTTAAAGACTGGCCCACTCAAAATAGGAATGAAGCATACATAAATAGTAAGCAAGTACAGCCACTGGAGCAAAACGCTGAAACAATCAAAGACAGAAAATATGCCAAAGCCCAACACAAAGCACACTGCTCTCCAGTCCATCCTTCCTGACTCTCCACTGAGAGCATTACATCATCCCAGATAAAGATGACTCATATCAGTGAGAATGCAATGAAGTGGGAATTACTGCTAGCAACAGCTACTTTCCCAGCTGTTTTGTAAGAGAATGTATTTTGTAGAGCTTATTTAGAGTTAGTACCATTCCTTTAAAAAACGCTCAGTTTAGTGCATGTTTTGAAACAAAGTAGAAAAATTTTCTTTTTTTTTTTTATTTTTTTAAGCCTGATAAGACCCTTGGTTGTCTTTCTAATTTTCCCTACTTGAAACAGGGTAAACAAATCAAAAGTCTTCCTGTTTCTAGGGGCTAGTATTAGCACAGCTGTAATTATGCCTGAAACCAGGAGGAGCTGCCACTGAAATACAGGATTTGATGTTTTGTCTCAGGACCCATTCATTTTCCTTACTGATTTGGAGACTCTTTCGAGCAGGCATGTTTTTACTGTATTATTAAATTCAGGAAAATCAGCCAGTGTTATTACATCTGGTACAACAATATATATATAAAATTTTGGTACTGCAGTATATGTCTCTTTACATAATCTGTCCCTTCAGCTGAGGTCTGCTCTTAAAAGCACCTAAACCAGTACCATGCATTAAATATTTCTTACTACATGCACTTTTTTACTCTATAAAAATGTTTTTGTTCTACATATAAAATGACAAATGTTCCTTCTTCCTCCCTCCCAGTTCTGTCTGGCTCCTAAAAATAAATCAGAATGGTTATGTATATTTGCACAGACTGTTGCAATTTCAAAGGTTGCTTTATATCAAACAAAGTTTCGCTTAGACCTTCCCAAATGCATTGTCTTTGGAATCTATGTTAAGTGATGTTTATGAATAAGCTGTAGTTCTTTCTCAGTTTTGCACTAAAATAACAGACTAGATTCAGGGTTTTTTGACAATGTTTTGGTACTATTCCAGCATTTAAAAAAGTGGTAGCTCTGAGGTGGTATGAGTTTAAAAATAGTTAGGTGAAGATGATGATTCTCAGCTCCTAGGCCAAAGTGTTTCTATTTTTTAACAATAAGCAGAGGCATATGCAGAGGCAATTCTGTTTCAGACTGCATATATGTACGTGTAGCCTACAACATCTGCTTCTAAGCCTTCTTCTGTAGTAACTTCATCTTTGGCCATGGAAGAGTCAGCTAGCTATAGCCATACACGGTGTGGCTTACACAGGAGGAGGTGTTAGCTCTCCCTCTCTCTCTTGCTTCTTTTAGTCATATCACTACTGTTCTGTGCCCTTGATTACACAAAGGCTTTGCCACACAGGTTCACATCCTGTTCCATCCTGTTCATGGAAGCTGAGGTGTTCAATTAAGCACATTTTGCTTGAAAATTGATTTTGAACTCAGCATGTGATCCTGCATTTGAGTAGAGGGAAGAAAGAAGCTGTAAAAGTGCATGCTCAGCTAATCATAGTGGAGGTAAGTAAAAACAATTGAATTGTTTGGGGAAGAAAGATTTATGAGGGGATTTAAGCTGCAATCTTAATTGGATAAGGGAAATAATTATGGGATGCCAGTGTCAACAGAGCAAGTATGATTGTTCACAAAGTAGCAAACATGAACAGTATATGCCTTCCTTCTTATAACATGAAAAGCACCATCCCTGTCTGAATTTAAAATTTGTTCGTTTGTCAGCTCAGACTCCTAAATCTTTATTATCCCATTTTCCCTTCTAAGTTCCATTTCTCTAAGGCATTTAAATACATGTCTACTTTTAAGCCTAGAAGGGCTGCTGTTGAAGGCAATCTGAATTCCAAATTAGCCACATATATTTTAGTATTCTGCCAAACAGGAGCTTTGAATAACAGCACCAAATAGTTGGATATTTTATTCCCTTTACATTGATTAAGCTGAGATGAGTGTATGTCTCAAAGCTCCTGCAGTGACTGGTCCATTTGTCACACCAACTATTGACCATCCTGTGTTCTTTAGGGATGGCAGCATGCAATAATATGACATCAAGAAGAGTGATTTATTGTATCATTTTTCTGATTTGTGGAAGCCACAGTTTCTTACATTCAGGGCCAGGATTTGATAAAAGCTCTGCTGTAGTGGTTCCTAGTATTTATGGTGCAATATATCCAGAAGGGTTACCATTGCTATCATGTTGCCTAATGTGTTTTTCCTTTTGACTTTGAAATATATTATCCTGCTTGATATAGATGGAAAGGCCTGACTTGGTGAAGTCTACTATATAATGGCATAGCTAGTGGCATGTTGAAAATTAATTATAAAAATGACTAAGGGAAATTAAGTGCTCAGGAAAGGTGAAGGCTTGAAGTCCCTGCACATGGAAGTCCTTCAGCTTTTTCCTTGGGGATGCAGCTATGAAATAATGCTGAGACAACTTTCTCCCACTGCATCTCTAGCATCCTTCTGCCCATATGGAGCCATGGCACCTTTGCAAGAAGAAGCTTAGTTCTGTTTTTTCCACTTTTAATCCTTGACCTTTTATTGAGACTGCAACCAACTGAAGTAAATTGGTTTTTTTTGGGTTTTTTTTGTTTTTTTTTTTTCCTGTGAAAGCTGTCTACAGCTTCTGTCTGCAGACTGAAACCAGCAACTCTTCACATAAAACAGAGGACACTACAAAGGGCTTTCAAGCAGGAAAGTTTCCGAAGATTGACAGTCAACATATTTTTTAACACCCTGGATACGAAGCAGCTTTAAGATAACCTGCCCCTTCTCACATTTCATTTCAGCCCAGGATAGCAGATAATCTTTTGATCAATTCAAGTTGCATTACAAACAACAGCATTCTTTCTATGGCTGGGGACAGGAGAGGTTCAAAGACCCCAAGGAGAAGTCTTCCAGTGCTTTGCAAAAATCCCTTCTGAATGGCATGTGCACCTCTGTAAAGCACTAGCACTTTTTTAAGTTCTGTTACCATGTTCTGTTACATATGAGCTATGTACCTTTTTCCCCAAGAGGCATCAAACATTAAAAAGAGCATTGCACTAATATATACTGTACTTCTACATACTGAAAAGTGAAGTAATCAATTTCCCTCCAAGTACCTTTTGTGGATTTTATCTACCATACTTACGCATTTGCAAAGGCCAAGGTTCCATCCTTTAGAGTACATAATACAGTTAACTAATAATTAGTTTATTTCCTTAATCTAGATTTTTTCGTAGGTTTTGTTTAAGGATTTTTGCTCCTCTTAAGCATAATCATCCCGAGTCCCAAATTAATTTTGTCTACTCATTACAATAAAGACATAAGGATCAGTCCTTACATTTTATTTTAATGAGCATTCAGATGATACTCCCTCAGTCTATTGCAGAAACCAGAACCCCTCCAGATTTTGCCTCTGAGAAGTGGTGGTTTGAATTTGAATGCTATGTACTACCTGCTGTGCTTAGTGCATCTCCAAAGTTAATGACTGCTATTTTTGCCCAGTTGCTTTCTGCTTGTGTACTGTGTGGAAAGAGTTGCAAAATGATTTTAAATATTTAAAGAAGCAGGAAGACAGCATATTATTTAATAAAATTGTTATGCCTACTAGAATATTTGCATTTTCATCACATCTGAAAGCTTCCAAATCTTGTTGTGTCTTGTTCTTAAATAAAACAAGCTATTAACAGACAAAATATTACTTGCAAGTAAAAATTAGTAAGTTTTGGGCAACCCCTTCCCATGCTAAGGTTAAAGTAAATGCACTAGATATGAAGAGCTCTGAGCAGCATGGAGGATAGTAGGCAAAAGGTATGTTACAATGATGAGAAAACATTAAAAATCTTTACAGGGAAACAATAAAATGTTTACAAATGAGACAGAAGGAAATGACAGAGAATAGGAAACTAGTGCAAGTTGGGGGAGTGGTTACCATAGAATCAAAAAATGGTTTGGGTTAGAAGGGTCCTTAGAGTTCCTCTTCTTCCAACCATCCTGCCATGGGCAGAGACACCTTCCAGTAGACCAGGGCCTCATCCAACCTGGCCTTTGAACACTTCCAGGGATGGGGCATGCCCACGGATCCCCCAGGGATAGGGCATCCACAACTTCTCTGGGCAACCTCTTCCAGAGTCTCACCACCCTCACAGTGAAGTACTTCCTAATATCTAATCTGAACCCATCCTCTTCCGGTTTATATCCATTCCTCCTCGTCCTATCACTACACATCCTTGTGAAAAGTCTCTCCAGCTGTCATGTAGGCCCTCTTTAGTTACTGGAAGGCTGCTCTAAGTTCTCCCCAGAGCCTTCTCTTGTCCAGGCTGAACAGCTCCAACTCTCAGTCTGTCGTCATAGGAGAGGTGTTCCAGCCCTCTGACTGTCGTCATGGCTCTCCTCTGGACTTAATTCAAAAGATCCAAGCCTTTCTTATGTTGGGGACTGTAGGAGGCCAAACCCATCTCTCAGCGAAAGGAAGCTTGGTAAATTTGAATCATAAACCTTGGAAAACAAGAGATGACAAACAACTCATGAGCTAAAGAAATTTGGACCCTTGTCCTGAGACCTGTTGATGTGCAACCCTGAGATACAAACCTGACTCCAAGCAGAATTAAGAAAGGACTTTTTGAGATGATTGTTAAAACCATGTCTAAACCCCTGTAATCCCTCCATCCCCCATGTAATCCTACTTGAAGAAAAATTAACTATTTGGAAATTGCAGTAAAAACCTGTGTAACTCCTTAATTGACATAGTTTTTCCCCTTCACTAAGATGTCCAGTCCCCAAGGCCTTTAAAATTGTGTTCTCATGTTCAATAAAGCATTCCAGTTTTCCCCATGCTGGAATCACGTTTAGTTTTATTTTTCAGACTGCCACTGGGGACCCCAGAGCTGGATGCAGCACTCCAGGTGGGGTCTCACAAGACCAGAATAGAGGGGAAGAATCACCTCCCTCGACCTTCTGACCATGCTTGTTTTGATGCGGCCCAGGACACTGTTGGCTTTCTGGGCTGCAAGTGCACATTTCCGGGTCATGTTGAGCTTCTCATCAACCAGTGCTCCTAAGTCCTCCTTCTCAGCTGCTCTCAGTCCATTCTCCTCTGCTCAGCCTGTATTTGTGCTTGGGATTGCCCAGACCCAGGTGCAAGACCTTGCACTTGACTTTGTTGGACTTCGTGAAAGGCCAACCTCTCAAGCCTGCCAAGGTCCTTCTGGATGGCATCCCTTTCCTCCAGCGTGTTGACTTCACCACGATCAGTGGTGTCATCAGTAAATTTGCTGAGGGTGTGTTTAATTCTATATGGGCTTTAGCTTTCCTAACCTGACCCCTGGCTGCTTGGACAATTTGTTTTTATTCTTTGCTTCTGCCCTCTGTAGGATTCCTTTTTGTGTTTAAGTTTGTCCAGGAGCTCCTTTTTCATCCACACAGGCCTCCTGATATTTCTGTCTGACTTCCACTTTGTTGTCATTGCTCCTGAGCTTGGAGATCATCCTTGAATATTAACCTGTTTTCTTAGACCTCTCTTCCCTCCATGGGAATGGAGGCTTTATTCCATGGCATGAAGCAAGCAGATCCCTGAAGAGTCTGCTCTTCTCATGGTAGGGGGCTTTCTGGCCATCCTTACTGCTCTAAGGATCTTGAACTTCACCATTTCATGATTACTGCAGCTCAGGCTGTCCCTGAATTTCCCATTTCCCACCAGACCCTCCCTGTTGGTAAGAACAGGACCCAACACAGCACTTGTTCTCATTGGCTCCTCTCTCACTTGCAGAAGAAAGTTAACATCAGTGAATGCCAAGAACCTCCTAGATTGTCCCTCCAACAGATTTTGGGGTGATTTAATCCTCCATGAGGATCAGGACTTGTGAACATGAGGCTGCCCCTATCTATCTATATCTGTCGTCTTCTCAGTCTTCCTGTTTAGGAAATCTGTATCAGACCTCCAGTATAATGTCACCTCTCCCTACCCTCAGTTTAATCCTGATACATAAGTTCTCAGTCGGCTCTTTGTCCATCCTTGTGCACTCCAACTGGTCATTGACGCAGTGGGTGACACCCTCTTCTCATGTCCCCTGCCTGTCCTTTCTAAAGAGCCTGCATCCTCCCATTCCGACACTCCAATCATAGGAGCCATGCCATCACATCTCCATGATGTCAATAAGATGACAGCCCTGCAGGCGTGAGCACATCTCTAATTCCTCTTGTTTGCTGCCTATGCTGCATGTGTTTGCATAGAGGCACTGGAGTTGGGCCCCTGATGAAACTTAGTGGCTGGAATTCCTTTGTATTGCTCTTCATGCGCTCTCCAGCTGACATGTGATCCCTCTCCAGGCGCTGGGCATCACTTGCTTACGCCGGCGTCAAACTGATAAGAGTGGGATGGATTGAGGTTCCCCTCCCCTGGCAACTTTATTTTAAATCCCTCTTTCATTATGTAATGAAAGGATTAGTTTGCACTGGAAAGAAGACTGAGATCAGAAAGCAAAAGAAAACTGTAAAATCAAAAAGAAAGATACTGAGTAAACCGGAGTGTGAAAATACTAGGCAGTGAAGTAGAAGACAGATGATAGAAAAAGGAAACTTCAGCAAACAGCTAATAATGGAGAGTGAAAAACAAAGTTAGAAGTAAAATAACAAACCCAGAGAAAGAAATTTTCAAACGGGAGAGACTAGATCTAAGGGGGAAACAGTCTATTCATCCTGGGAAAAAGGACAACTTTCACCATGTTCTAATGGTGGTAGCAATGATAGAAACTGCTGGTAGGGAAGATGAGTTGTGCTGGTTTATGCTGGGGTAGAATTAATTTTCTTCACAGTGGATGGTATGGGGCTGTGTTATGGATTTATGCTGAACACAAGGTTCATGATGTAGACATGTTTTTATTATTGCTGAGTAGTGCATACACAGAGCCAAGGCTTTTTCTGCTTCTCACACTGTCGTGGTGATGAGGGGGCTGGGAATGCATGAGAAGTTGGGAGAAGATACAGAGGGGACAGCTGACCCCAACTGACCCAAGGGATATTCCATATCATGTGGTATATGGTCATACCATACGGCATCATTTTCAGCATAAAAAACTGTGTGGGAAAAGAGGAAGGGGGGGATGTTTGGATTGATGGCATTTTTCTTCTCAAATAATGATTATTTGTGATGGAGCCTGGCTTTCCTGGAGATGGCCGAATACCTGCCTGTCCTTGGGAACTGGTGAAATAATTCCTTGTTTTGCTTTGCTTGTATGTGCAGCTTTTGCTTTCTTATTAAACTGTCTTTATCTCAACCCATTGTTCTCTCACTTTTATGATTCTCTCCCTCATCTTGCTGGTGGGGGATTGAGCGAGCAACTGTGTGGTAGTTGGTTGCTGGCTGTGGTTAAACCATGACATAAGTGCAAGAATCACTTTTTTCTTTTTGTTTTTAGTATGATATATGCTTGCTGTGGCCTTGTGAAAAACAATTTCTGCAGGTGATGACCTTTGTATTACTGTCTTTTCCATATTTCTAATTCCCTGTATTTTATCTGGGTTAATATTATTCTCTTCCCAAGAAGCTTCAGGTGTTATGTTTTAATTTAATAACTCTTCTTAGATTAAGCAATTGTGATTGTTTTCTGTAGCAACCTAGTTATGATCTAGCCAATACCAGTAGCCATTTTAATTAAAAGTTTCACTAATGGACTTGATTTCATAGTCAGAGAAGAGTCAGACAATCTAGACTGCTGAACTAAAGATGCCACCACTTTCCCTTACACTGAATGGGAGTCACTTTCAGGTACTTTAATTTCTAGAGAAAGATCTCTGGACCCAGAAAAGCATTTTTAAATTCAGCTACTCTTGGTAGTTTTCATCAGAAGAATCTCACTCTGAACTCAGGGTTTTGTAGCCAACTCCAAGGAGCTGAGGACGCTCTTCGGCTCTTTCTCTATTCTGCAGATCTTCTGTTTGGCAGGACCATTTATTTACTTAGGTCCTTAGAAAGATTATATGCCATTTACATTCTTGTTCTCATTATATCGGGAAACAAAATTTACCTTCCAGACCGCACTAGAAGGATATCAATCTGCAGTATTGAGACCACTTTAAAGTTGGCCAACGTGGTGAAGATTTGGTACCAGCAGCTAAGATTTCCACTCTGGTCCCTGCATGAACATCAGAATGTGCCATCTGAAGGACACAAACGAGTCTTTGGCAACCAACTTACACTGGGCACATAGTTTTCATGTGTCCGAGAAGCTTTATGCTGATCCATGGTGAAATGAATCCCAGAATGGGCATCTGGACTCAGCTGTTTCCATTTTTCTGCACCAGGCTTTAGACTAAAGCAGGTGGAAGAAACAGCTGGAAACCTTCTGGACCGTCTTTAATAAACATTTCCACCAGGCTCAGCTGCACAGATCCTCTCTGGCTGCTAAATTCCTTTCACTTGAAATTTATATAAAGGATTAGCAGCTGCCAGATAAGCATAAGACAACTGCAACAGGTGATGAGCCTTTCATTTTTAGCAAGAAAATCCTAATCAGTCTGCTCCTGAGATAAAGACTCACCACAATTCACTTCTAATACTAGAACAAGATGTGTGGATTATGTCCGAGATCTGGAATTACTTTCTGAGTGCTATTTAGCATTTGCAGAACATAAGTATGTTGAAACCTCTCCTTTCTAGTGTTGGTTTGCATATTTCAGTCCCTGCTTTGTTAACCCTCTGTTGGAATGTGCTAATACCTTGATTAATCAGCTTCAAGATTCTGTTGCTGATAGTCTGCAGTTTGCTTGAAATTTCACAGGTATGAAAGACCAAGCTGAAGCTGAACTATGTCTCTTCATAAGACTTCAAATTGAGTGCCAGTAAAATTCTTCACTGGCTGCAGAATTATACAAAGGATTTAGCTAAACGTGTTTTGTACCAACTGTAACATTTTCTCATGGAGGTTTTAAAACTACTTTTATTAGATATTTATATTCCAGTTGAATTCAGTGTCTCAGTGAGAATCAGGTATTATAAAGAGCAAGTTCTAGCCTTTAAACTCCACACAATAGAGCAAGAGGGGTAGAGGGGAATACAGGTATGCTTTCAAGTTGTTACTATCCTGGATCATTCAATATGACTTTAAGCTATCATACAGCAGAGGCTGCAGGGCTGTGCAGCTCCCCATTTGCACCACTGCTTCTGCTCTGTGGTCATAGCTGCTACTGGGCTTTGACATACCACGATGTAGTACAGGAGCTTGTCAGAGAAAAAGAATCTCCCATTTGTCTGAAGGTACATGACTGTCAGACTGGAGAAGATATTATGGAAATAGTTGATAGTGTTGTCATAACAGAAAGGTTGGGCCCATGGTTTGCAGTAAGGAGTTTGCAATCATCATAAAATACTAGTTGAAGTGGGCATTTCATAGTTTAGCCTTGCTGAAATTGCATCATAAATACATCATGTGCTGCTATAAGAACATTGACAGGACTTAGGAAAGTTATTTCATCCAACTTTGTGTGTATTTCTGTCTATACGTATATATATATATGTAGAAATATTTAATCTGAAAAATAGACTTACATGAGCACGATTACTTATAAATATTTCGCTGCTGCAGATATGGCCCTATTGCCTCTAATTGTTGGCAAAGCAAAAATGATTACTCTCTTTATTTAGTGGGATGCTGACCGCATATAATACTGATTGATCTGCAAAGCTGTTTATAAAGCTCAGCAGATCTGCTCGTCTTAACCACTTGGTAAAACAACATACTCAAATTTTTTCTTGTTGGAAGCAGTCAGAAAGAAAAAAGTGAGCATAAAATTAGCCTTGGCACACATGCACTGCAACAATATACACAGGGAACAAGTGAAATAGTCTGAAAACCAGTGCAGTAATTTGTTCTGCTGTCAGTATGACTATCCAAACTCAAATCCTTGCATTCTCTTTCCTTACCTCCTGTCTTGATGTTGCAGAGCTTAATACCAGCATGTAAAGGTGTACCTGAGTACTCTTCTCTCCAGTTACTCAGGAAGTGAGTAATAAACCTCTTATAACAAGGTTTAATTGCTTATCCTAATGACATACTTCTGTGATGCATTTTACGGCCTTGCTGGAAAAATATAACAAGTGTCATAGAATAAGTCTGAGCTGAGCCTTCCCACTACTGTCTTTCAATTCTTTCTGAATCCCTTTCTGTTCCTCCCGCATCAAACACAATCACTAAGGCTCTCTGAGGTTTTTGCACATTTTCTCCTCAGTCTATGACAGATTATCTTTTCTGAGCTGAAAATATTCAATGAATTCCGTGTAAATTTACAAATATTTTTAGAATATCTGAGCTATATTTTCCAGAGTTTGTTATCCTCTACTTGTGAAAATGTAATATTCAAAGAACATTGTACATTCCCATTCACTTTAATACTTGAGGAATAAATGTTGCTCCTGGTAAATGTGTGGGCCATAAACATGTATTTGAAAACAAACCTGAAATTTTTAGAGAATCTTTGGATATATAGGCTCTATGAATTTCAATGATATGAAAATATCTTTGGTTTTTAGCGTCTCTTTGGTATGTAAGCATTTTCAACTTAGCGAAACAATGGCTTCTGTTTACAACATCGCTGCACTTAAGATGTTTGTGTTATCATTAATGCGTTATTCCAGATAGACTGCACTTTCAATGCTGTCATGAAATACCAGAATGAAGTTAACGTTATCCACAAATTCTGTTAGAATACTTTCAGGTGTATGCTCAAGCATGATGTGTAGAAATATGAAAGCAGCAGAGAGGAACTTGAACAATAGTGTAAAATATGTTGCAGTGCAGATGCTATGTTATGGATGCTTCGTTTCCCCTTTGCTCTGGACGTATCCTCATCTGCTTGCAGTCATACGGCATCCTGATAGCAACTACAGCCATTACTTAATAGATAAATTCATACTCGGCAAACACAAAATGAACTCTCGAGATATTCTTGCTTGCCTCCTGGTCTTCTGTGTCACCTGCTGTGCTTTGGTATTTTGTTGCTGTTCAGCTGAGTTTATACAGTTACCAGTTCAACCTTAAGTGTATTCGGCAGTAGATCAAAGGTACAGGAAATGAACAAGGGTTTTTTGAAATAATAGACTAGGTCCTCAGTTCAACTGCTTAGATTTATGCTAGCTGAAGTCCTATTCCGATATCATCAGTATCATCAATCAATCAATCAATCAATCAATCAATCAATCTTTATTGCTACAACTTTTGTCACAGGAACTAAATAAAAGTCCTATCCATATAGTCACTGAAAAGGCCCTGCACTTACATGACCCTCTGGATGCAGGTGTTATTCTGTTAATGGTCCATAAATAACCATCCAAAATTCAAATTCTTAAAAGAAAAAAAAGGAAAAAAGAAAAAAAAAAGAAAAATAATGTCTGGTACTGACAACAGTCTCTTGGTATCATTATCATTTTGACAGCAGGATGAATATTTTAGAAGTGAACTTATGAGATCAGTCAAGTTTCAGAACCATTTGGATCTATCATTTATTTAAGGGTTGATTTTCCTCTAAGTGGCTAATTAGTGAAGATGGATGATTGCAAATGGGTGCTCTTTCCTTGTGCATACCTAAATCTGGGTTTTATTACTGTGAAGACCATAACCCTTTGTGAAAACTTTCCCCTTGTGGGGCTATTTAAGACGCCACAAACAAAAAATGACATTTATAGGAGGTTCAGGTTCGAAGTAAAAGAAAATTCCTTTTCATACACAAGTATTTGAAAGAGCAGAACCATATAAAACAGAAGGCAGACTAATACAATGAGGCTATTGCACTGAATAGAGAGTTTGCTACCATTACAGATGAGTGCAAATGAAAATGGCAAGCAGTTCCTTCTTCAACAGTAAAAGAAGTGGTTAGCACCTTTCACAGAGAGAATAAATAGCTGAAATGATTTTAGCTCATTTTTAGAACAACAAAGCTCTGTTTGATGTAGAAAATAAATAAACAACCACCTTTTCACCTTCTTTCATCATTTAAGAAGCTCAGTCCTCCTATTTCAAATTGCATAATTCAAGAGTAATAGTAACCAGTGGAACAGAGTAAAACATATGTATGCATACATCTATATTATACTATATTCTTTATACTATATCTTTTTCTATGACAATTCCTAGGTTATAAACTTTGAAGTTATTGCGTGTGAAGCAACTAAGAAGATAGTGATGTATAAAAAAGACCTCAGGGAATAAAAAAAACTCCGAGGCAACTTAGTTTTGGAGGTAAGGTAAGGAAAGGATATAATCGTGCCTCTCAGGCATAGGGGTTACAGGACGCACACACCCGTTCTGTTTTAGATGTTAAAATTTTATAATATCGTCCAACCAATCCCAGGTTTTTCCACCCTTTGGCTTTTGCCCTGGTCCACCCTCGTCCTACCCCTTGGGAATTAGGGCTGGGGTCTTTTTGAGACCACCTACTTCATCGTCTCGTCTTCCTTGGAGCACAAAAGGCATGTGGTTACGCGGTTCTTGACTGTGCTCTGCGGTTCAGGCTAGGATTAGATGTTCTTATACAGAAGAGGCCTATCTTGAAGAGAAGTCTAAATATTCTAATGGAATTCAGGGGTAATTGATATGGAGAGCATGGAATGGGGTAAAAGGTTGGGATATATGTGTAGTTAGTATGCTAAGGTTAAGGGAATAAAATGCTGCTGCTTATAAAATCTACATTTTCTACATAACTACTTTTTAAAACTTATAAAATTAGAAAAATCAAAAAAACAAAAGGACCTTAAGGCATCAATAGGAAGTTCAAAATAAGGAAGTAAAAAAGCATACTTTCAATTTTTTACTTAACAGTGTGGATGGGTCCCAGGGATTTCTTACATCACATGCCTTTCTGCAGTAAAGGGATTATGCTATGTTTCAAGCCAGTTCTTAACTGATATTTCAGTCTGTTTGTGTACAGCACAGTCCTCACCTACCAAGCTCTATCTTATTCCTTTTGCTTTAGGCAATAGCTGAAGATTTCTCTCTACAATTTACACTTTCATAAGTGATGGGTAATAATGGATTTACTGGTTTAACATACTTGGATTAATATTAATCTAAAAAGAGGAGTTCAAGGATAAATTTTCCACCACACTGTTAAAACACTTTCTGAAAGGACACCTAACTAAAATGATGGTACTTAGAAGTATTGATCACTTTTAAAAATCTCCTATTACTTTAACTTATAAAGCAACTTCTTCACACACTTTCACAGTGAAATGAACTCCCTAGGACAGCTGGGATTCAAGGAAACTTTTACTACTGTCCTATTGCTTCCACGGGGTTCACCAAGCTGAATCCAGAAGTACCACAGGTCACTTCCACCACAAGAAGCATTATTATTACTAGCTCCCTGACCCACCAGGTACATGGAGGAGCTGCCTATTTTGTCTGTTGGAGTGCTCTGCAGCATTGCCATTCTGTCTAGTCTCCTGGTGGATCACTGATCTGCAAGAATGGACACTGTCATGTTGCTAGGACTTTGAAATCACTTGCAACACAAATTGGATTAAAGTAAGTAGACAATAAAAGTTGGCCACAAATTCCAAATATGGACATTATAATCACAAAATACTTAGCTGAAACATACAGAAGAATGATTTTGCATCTAGTTTAGCATATCTCTTCCCTCTTTTCTCAAGAGGGCTTGTTCCTCAAGTTCTGCAGAAAGTAATCAGATATTCCTATTTTCTGGCACTTACTAAAGTCTCTTCTAAATGTCTCCATGATTGATAAAATTACCACGTCATTAACCTGTAGAGGGGTAAGTGCATTTTCTCGACTGGTGAAAAAACATTTGTCACAGTTTGAAGCTCATACACACTTCTGAGTTTACATTCCATGTGAATTGGTACCTCACACCTTACACACACCTCAGCATGATAAATAGGTGCAGCTCATTGCTGACTTGACTTAGGCCAGCTTGACAGCAATCAGTCACTTTGATGTGATAATGGATTTGTGGAGGCCGACCTTCAGCCATCCCTTAAAGAACACCTTGACAAATCACTTGCAGACACTGCAGCTGAAAAAAAGCCCATGATTTTAAGGCAGTGACAAAGAGATAAGTGCAGATCTGTCAGGTCTTGTGGATTTGGTAAATGATTCTGTGGTTACATAACTGACACTTGTGTTCTACTACCACCTAAGAAAAATTGCTTCCCTATTTTTCTGCCCAGGAGCTGGGATATCTGTGCACTGTCTTGTAGTTGCCTACCAGTGTTATACATTCTTACTCTTCAGTGTGTAGCCAGATCATTTAATGACATATAACAAAATGTGACTGTTGCAGATATTTTATGTTTTGTGTCATGCTTCCCTGTCTCAATGTTCAACACTGAGGAACTTCTTTTGCTATGCCTTTCAACACATATTTTCGGGCCAATTTGAGTTACTTTTGATCAAAACCCTATGAAAAAATGACTTTGTTGTTCTACAATTAAATTAATTTTAAATATTAATTATTAAAATATTAGTTTAATTTTAAAAGCTTGGTTAGCATTACAGAGAAAGAAATGTAGCAAGGGACAATGTGTGAGAGCAGAGCAAGTTAAGAAGAAAGATTCATCTCCTCAGCGTGATGGTTAAGATACTTCACTGACTATCAGCTTGAGCAAATATTTAATTTTTTTTATATTTGAAATATAGGACAGCATCAGAAAAACAACACAAAACATATTTCTGACCTCTTGCCCCATTTGTCAACTCAGCATACTGGATAAGTGACTCACTTGAGAAATGGCAGTTCAAAGAGCAAAGGATTTACTAGGAGGTAGAGGAGCCTGACATCTTTCCATTTGTGTTAGATATATCCCATAAAGTCTTATTACCCGCTCAACTTTGTAACTGAATCCAGTCCTGGGTTTCAAGAGCTTTTTGGCAGAGGAAGGGATTTTCCCAGCATTGGGGTGTCTCCCATAATTTTGGGTTTTATCTCTAAGCAATTGGAATAAAGGGATTTCTTTCCTCATTTTGTCAAATCAGATTTCAAATTATGTCTTATCAAATGTGTGAAGGGAAGAGCTTGGAATCCAACTGGAATTTTTGTGACTAAAATATTTACAAGGGTAGAAATCAGGTCTATTATGAACACCTTGAAAAAATTTGCTGTCATAACTTAGTGCCAACAGAAGGAAAGGGAAAAAGAACTGCCAAACTGTATAGTTTTTAAGTAGTATCCACAAGATCAAATATATTAGATGAAATGCTTCCTCCACAGTGTAAATCTATATCACTTGTCAGTGGTGTTACTTGGTCTCCAGATGACCAATCTGAAAGAAAAGCCCGGACTACATTCTGCCATCTTCTGATCACATTGATCATTTTGACAGGTCTACAGAATGTCTAATTCAGTCCAATAAGGAAAAAAATATGACATCATTGGAAAAGTAAATGGTAGCATTCTGCAGAGACTAGCAGTGGAAATCAGTCTAGTTTAATCAGTTGGCATAAAAAAATATCTATAATTCAAAGTGAAACTCAATTCAGAGCAAACACCTGCCTTTTCCTCCAATTTGTCATAACGTCTAGGCTACAAACTTTTGCTGATAGCTTGGAGTTCAAAAGAAAGTTTTACTGATTTGAACCTCAGGAGAATCCAATCCCCTGCTTCACTATATCCAAAGTTACACATTATTTATTTTTCTTAGATGCAACTGTCTAAAAAATTTAACAATATACAGTTAACAAATACCAATTTATAATATACCCTACACTGCTCAGAATCTTCCCACAAAACAGTAAACATGCACGTTATTAAAATCAATCCCAAATTATCGAATCTATCTAATTACCTGTTCTTCTCTCTCATCCATGTTTCATTTAATCAAGGAGAAATGGTTATCTCAGATTCATGTCTCCTCCTCATCTCCCTTTAATGTGCCCCGGACCTCTCTCTTTCATCTCCTTCCCCTTGATCAAGCATGTCCCATTTAATTTGAAACAGAAGCCACTCCCTGTTAGCAGAGTGACACTGCATTTATTAATATGCCACTGCATTTATTAATACCTGCTCTGTGTGTACAGCATCAAAGATACTTAGGGTCTTAACTTCTCTGTGTCAGGTGGCTAAAGGGTTTGTGGATGAGTGCTCAAGTGTCCAATTAAGAAACACATGAGCTTCTCATAATCCCAATAACCACTATATTAACACTATTTAAAATATTCCTGCTCTCAGCTGGGAATTTCACATTCATTCAAGCTTTAAGGTCTATTGTAAAACTTTAAATCCATCTGAGCAGCAGACCAGAGAACAGATGTTTTCTCGTTCTTCCTGACTCTTGGTATACAGAGAGAATGAGGATTTTATACAATCTTTTTTCCCCAAAGTAGCTTGTTCCCTACCACACATGTGGCCAGGAGGGAGTAAGGACTTGCTGAAGTTTCCTTCCATATAGCTATGCTTTAGCTGAGCTTACTCTGCTTTATATCAGTGGGGGTCAAGGCAGGTCTGTACCCCTCTTTCACAAAGCTATGTCCAAGCTGCCCACTGCTAGCTGCAGATCAATTTTGTTTTTCTGTGCTTAGCTGTTATTCTTCTCTATATTAAATACTTGGAGAAAAAGAGAATTCTTTTCCACAAGTACTTAATGATTTTGAAAGCTTATGAAGAGTTGTATTTTGGGACACCTTCTCATGACAGTTATTATTGACACAGTACTGAAAATACTCTGGCAATAGCTAACCAAATCAAACACACAGTTTTCTGAAAATACAGGCATGCTCAAGTGCACAATGCTTATTTTGTTTATTTTTTTCTGACATTTCCTGGCATTTTACCTTTAAGGCAGTTGTGAGTATATTTGCAATAGATTGCCTCTATATTAATCTTCCCTGCATGATCATTTCACAGTTCTGTGATTATACTGAATTATGGACACACATCTCTGGAGCATTCAAAAAAGAAACTCTTCTAGTATGATCTTCTGTAACTACAAGGGTAAGTCAAAGCTTTTCACACTGACTAGGTAATTGAAAGTGGGAAATTTTCTTTACTGTGGTTTAGCTAGGCTATGGAATGAAACACGGCATGCTAGACACCTCATTTATAAATGTGTGTGTATATATCTATATATATATGTGCAAAAATCTGTCTTCTTCACTGACAAATATTGACAGAAGATGAGTATAAATGCATGCACAGATACTGTTTTTCATTACAGCTAATAGATTTTTTCTATTAGTACAAGTTAAGTAGGAACTCTAATATCTTAGATAAAATCAGAATTTTATAATGTTGGTTTTATTGTCTAGTAGTCTATGTAGTTATGGTGTCTCTATGTAAAGCTGACATCAAATTGGATATCTTTGGGGAGAGCTTTTGATCAACTTGTACTTATAACTCAATTGTCTCAAATGTACATGGTAAAAACAAGCATAGTGTAATGAAAAGTATTCATGATTATGATTTATAACACGAGGAAGTATAAATAAACTGCTTCTGATCTCTTAAGGTCTTAATTTTTGAGAACTGCTGATTTGCAGAACTAGTCATGTGAGTAATGCTATACTCTCTCATGGAGAACAAATATAATAAAATAATGATTTAATATAACTGAATCACCTTGAGCCTCACATTAAAATAAAATTCTTGAGTACAGATCAAAGAGGTACAGAGAGAAAGAGGTGAACCTCAGGTTGGAGAAAGAGGAACCAAAGGAGGCAGAAAAACCAGAGTAAAAATTACTAATTGCATCAGACCTAATAAAGACAATTAATGATATAGACATTTACTGTTTGATTGTTTTATAAAATAAAGAAAGAAGCGATTAAAAAATGGAAAAACTTGACAGCTTCAGTTAGCTTTGAAATTGTTTCTCAACAGGCTCAACCAAAAATAGTTAATATTTACTTTCAGTTTTTTGAAACACATTTTCTGAACTTCAGAGAGACTACTGAGATGGATTCCTGGACCGTAGAGCATGCTATGAAAATATAGCATTGGGATTAGTGGTAATGGTGGCAGTCCTCCATGTCGCATTCAGCAGGTTCTGTCAAAAATGCACAAGATTAGGGATGGAAAGGTATTAGCACCATTATGTTTTGGGGTCTGCTAAAGATTCAAATATTGGTTTATTTAGACTTTCAGTGGAGAATATTTTCTTTTGCAGCTTTTACAGAAGGAAAAAAAACCAAATGGAAAAAGAGATTTAACTCTTTTAGAGAGGTTATTCTACCAAACTCTGAAATTGGACACAGCCTTAATGACTGAACAAGTTCCATTGACTTCTAGGAACCTATAGAAAACACGGAAAAGATGAAGACCATTTGTTAGTTCTTGGAAAAATACCAGGAGCAAAGTCAAAATATCTTTTTAAATCAAGTGCTGAACTTTTTAAAAGGTCGAAGTGGAGCTGAGTATATGATTACAATTAAAATCTGAAAGCTTTCACTTCCCTTTCTCAGTAGAAAAACAAATGCAACCTGCTTCAACTGATTTGCTTCCTAATCTTTGAACTGGACCTGATGAGCAGAGATACTATTTTACTCTATGTTAGCTCTCCAAATGATGGTTCTAATGGGTTAAAAATGAAAAAGAACTAACTTGGTGAAAAATATTTTCCAGTGCTAACTTATGCTAGAGAATGAATATGGCCATACTGACAGTAAATTATCTGAAAAGGAAGGCTGGCACTTTAAAAGTAAAGAAAAAAATAATGTGTCACCTTTTATGCCACTTGATAATAATTTCTAGCCTACAGGCATAACATATTATACAAGCTAAAGATAAATCTTATTTTGCAAAATTTTCAGAGGGCTGTGATATTTGTCAGCCAAAAATTACTATTAAAATGAAAAAAAAGAATTAAAATAATCAGAATTTATCTAGTGCAATAGGCCTGAGGATTACAAATTAATCATACTTTCTCTCTGTAATCTAATTTGCAATTAGATTTGCAAAGACTTCAAATTCTACACTGTAGCTACATATAAAAATCTCACTGATTAGGAGAATGTTAATGCAGTGGAGTTTTTTTAGTGTGTTTTTTTTTGTTTGGTTTTTTTTTAAGGCTTCAAGGAAAATCTTCCAAGGTTTCTACTGAGCAATTCTGGAGATAGGAAAAGTTTAAGTAATTTGTTTCTTTTCCTGTTGATATTTTCATGGACTGTGATGTGATAGAACTATAGATGCCTAGGAAGAAACCTGTGGTGGCTGACCGCTCTAGTGCAATGGGTGGTCATTTTTGAATCCATTTGCAGAACATTTGCTTTGGTGGCAGAAACGGAGAAAATGGAGAATCTGTGCAGAGTAGCAACAGCATCTATGACTTATTATTGAAATAGCTTATACCAGGCCCTCGGTGTGCAAATAGCCCGTGGGAATGTTAATTAACACAGCTACTCAGGAGCTTTAAGCTAGGTGCTTTTTATTAGATTGTTTTGTCCAGCTTAGTAAAGATTTGTAGACTAAAATATCTGTATGTTCTAACACTTTGCAGTGTATATTAATCTTCAAAACACAGAATCTGCAGAGGTTCTCAAGGAGTAAACTCTTTTATTCAATTTACAGAAGCCTGAGAAAACATAATTAATACAGATATAGTTAAGTGAATCATTTAATGACTTTTTTTCTACTAGAAAAGCAACACAGAAAACAAACGTCCTCAGATGGATGAAGTATTTCTGGGTAACAATATTATACAATTTTTAATTTACAGATTATATTTTGGGTGATTAATATTGTCAAAAAGATAAATTATCTGCTTCAATATAAATATAGATTTAGAAAACAGTACTTAAGGGTTTTACCCAGTAGTTGTATATCATTGTCAAATGTAGGAAAAAACCTCAGTGATTAAAGGCACAAAGTTCTGCTATACAGCAGCACAGTGCTGACTAATGTACAGTTTACTTGCAGGCTCATTATTATTTTTTATTTGCAAATTAAGCTTCTGCATCTTCTGTGTTGTTGCATTTCATGATCTTAAAGATAGAAATATACTGCCTTTTCTTTCCCCTCCAATGCTTCAACCTCCAGATGCTCTGCTTTCAAATGATTGCTATGAGTATTAATTCCAGATGGGAGTAATCTGGGACTGTGTGGTATTGATTACTTACCTCCTCATTTGAGTCACTTCATCTCTGTATTGCCTCTCATTTTTCTGAGAGATCTGAAAAAGGTAACGCAAGCTGATCCTCCTGATTTGTACCAGAGGCTATGATTTAGAAAAGCATTTTGACATGTTCTTTAAGTGTTTTGGTGGTGGGGTAAATTAGGCAGGGAAGGGACTGAGGACATGGAAGTTTCCACTGCTGCAGTGGAGCAGCTAAACATCTCTACAGCGTTCAGCCTCATAATGCCATGCTGGGAAGGGAAGACTACAGTGAAAACTCGATTCTCTTTATTCCATTTCACAAATGAAGATGTGGGGTATAAAGATGCTAAATCCCAGAGCCACGGACCAATGAACAGTTCCACTGAAATCCATGGGAATTGGACACCTAAAAACACTTTAGATTATCTAGGCTCAGTGACTTGCTGAGATTAGTTTGAAAACCTGGAATAGAGGTATCATAAATGTAGTATCGTTGGGGTGTTTTCAATCTTAATTTTTACTGTTTACGGGGAATTTTGGATTTGTCTACTATGAGCTGGACAACAGCACAGCTCCTTGTTTGGGATACTTTCCTCCATTCACCTTATCTGTGACAAAGAGCAAATAGCTGTTCGTTTCTCTGCTCAGATGATTTTGGAGAATTAAAAAAAAATTCTTTAATAACATCCCACTGAAAGCTCTGGGACAATGGTACTGCTATTAAGAAAAGAGATTAATTTAAAAACAGTCATAAAATGGAACTGCTGACTCATTTATATTCCTTAAAATCTACCTGACGACCAACTTCTCTGCTTAGTAACATCAGAGGAAAAAAGTTGAATAACTTGAATCTGATTAAAGTAATCCCCTCTCTGACCCTCTCTGCTCAGACTGTCAGCATTGCAGGTTGAGTTTGCAAGAAACTTCTTTTTAATCCTGTCATCAGCTGTGAATTATGTGCAGTCTCAATCTTCTCTGACAACATGCTTAAATGCTTTGTTAGCTTCAGGCCTGTATGCAGGCTATATGTGTAGCTGGTGACTTGAAACACTGGGGATAGAGCAAGGCTGTTTCAAACCCTAGACAAAAGAAGTCATTCTGTGCTGACTTGCCCTCTGTCTGCAGCCTTCAAGATTAGTAGTTCTCATCATTCCCTAGCTATTTCTACTCATAGTCCAGAATATCTGCAGCCCAAACAACCTTCTATTCAGTCCCTGGAGAAATTAAGCAAAGCCTTAACACATGTGACTCATGAATAAATGGCTTAACTCCAGGTAAGACTTTGAACCAAACAGCATTTCTGTGTTTCATGAAAAACAAATGGCAAACATCTCCTTTTTCACTCAGTCTAATACATAACATTCTTAAAATATTTAACAATTTATAGAAAGTGATCTTGCAGGAAAGGTGAGTTAGCAGCACTATGATTTAAAAGAAAGATTTTTTTAAAAATAGACAGTAGAATATATGCAGATTTTGGGCATGTATCTGGCAGTTTAGGGGGTACAATTTCAGTATTTCCTGCTGTGTTCCTTTGGTGAGTGTCATTCTGGCAGCAGGGGACTGCAGAAGAAAAAGTTTTCTTGCTTCGACTGCCATCATGAAAGCCCATTCTCCCCATTTCTGAGAACAAGAAATTGCCTGCCAGGATTGTAGCATCATCCCCTAACTCAGTGCACATCATCGATCCTACTCTTTGAGAAGGCAGTTAATCTAAAACAGACGAGAAACATACCAGGGAGTATTCACTGACATGTTGTCCAAATTTATGTGTAATTTAATATATGGAAATATAAGATTAGCCTATCCTCCTAGGTAACTAGCAATAGGACAAGGGGAAACAGACTCAAGCTGTGCCAAGGGAGGTTCAGATTGGATATTAGGATAAATTTCATCACTGAAAGAGTGGTTAAGCATTGGAATGTGTTCCCCAGGGAAGTGGTGGAGTAACCATCCACAGAATTGTTCAAAAAATGAGTAGATGTGACATTCTGTGGTATAGTCTAGTGGATATGGTAATATTTGATCAAAAGTTGGACTTGATGATCTTGGAGGTCTTTTACAACCTTAATGATTCTATGACTTTATGATTAAGATCACCAAATTTTTAGCAACTATACTTAAAATGGGTGTCTCAGAGGTGATTCAGTGGAGAGAACAGATTTTGGTATTCTGTTGTTGCTGGGAAAAGTGTTTGTCTCTCCATTGAATAGCAGAGAAACGACATGATCAACCTTAATGCTGTCAGCTGAAAAGCTTAATTTATTCAACTTTCCACTACAGAAATATGGACTAGGCCTCAAAGCAGTAGGATATTAATTAAAACAGACTGATTACTTATCTTTGCAAACTGCATGACTGATGATTACGTTATACTATTTTCTACAGTAAACAATGTTATATATAATTCAGATTCACATTTTCTTAGGTAGGAAGCTGCAAAAATCCCTTTTCTAGATTCACTATAAATGGAATAAGCTGATGGACTTGTATTGCTTGCTTTCTGTTCTATGCAGAAGCTGTGATGTGAGCTGTTGCTCAGTTCTTCCACAGAGAACTCAGTTTTCAATGAAAAATGGGCTCTGTAAAATCCAGCTGGTTTTAGATTTTTCTCCTTATAAATCATGTCTAGGTCAAGGGTTTCTAAACTCTTACAAAGGCAGCTATAGAGAACACACAGGTACTTTAGTAATATTTGCTTTCACTTATAGATCATGATCTAAATGATAAATTTTGGTCAGTCATGAGGCAGAGGAAAAGCACAGGTGAAGGACTGTTTCCTGTTAACAAGATGTTAATAACTAGTTACACATTCAAATAAAACCCTACTGTGTACGATGATTTCTCACATACCCCAAATTATGTGTATGCCTGACCACATGGTTCTCAGAGATGTTGGCCCCATGTCTGCGTCATCCGGTCTTGTCTGTGCAAGGACATCAGAGCCCACAACACTGGTATCAATGACCCCTGACATTCTTGCAGCCAGACAGGAGCATACCACATAGACACCATGTTAGCTCCTCTTGTGTTTCAAAGTTATTCTGCTGGACTGCTCCGTGCCCTAATGTGTGCTACTGAGGACCCTGGGGCTGTGTGCTGACACAGCCAGGCTCTCATGGGCTCACTGCTGACGAGTTTAAAGGGGATATTAGTTCCAGGCAGGGTGATATTTTCAGGGAAAGCAATATCATGGATTTTTTCTCTGACATATTCTCCAACAATGTCTTGACATTTTAGGGACCAGCGGATGAGATGTTAAGCCTACACCTCCTGACAGGGTCAACGCAGTTGAAATTACGTATCTCTGTAAGCAGTCACAGTCTATGTGTCTGGGGTGCTAATGAGTGTGCTGGTTTAGGCTGGTGTGGAGTTGACTTTCTTCACGGTGGCTAATATGTCTGTGTTTGGATTTATGCTGAAGACAGTGTTGATAACAGAGAGATGTTTTTGTTATTGCTGAGCAGGGCTTACATGGAGACCTTTTCTGCTTTTCGTACTGTCACACTAGAGAGGGGCTGGGGATGCATGGGTGGCTGAGAGGAGACACAGCCAGAACAGCTGACCCCAACTCACCAAAGGGATGTTCCATATCCTGTGGCATCATGCTCAGTATATGGAGTGAGGGGAAGAAACATTTGGGGGTTGTTTGAAGTGATAGCATTTGTTTTCCCAAGTAACCCTTATGCGTGATGGGGCCCTGCTCTCCTGGAAATGGCTGAACATGGAAAGCAGAGAATTAACTTATTTTAATTTGCTTGAATGAGCAGTTTTTGTTTTCTCTATTAAACTGCCTTTATCTCAACCCATGAGTTTTCTAGCTTTCATCCTTCCAATTCTCTACCTGACCCTGCTGGTGGGGGAGTGAGCGAGTGGCTGTGTGGTAGTTGGCTTCTGGTTGGAGTTAAACTGTGACAGTGAATTAGATTCTTCTTCTCCAGTGCAAATGACCTCACAGCCTTCCACTCAACAACATATCTGAGGCCTGCATGCTCTTTAAGCCATTAAAGTTCACATCCTGCCAAATAAAACCAAGCCTGAAATTCTTAGGAAAAAAAAAAAAAAGAAAAACGGCAAAAAAGCTTTATGAATAAAAAATGATTCTCATCTCCATTATACTTTGTGAATCACTGATGATATTGGAAAACATTGCTGAGCAATTTTGACCTGCATCAAGTGCAAAAGAGGAACAATGGATAAATAGAGTTCTCAGAAAAATTCAAACACCTGATTTAGATACAGAGCTTGCTATACAAGCATTGGCAATAAAAAAATAAAACAAAACAACACAACAAATCTAAAACAAAACTTCGGAGAGAGAAGGAAAAGGAAAAAAACTACAATGGAAACAGAGGCAGAAAAAGTGGGATTTGAGACACAGTTGTGTGTATTGTACCTTCAGCAGAGTCCCAGGCAACAACTCTTTAATGGTTTCAGCTTCTAAAATCTGTTTTTTAAAGTTTGACAGACTATGAATAGAGTCCAAGAGTGTTTAAAATAAAGTGCAGTATAGCAAATTCTTACATAAGTCCTGTTGGAGAATTTTAACTTTTGCAAAATTGTTTTTCCACAGGTGCCATAATCCCCCTCCTTGCTTATCCCAGTGAAATTCTAAGTTGGCCTTCAGAATCTCTTGCCAAGGGGGAGATCTCTGCACAGCCCCATGTCTTTGAGTCTGGATCTCTTTCCCCACATGGTGTGGGGCGCACCAGTTCTAGTTCCATTTCCATCTGAGGTACCATTTCCGACGGCTGAATGTGGATAGGGAGGGGGAAAACTCCAGCACCTGGGGTTTCTTCAGGTCCTGGACACTGGAGGGGAAAGCTTGCTCACCCCTCCCCCCACCCACGCTGTCCCATGGCAGCCAGAGAGACAGCACACGGGACTTGGAGAGGAGGCGAGAGAGAGTTTATTGTTGGGGGGGTTAGGAGGATTCACAGAGTAACCAATTACAAGTCCCAAGGGGCTTACAGGAACACTCAATGACAGGAAGGGGTTAACAACCAATAGGAAGGGGTTAACAAGGTCCAATGAGAAGACCTCAGGACATCTTCCCAGGACACTCCTGCATGGGAGATAAGAGTCCTTCACAGAGGGTGTCGGGAAGAAGGAGCAGTGACTTTGCAGAAATACAAAAAGCCATTTTGAAACATGTTTAAACCACAGTTTCTCATATACTGCAGATCTACTGCCACACTTGAGAACATAAACCCCGAGATAAGTCTGAACCATGAGCTATTTCTTAAGGACATGGCTTGGAAAGTACCCTTTTGTTTATTTATATATAGCTAATTTTTAGAGATAGATTTTCTAACTGAAAGTGTATTTTTAGCCATCTAACTCTTAACTGTAAATTTGACTGCACATCTGTAAATTCAAACAACCTTTTGAAGAGCCTGGTACCTGCAAATAGCTGTTATTTTCATGAACATGAAATACAATGAGTTTGGAAACTGCGTGAAAGGTAGAAGTTTAATGTTACTCATCTAGCTGTGAGACTGATGCTCAGGCTGTTTACCGGTGACAGCTGTGCCCGTAGTACAGTTCAGGAGCATAACAACCCACAACAAAGCACTGAGGCATAAAAACCTTCTTCCTTCATATAGATAGGAAAAAAAACCAAACCATGTTTTCTGATCTGTATCTGGGGAATTTTGCCTGTATATCACTCACATTTCCAGTGCAAACCCAAACAGACTATTTTTCTTTATTTCCTACTTGTCTTAGGAGACTTCTTCATCCCACAAAGATTAGTCAAACCCAGAAAATTAGACTTTTTGAGCTATGATGGGTTCATTTAATCTTCATATTTCTTCCAAAATGAGAAGGAAATAATGGAAGAGAACACCTAAGTCCCTGCCCAGGTAAACTGCAGGTCATCTATATTGTCTTTGGCCTGTAGTGCTTTCTAGATAACAAACTCATAGTGAATTCATCCTATGACAATTATATGTCTCATCATAGGAGTTGTTTGACATCATTCCCAAGGAGGCATCACAAAACTCAGTGCTGACTCTTGGGTCTCTGATTTGCTAATCTCTTTGCTTTTATTTCTAAATGTTCTCTCCAGTGGGCCTCCAGATGCTTTTTCAGATGCTACACAAGCTAGAGGGCTATTAAGAGCTCATCATCCTGTATTCTCTTTTCTTCCTCTCTCCTCTAAGCATCTTCTTTCTGCTAGTCATAAAGCATGAATACTTACCTGTCTTTGTTAGATGGCTAAACATTCCTGGGTTTATCAGACCTTAGACCACCTATCCTCAGAAAATCCACCATCTTGTACATATGCTCTTTGTCTAAGAATTCTGCTGTTCTTTATGCCAGTTGCCTACTCCCTAGCATGCAAACACTACATAGCATAATTCACAGCATTTTATCTATTTCTCTGGGTACAGCCTCACTGTCATTAATTTTTTTAAATAAAAAAGGGATTGACCGGATAAGTGAGAAGCTCTGACATTTCTCTTTCTGTTTTCAGTAGTGATTAAAGAAAAAGGTGAATATGCCTGGTTAATTCACTTTGGTTACACAATTCTCCCTGAAATGGAATCACTTTTTAGATTTGCTCTTATGAATACATGTCTTTTCATTATATTATCCTAGTTAAGATGGGGTTCTTGCTGCGTGATGTAAAAATTCATATTACTTGAGTGGTTTAAATCTGTTTTTAAAAGGTTTTTAGCTGTAAGAAAGGATTGTCATCTTTTTACTATTTTAAGTGTTCTAATAAATTAACATCATCCTGCTTTCCACAGTCCATCTATGGATGCTTTCTGCATCAGGAAAAGGTTACAGTTTTAAACATTTTAAGTAATTTTGCATTCCTCAGAGTAGGCTGCAAAATATCAAACTGCTATTGACAATTTGCCACAAAGTGAGTCTGATTCCTTTCCCCTTTTATTTTAGGGACTGGAAGAAGTTATTTTCTTTTTGAGAGGTCCCCTGTCAACTCCCTTAAAGAACTTGAAGTGAAACTATAAGCCATGAAATGCCTGGCTAGGAAGAAATATATTTATCAAGATCTAACAGTTGGACGTCTTGCAAGATGCTATGATCTCTTCCCAATTTATAGTTTCTGCTCAAGCATGACTTAAAGCTGAGTTGCTTTTAATTGGTTTTGGATCAGGCACGATTATCTATTTGTTGCATCACAGGGATGTTCATGATCTCCAATTCTGGAACTTTACCCTGCTGTGCAAGAAGCCACAACACAAAACAGAAAGTCTCTTTGGGACTGAAATTTTCTATCACAGCATGACTCATTTATCTAAGAGTTATCTAAAAATCTTACCTATTATTTCCAAAGTCCTATGCAGAGTAATTTCAAGTTAAAACTATAACTAGCAGGAATTAAAAGCAACTCTGCCAATGTTTTAAAAGGAACAAACAAAATACTCTTATCTGCATGACTACCTACACAGACATACGTAGAAGCTATGAAATTATACAGAATTCTGGGATCTACCCTACTATGTTTGCAATGATACAGAGGTGTTTACTTGTAAACTGTAAGGATCTCTACTGATTAAAGTGCTCTTCAAGAGCTCAATAAAGTTATTATTTTATTATCTGTACTTTATGTTACAAGAAAAGAGAACTGAAACACAACAAGTTAAGGGGAAAAAAGGTTCTCTGTCCTCTAAGATGTCCCTTGCAATTCTGCCTGAACTACAGAATCTTCTAGGTCACTATACGTTTTTTGTGGTTAACAGATGTCAGGTCCTAATATGCAGGGCTCCTTAGCTAAACTGATACAAAGACATGATCCTCAAATTGTGCATTGATACTATATTATGACAAAACCCATATCCTGAAAAGGATAAACACTACACTGTAGTGTTTTCTATGGCTGCATATGTACTAGAGTCTACAGCATCATTCAGAAATTCTGATTAAGATTTATCAATAGAAATTGCTGTTTTTGTTTACATGGGTAATTTCTTTACTCTGCTTAACAGGTTTGAAAAACTTTTGTCTACAGCTCAAAATGCCCTGTAATATCATTTCAGATCTGTCCAGGGAAACCTTTAATGAACTAGATGTGTCAAGTATCACCCTCTTTCATATAATAGTTTAATATTCAGAATGAATATTACAGGCAAATGGATTAACTTTCCTTGATGTTTATGAAGTTGCTGTAAAAGCAGATGGATAATCACTATAGCAACTTAGCACATCAGGAGAGAGACATTGAGAAGCATTCCATAATCAGCACCATGACCTTGACAACCCTCCCTTCCAATTGCCTAAGCGATATTTGTCATCTGTTGTAATCAGGGAAATTTGTTGCACGCCAGTAAAGCTAGTTTGACTATCCCAAAACACCGGCTGTGTTGGAGCGAACAAATCTAAGACAGGTCATGCATCTCAATTAAAGATATTTTATTATATTTATGACATCTCATATATTTTTGTATTTTGAACTTAGTACACTGAAATAAGTAAGTAACAAGTGGATGTTATATAGCTCAAATTTAGTAAGACACTGTCTCTCAAAACTTCTTCGTAGACAATCTGAGACAGAACAGATAAGTGGGCAACAAGGTGGGCTGAGAACTGCCTGACATGCCAAGTTCAGAGGATTGTTATCAGTGGCATGATCTCCAGCTGGAGCTTTGTCTGTAATGGTGTACGCCAGGGCCTGGTGCTGGGGCCAGTACCATTTAACAACATCATTGACTGCCTGGATAATGGAACTGAACACACCTTTGGCAGGTTTGTAGATGATATGAAACTTCGGAGCAGTGTCTGATACAGTACCCACTTATGTTGCCATTCAGAAGGGAGACTGGCAGACTGCAGAAATGGACTGAGAAGCCTCATGAAGTTCTACAAAAGAAAATGCCCAGTCCCATAACTCAGAGGGAATAGCCTCATGCAGTGGTACATATTTGGGCTGAGTGACTGAAGAACAGGTTGGCAGGAGAGGCCCTGGGTGTCCTGGTGGACACAAAGTTGAACATAATCCAGCAATTCACCCTTGCTGTAAAGGGTATCAGTGGCATCCTGGCCTATAACAGGAAAAGTTTAGCCAGTAGGTAAAGGGACATAATTCTCCCCATCTATGCAGCACTGGTGAGACACATCTGGAATCTAGATCCAGTGCAAGGAAAACAGGGATGTACTGGAGCAAGTTGGAAAAGGGTCAGAAAGATGATTAAGGCACTGAACATGTGTTGTATGAGAAAAAGCTAAAAAAGCTGGAACCTGATGAGGGAAGCAGCAAAAAAGATGAATCCAGACAGAATCAGTGACAGGACAAGAGAAACAATAATCACAAAAAATAATTATGAAAGTTCCACTTAAGGAAAAAAACTAAACACTGTACTATGTGAGTGGTTCAACACAAAAACCCCGTCCTTCATCCTTTAAGATGTTCAAAACCCAAGTGGACGTGGCCCTGAGCAACCTGCTTTTGGTGACCCTACTTTGAGCAGAGGGCTTGGACTAGAACATTTCCAGAGGTGCCATGCAACCTCAGAGACTGGTTGTGCGATAAGGCATTGTGATAGGACTCTAACAGAAGGAGCTGATGCCTGATCTATTCCAATTAATTAACCCATCTGCAGCTGTCCAGAGATCTTCACCTTTCCTGCTGTAGGCTAGCCTAATATCAATATTGCATCCTGCTCTGCTGCTCCTCTCATGACTAGGAATCATTATATAACTTTGTAATGGGAACAAAAATTAAAAAATCTGTATCACAACATTATCAGTAAGAATTGTGGAAAGAAGAAAGGAAAAATAAGGAATGAGACCCAGCACAACTTTCCAACAGCTGCTATGTGTATACCTCCTCTCTGGAAAATGCCATTTCCAGCTCCAAAAGGAGCAGACAAGTCTGTTCTTCTGTGGACCTACAGGTTGAAGACATGAAACTTGAGATGTCTCAGTGGCTTAGATGAACTACTCTACAAGTTGTTTGGGCATGTGATGACCAGTTTCCATGAAAATCTCAAAAGATTATACTTTATGAGAATTTCTGATGTTTATTAATATTCAGATGAGGTGAAAGTATCACATGAACAGGCCTTAGAATGTTTCAGAGATTAAGCAGGGACCCTTGAGTATTTATTTAGTGCTCAGAGAGATTTGCTTACAAAGTGATGCAGGCTTCTCTCTTTCTTACAGAAACATGGGTACTGAAGATTCAAGTGACTCATTCAAGGTAAGACAGGTGGCTGGCAGCAGAGAATGGCAATGCCTTACTCCAGTGTGACAACAAACAAATAGAAGTCTTTTTCCCTTGTTTTTTGTGCTTATGCTCCAAGCTGAAAACAAAAAAACTGGTATACATTCAAACAACATTAAAAATTAATCACTTTGCTCTAAAAATCTCCATATTAATGAGATCTTGGATAATGCTTTTGTTTTACACTCAGGGCAACAGTGATAGATAACAAAAACCCTTACTAGAACTGCCAATAGCAATTTCTTCACACCCCAGCTGCTCTTCGAATAAAGATAAAATTTCTAGCTTATGCTACTGAGTTGACTAATGGAAACTTTTTTGGCTGAAACTAAAGGTGCTATCACTTGTTTGTACATAGAGGATGAATTACCCTTCTTCCACAGTAGAAAGAAGAGACACAGGTTTTTTTCTTAAAATAAACTTGTATTTTTTAGATTCCCCATGGATAGGAAGTGAGAAGAAGTCAGTTATGGCAGAATTTGTCACGCTGAGAAATATATTACTCATCCTACAACAGTGGCAGTGTTTGATGCTACACCACGAATGTCCCTGGGATTTCCTGGACTTCATTTTGATCTGAAAAAGCCAAGAGGCTCTAAGATGCTCTTATCACAGACAGCAACCTCTGTATATTGCTTTTGATTATGGTTAAAAAAAACAACACATATGGGACAAATACCACCATTTAAATACAATTTGTATCTGAAAATTGAAGTAATTAAAGGAGCAACAGAGGCACAGGCCTTGGTTATTTGACATAAAGGTGGGGAATAAGAAACTCAGCTCCCTGAAGTAGCTGCACATTGCACATTGCCAGTGGGCAGTTTATCCCCAGGGTGCTTTTTTTAAATGGTATTGAGTGCAGACAGCATTGTCCAAACTTGCTCATTTGCCTAAAACAGTACAGAAATCACAAACATAAACAGTCACAGAACACCTTATATCTGCAGCTTGTTTTATGTATAGCAGAAATGCATCTGAGCATCTATCAATGGTGCTGACCTTAGAAATATTTGGTTTTGAAATAATGATTAAAAATATGTGGACAAACATATTGCTTTATGGAGATAAAATTAGTGTACTTCATGTCTACTTTGATCTTTTTCAGATCAAAAGAATACTTGCCTTGTAGTAAGCATGAGGAGCCTTCAGAAGCCTAACTAAATAAATACCTGAGTGTTCAAGCTGCTCATGGCTTGAACACATGTTCTCTGGTCTGGATGGATGAGGCCAGTGAGTGATGGTGAATGGAATTAAATCCAGCTGCTGGCCAGTCACAAGTGGTATTCTCCAGGGTTCATTCTTGTTTAGTGTCTTTATCCATGATCTGGACAAGGGAATCGATTGCACTCTCAGTAACGTTGCCGAATACACCAAGTGGGATGAAAGTATTGATCTATTGTAGGGTTAGAAGGCTCTGCAGAGGGATCTGGACAGACTGGATTGACAGGCTGAGGCTGGTTGTATGAGGTTCAACAAGTCCAAGTGTTGGGTCCTGCCATTGAGACACAACAACCACATGCATTGCTCCAGGTTTAGAAAGTTGCCCGGCAGAAAAGGACCATAGGAGCTGATATCCAGCTGAACATGAGCCAGCAATGTACCCAGGTGGCCAAGAAGGCCAATGGCATCCTGGCTTTTATCAGAAATAGTGTGGCCAGAAAGACAAGGGCAGTGACTGTCCCCCTGTTCTCGGCACTGGTGAGGCTGCACCTCAAATAGTGTTGTGGTGAATTGACCTTGTCTGGACAGCAGGTGTCCAATCTGCTCTATCACTCCCCCTCCTCAGCAAGACAGGAGAAGAAAAAACTTGTAGGTAAAAGACTTGTAGGGCTGGATAAGGTAATTTACTAAAGTCAATGTGAAAGGTTGCACATGCTAAGAAAGAAACCAGGTAGTTTATTCTCTACTTTCCATCAGCAGGTGAAGCTGCTCAGAAGTAGCCAAAACACTGGTGTGTTACCAACACCTTTCTAGCTACCAATGCAAAGCACACGGCAGCACTGCGAGGGCTGCCGTGAGCAAAATTAGCTTCATTCCAGCTAGATCCAATACAACTGGTCCATTTCTGGGCCCCTCACTGCAAGAAGGACATTAATGTCCTGGAACATGTCCAGAGAAGGGCAATGAAGCTGGTGAAAGGTCTGGAACACAGCTGAGGAACAGCTGAGGGAGCAGGGGTTATTTAGCCTGGAAAAAAGGAAGCTCAGGGGAAACCTTATCATTCTCTACAACTGCCTGAGAGGAGGCTGTAGGCAGGTGGGGGTTGATATCTTTTCCGAAGTAACAAGTGATAGGACCAGAGCAAAGGACCTCAAGTTGCACCAGACAAGGTTTAGATTAGGTATTAGGAAAAAATTCTTCCCTGAAAAGGTGATCAGGCAGCGGAACAGGCTGCCCAGGGAAGTGGTAGAGTCACCATCCCTGGAAATATTCAAAATGCATGTGGATGTGACACTTGAGAATATAATTTAGTGATGAATATAGAGGTGCTGGGTTAATGGTTGGACTCTATGGTCTTAAAAATTCTTTCCTAACCTTTCTGATTCTATGATTTTATGATCAGGCTCCAGGTCATCCGCAACACTGAGAGCTCCAGGATTTTGCTGCTGTCTCTGAGAGAGCTGCCAGCTTGGGGACCTTCACCTTCAACCAGGGCCATCAAATTCCCCCTCATAGAGAACTCTGTCTCGATCACAGAAAATCTCCTCCTGGCGGTTCCACTTCTGTGGTTCACATTTCCACACTTGACAATGAGATCAGGACAGTTTATATTACAGTGTCACAAACAGGGGAGGATTTCCTTAAAAAATATATGATACCTACAGGTAGCAAAAATACTCAGAGCTCTTAGCTATGTGGCTAGTATATACCGCACTCATATTGCCTCTAGTAGACTGTGGGGCTTCATGAATTGGCACCTATTAATAAACATGGAGCATGTTAACTTGAGCTCTGAGTTTGATTGAAATTCAGTGATTCAGTGAGTTGAAATTCAATGACTGCTGACATATTTAAAAAGCAGATCTCCAGATGCATCCTGCCATTTTTTTGATGACCTCACTGATAACCGCACAGAACCACATACTATGCATGGATGTAAACCTTTTCAAAAGCATTGCATAATCTAACATCCCCCTGTTGTTTCAGGCTGTTCTCTTTTCTCCCTATTATGCATATAATTGGAGTAGACTAACTGCCTTACAGTTCAGTATTAATTCTTGCTTAGTAATAAAGCTTGAAAATGTTATTACAATGGGAACTTTATTAAAATAGCTTTCCGAAAGAATTAAGATGTAAAGATAATAATAAAAACACACTCCTAAACAGCCACATCAAAGTATTCAACGTTTTTAGAAAGTCATGAAAAAAAAAACCCTAGAAGTTTTATTTCACTTTTGCTGTTTCGAAAAAAACATTAAAAAGCTTAATTTGCTTTCTCAAGGTCACACAGTTAAGTAACTGACAGAGCAGTGATTGCAGGGTAGAAAAGCCAAGGTACTGAATGCTACCAACCACAGGACTGGCACTAGTGCCTTAGGTCTAATCAGTGCTTGCTTACTCTTGGGATAAATACAGCAGGTTGTTTCTTCCCTTTTCCCCTAAAGAACGAGATGATCTGCAATTTCTGCTGGTTGCTGCGGTTTGGTTTGCTGGAGCTTCGGTGGCTGAAAATGAACCAGCAGCAGGTGGCAGTAGTTTGTCACGCTTCCAGCCTCCTCTGGGTTTACAGGCAACAGTTTCTGGCCACATAAACAGCTTTTTGCCTCCTTGATTTGCTCTGTATTTCTGCAGAAAAGAGCTTTGACTCTTCTGGAAACGTTTGCTACTAGACTTCAAAGGAAGCTTGGTTACTAGGAGACTGCTGGTGATGCCAGATATGCCCGTTTTCTGGCACTGAATTACATATGCTGGTTTCATTGGAAAACTGCCCGTGTAGATGCAAGGAACAATGATGTTCTAGAAAGCTTGTGTACAGTGAAGAAAAAAGGGGCATACAATTTTCTGTCAGTCTCTTGAGTACTACAAGAGTACCCTGAGTTATGTCTGATCATCAGAATGACTTATGCAGACCTCTTAAGCAAGACTATAAAGCACCTAAATATTCCTAATGAGGTGAACATATTAATTGCAGTGCTTAAGTTGCATTCTGATGCAACTGATGCATTCTGATGCATTTTGCTGCATCAGAATACATGCCAGTAATGTACTTTTTGTTTATTTCCAATTAACATGCATGGTTACTTCCTCCTTAACTTACACTTTATAAAAAATATCTCAAGGATATGTAAGCTAATGGTCTTGCACTGAAATGGCTGTGTTTTTCATCTGTTAGCTACAGTTATTGTGTGCAAGAATACTGTTAAAACCTTGGGAAACATTATTAAGCACAAAAAAGAATGATGACAGTTCAGTGAGCACTAAGCTCAGGACTAATGGAATGATGCATGACACAAGGTAAGAACAAGGGGAAACAACAAAAAGAATTCCAAATTTGCAAGCAAGTGGAGCTTGTGAAATCTCTAAAGATAGATTCAGCAGGGTGAGGAGCAATTATGCACTTGCTGCAACCGCTGCTTCTTGGTAGAACAACCTGGTTCTGTGAACCCTACTAAAAGCTCATATTTTCCTGTCCTAACTACGGGGAAAAAAGGGACAACAGTCTTCTATGCATACACATATTATGTAGAAAAGCAGCATAGGTAAAACTATGCACTTTCTAGCTTCTATTATTTTTTATAATTTAATCCACAGCATACTTACAGCTCCACTCAGGGAAATGGGTGCTAGAATTGTATATGTAAAATCAATTTATTCTTACATGTTAGGAGTAAATAATGTCACCCTTTTGTGCCTGGTATGGGCAATGTTTTAGGAGCTAGACACACTATTTCAATGCAGCACCTTCCCATAGTCACCTTAAAGAAGTGAATTGGGACATACTTCCTAAAAGGATTTTGAATGAAAGGCAACATACCTTGCTAAATAGAAAACCTCTCTCCTACTAAACCAATATTCCTGTTTATTTAAGTGATTTCCAGCATGAATTTTCTCAGATTGGTTCACATTTCTTGATTTCTGTTTCCTCTATTCATTGATGTGCACAGCGATTTGTACCTTCTCAAAGCACTCAAACTGACAGAGAGCAAATGCTGCCTGATATGCAAGTAAAAAATGAAGTTGTGGTAATATGAAACAGAAATAGCTCACTGAAGGGTTAGATTATTATTTATCCTGGAACATTAAGGGGTCAAAGGATGCAAATGTTTGTGTATTGCTATTTTGGTATTTTTTGATGCTAACAAGCATTGTCTACACTCCTCAAAATTGTCTCATCGAGCTGTTGTACTAAGCTGCATCATCAGTGTAGTCTGAGACAGTGGAAGTAGAGATTTTGGAGATTCCCAATATCTGTACTGAAAGAGACTTTGCAGCTTTGCAGCAGCCCACATGCAGTGAAATTCAGAGGGAGAGTGAGGCACTGCTTTCCCTTTTTTGTGACTTTCATTATGTCTCATTTGTCTTAGGTGATAGAAGAGATAGGCTACTGCGATGGTGAAAATTTGAAGCCATGTGAAAACATTTTTGTAGAAGAGTTTGCAGGCTGGCTCATCACATGAGATATGGAAGGTTGATACCATGAAGTTTCTGCTCCCTGATTTATTTTTTTATCTAGGAGACAAGATGAAAATGACTGGCGCAATTATTCTGGTTGTGCCTGAATTTTCATAGAATCATAAGAGTATCCTGAGTTGGAAGGGACTTCCAAGGATCATTGAGCGCAATTCTTGGCATGCTGTATTTAGCAGTGTTTGTCCCAGACAAACATTTTCTTTAGCAGTTTGAACCATGTTATTGGCATCCTTATGTCTCTAGAATAGATGTCTCTAGAGTGTTTGTTGAATGTTCCTCCCACTCAAAATCTACTAGTCAGCAAAATGTTAAAATTATTGTATGCAGCTATATAAAATAACTGCCTTATTTCAGCCATCCACATTATATTTTTGACATGAGATTCTACTAGCTATCAGAAGAGCATGAGCAGACATTTGCAATGCACTACATACAGACTAAGTCACAGTAGTATTAATACATCAATAAGTGTATCTATTAACGCCCATCAGCCCTCAAACTGCAAGTTCTATCTTATGTATCCCTCCCACTTTATATCAATATGCTAACACAATCAGATTGGCATCTGGCAATTAAAACCAGAATTAAGAGCTAGAGAACACCAACTTTCTTCTAGAAAGAATATTCTTTAAAATAAACATAAATAAAGTGGAAACAATGACTTTCACTTATTTAAAAAAACATTATATGAAACCAAGAAATAAATCCAATTAAAAAGTAAGTCTAGTTAATATTAAGAGTATCACACCTATATATACGGCATAAATAATTTGCCTGTCTGACCACTGTTTCAATCTCTCTTTTTTCCTTCACTACATTTTACACATGGGAAGAGTTATTTCAGGTTTCTGGGCATTTTTGAAGGGCCACTATTACTATGCACACACTCTAGAGTACAGTACAGAGAAATTTATCAGGAGATGAGAATGTGTGGATCCTAGGAAATGCTCTCTCTGCTGACCAGGGTAGTCTTTATGATTTGACTTCAGTTTCAGGACAGGGAATTGTCTGAAGGCTGGTATTACCAGTATTTCTGTCATATGACTTTTTCTCTTTTCTTAAGAGATCGTGCTTTTTCTTCACGTTTCTGTAGGACTGGGAGAGTAGATGTATTTCCTACTAAAACCTTGACCCATAAAAGCTGACCTTCAAGCCTCTGCATAATACTCTTCAGTTCCCTGAATTACTGTCAGAGAAGATTACTTGGAATTTATTTATTTTCCAGAAACATTTATCTTCTTGCTAACTAGAGGAGAAATCCCACACATGCATTTGCTGCCTTTTTTCATTGGTAGGGTACTGCTTACTTTTAGGGATGAGTTAATGTAGTCCCTACAGTATTTGGCACAATCCAACATTTACAGAGAGATAAATTTGAGGTACCAGAGCTCCTGCTGGTTTGACACATCATACACATGCCTTCTTCACTTTCTATTTTAACTACTTATTTGTTATTAGAGACACTGAATCACCTTATCTGTCCTTCTGTTGTTAGGCAGACTTGCATTTGACAGGTAAAGAAGAAAGTACCAGCTGAGTTGAACACGCTGTTTGTGACCCATAAAGAAGGAGATCAGTAACAACAGGCATGTCAGGAGCAGATTTATTAGGTAGCTCAGAAGCTTATTATGGTTTTAATAGCTTTCAATGTGTGACTGAAACCAGTTCAACCATTCTTTGCACAACCCCAAATCAATGGGAGCAAGGGCAAGTTCGTAAGTGTTAAAGCTATTTTTTTTACAGCCTTACTTTGGAGGAGAGATGAAGAGATAACAAGCAAATTCTAAGTCTGAACAAATTACATTCTGCAGGAATGGCAATTAGTAAGGGTTGCTTTGGGACACTTGTCTTGAACATAATGTGTCCAGCTTAATTCGAATTGTCTTAAGTACTATTCTCCTAGCTATTATTAAAACTTAAATTTGCTTTAATTAGCCTTTATTAAAAAAAGATGCAAACATTAATGTTCTTTATCATCAATGGCTTTTTAATTACAGTATGCAACACTTTGCTGAATTTGAAAAGAAGAAGTTTGCTTTATTAAAGTTGGACTTAAAGCATATTAAGCTGAAAGTGTTTGTTTACATTAAGGGTGTAGGGATTTAAGTCTGTTCTTCAACACCCATGTGGGTACAGTGAAGCTAGATCCCAAAGATCTACGCATCTGCAAGAGCTATTTGCATGAAGTGGGTTCTGGAAACACTGGAAGCTGAGTAACTGAAATAGTAATAAACCAAATAGACTTGCTCATGTTCGCTGGCAGTTCAGATAGGTGTGTAAAGTTCTCAGCAGCACAGGTCATAGCCCCGCCTGATCTCAGACTGAAGCTGTGCTGGTGGGATGGGGGGACAAAAGAAGCCATTGCTAAAAGCAGACCAGGCACTTAGAGACAAGTGATGAAATACCTTTAAAGTACTAACATTTAAAGCAACCATAATCTAAGTTGAGAATTAGTTTATTCTATAGTCCTCTGACTACCTTAGCCTTATTACTCTATAACCCAGCTCTCATGCAGCTGACAACAGGCCCATTAATTCTGCCAAATGATGGCTTTCCTATTTTCAAATGGTTGGCTACTAAGTATTCAGCTTCTGCTATCAACAGCTGAGTGTCAGTTTTCAGCAGTCCTTCAGCTCAGTACCCAGTAACTTACTGGATTAAATACAACACTATTTTTCACTGCACTCCTTACTCCTTTTCCCTCCCAGACCAGCCAAAAGTTTTTCAGTGATCTTGTAGGTGAATCCTGGTAAAATATATCCTTGTTCAGGCAGGTATTTACACAAATGTATGTTTGGGTCACATGAGAACTCCTCAAACCAATTTAGCACAAGTAACTGCCAGCATCAGGACCAACCAGGACAAAACAGGTACTGCTGTACTTTAAAGTTTTCTGCCTCACACTTGATTTAAATTCTCTCCTGTTTTCAACATTATTTCAAAAAATTTGTGCTGCGTTACTCTCCAGTGCCTTGTTTAACAGATATGTTTAACAGATTCCTACTTCTCTGGTTTGAAAGTGCATACACATTACTGCTCTGAAGATGGAGCTAAAGATTTTTGCAAAGTTAGAAGGAATTAAACACATAAAAAGAACATATAAAAAGTTTTTGGTTTACTTTTCCCTTGTAAAGAACTGATAAGTAAGCCATGTTTTTCTGACTGCAGCTTATAGAGTTGGACATCTGTAGCTCATTAGTTTACAACTGTCATTTAAACCAATTAATTGAGAGAATTAGGTGCTTTCTAAAAGGGAGACAGAACACAAATAACTTTACTTTTTAAAGATTTCTTTTAAAAGTCTTTCTGACAATATTACCTACTAAACAGAGACTAGCATATTGTTCCAAATCTATTATCCGTCCTTTTTTCTATTCTTGCTCCCTTGCATCATCTATTGCTTGGTTGGTATGCCAGAAATATCCAATAGTTTCATTCCTACCCAGAGTTTTCACGTTTGAAGAGGCATGTTTTAGACTCCAAACTTACGAAAAGGCCCCTTGGACACTCTGTTTATCACAGTACAACAAACTAGTATCCGAGTACTAAATGTTCTACATGTTAGTTCTAGATTTAATTGAAATGATTTTAAATAATTATTTTAAATAATTTCCTCCTTCCCTTAAATTCCTCCCTTCTAAGTCAGATGGAGAACTCAACAGGATCTCTAGTTGAATGAAGAAACCACCCTACTAAAGACACACTGAGAGTGGTGTCTAGGACTGGATTCTACACTTGACCAGCTAGTGGGCATTTAGAATCACTTTGATAATTAGGTCAAATCTATGCTAAATCTTGAGTGTTCAGATCTGCTTTATATTTTAAAGTCTATCGTGCCACTCAAAGGGGTTCAAACTGGAAAAATGTAAACTCAGCTAAATCTTACATGCTCAGCCCTGAAAACCACTCATGGCTAATGGTTTTGGACCACCCAGAAAGAGCTACAGGAAATCTTGAGACTGATGGTGTTTATAGTATCCCTTTCCTCCTCACTGAGACGACTTCTAGAAATTCTAGAGGCATCAGAAGTTTAGTAGTATTTTCTGCTTCCTAAATATTTTCCTTGTTCTGAGGAATTATATTTGATCTTTTTCATGGTTATGGATCTCACAGAATGAAATGGTTCCTGAAGTTTTCAGCTTTTTTATTAGAAAATCATTTCTCAGCACGGCCATGACAAAGTGCAGATGGGAAGGCCACAAAATAATGTTTTCCCAAATCATTTTGCTCTCCAGCAGACACTGTTGCATAAGGGTCTGCTTTTTTCTTTGCAGAATATAAGGCTAAAGCCTTGCTTTACAATGTATTTGCTAAAAAAAAAAATACATGTAAAAACTGTTCCCGGGATTATATTTTTAAAACAATTTAGATTTTTATTAATAAAGGTGAACCCATTGATCAAAAATACCTTTTAAACAGCTTCACATATTAAAGATACTTTATGAAAGGGGTTCCTCGACTTCCTGGGTGCAATGGGAGGGAGCAGGGAGAAGGAATATCAGGTTAAGCGGCCTCATTATAGTATTAACTTGCAATCCCATGACAGATAAGTACCACCTTTCTGGACTTCAGGTGGCCCAAAAAGCTGCAATGTAGCAACCTCAGCTCCGTGAGCTCCTGGGGAAGGCAGGGATTTTCTATCAATTGTGAAGTTCTCTGACTGCTTACAGTAGCCAAATGTGAGCGCTGAGATGGGGTTTAAACATCCTTGGCAAGTTGTGTTGCAGAGCATGAAACAGAAGGATACTTGTACGTTTAAAATGTCAAATATATATACCACTAGGCACAATCAGGATAAAGATAAAGACTATCTGGGTCTGAAGGAAGATTGGTGTTATTCATAGTCTCTCAGAGCTGAAACATTATTTCCTGTAAAAAGGTACTGGAAGCTATTCACCCTCATTATTTGTTCAAAACTAAATACAGACCCTTCGTACTTCTTGACTTCATCTCCAAGCTGTTGCTGTAATTTTACACGTCAGTGTCAGACTTGGAGCCATAAGGTGAAACTTCAGTTCACTGTTATTCTGCCTGAGGAGTGTCTACCTCACTCACATGAGTGCATCAGCAGCATCAGCAGAATAGAACCATAAAAAGGTTGGAAAAGACCTTTAAGATCATCGAGTTCAACCTAACACTGCCAAGACCACCATTAAACTGTGTCCTACACATCTATTAAATACATCTAAGGATGCCCACTTCTTTGTGTGGCTTGTTCCAAGGCTCTGACCCTTTCAGTGGTGAAAGTTTTCCTAATGTTCAGTCCAAACTTCTCTGGAGCAAGTTAAGGACATTTATTCATGTCCATTTCTTCTAAACCTATCACTTTTTACTTGAGAAAAGAGACAGACACCTTTCCTCTCAGCTCACAACCACTAACAGGATAGATCTTGCCACTGACCGATCACAATTTGTACCTACCAACTCCAGTGCAAAAGTGTCAAGAGTGGCTCAAACAAATTTTGCAGAAATCCCTGTTCTTCACAGAAGTTCTCCCTTTAGACTGATCATAATTCTTACTACAAGTTTGAACCTCTGTTTGTCAGATATGCCCCTCTTAACATTTGCCAGCAGAAGAAACTGATTTACAGAACTATCTCAGCCTTGCAACAACACTGTACTAGAGTGTAAAAAAATTTTATAGTAAAATGCAGCCACCATGCCTTTGTATCTTGTTTAGCTTGGAGACTGAATGGTATTTTTCCTGAATGTGGATTTTACAATGGTCAAATGCTAATATCTTAAAAATCACTCTTTTTTTTTTTTTCACTGAACATATCAGATTATTTTTGCAGGTTCAACTCATTCATATTCCTGCCTCTCACCATAACTGCTCCATTTGCCATCTGAAAGGGGATCCTGACACATAACTTGTAAGGTGCTCCTTAGCTTTCAAGGATAATATGCTGCTACTCCTGCCTCAATGTCTGTATGTTCATAGCGTGACTGTATAGCATTTTTGTTCTTTGGGGAGAACAACCTAAGTTGTTCCATCCTAAGGTGAGTTTATAATTTTAGAAAATTTCAGTGCTGAAAGTTTTAGACCACTTCAAATGCTATTGTTTTGATGTTTATCCTTGAGTAGAGAGATGATAGAAAATACAGGGAAAGGCAGAAGATAACTATTATTGTGTTGCTAGTAATCTGAGAAACTTTCCAAAAAATTTACCAGCTCTTCATCATTTGTGGATTATTTTCTCTGGTAACTATAGGGTTCCCCCACATGCCTTCTCTCGCCTATTTTCTCACAAATAATTTTCCATGTTTTTCTATTCTGCTCCATGAGGAGACACTGTTCAGCAAGAAGCTCTGCTTAGTAAAGAAGTGCATGTCTTACAATGCACATGTTTTCAGCAGCCTCCTTCCTAGACTTAGCAGCTGTCAATGATATAGAGATTTGAAAGCTGCCTGCACATATGGGTATGATATAAAAGATTTCCTGTAAAAGGAGCAAAATAAAAAATAAAGCTGAATTTCCAGATGCTACTTTTAGATCAGAGGGTTGCAAGCACATATGCAATCCATATAGTAATTAACTGTTCCAACATGGGAACCAGAACAGTAGTGCAAAGGATGTTACTGTTAAAATCAGCTAAAGGTTAAGATGGAAATGATTAAGCATTGAGAATCAGAAACACTCTGAAGATAGGTTATATTCAATCATTTTTATTTTCTTTTTTTAAAAGAACAAAATCAGAGAGAAGCAAGGCAGAACTGCTGAGAATTACTTTGGCTTGGCTTCTAGAAATTAAGAAGTAAATTTATATTATATTACATTAAAAACAAATAAACTGATTTCTGCTCATCATTTGCTGAAGCACTTGCACATCTACAGAGAAGTCTCAATGTCAGGGAGATGCAACTGAAAATGAGTGCATCAGTGATCTGCTCATATTGGAGACACCAGCAGCATTTGACACAGAGAAAGAAATTATAGTGCTCCTTTCTGGAAATGTTTCTTCTACAGTGGCAGAGCTGACATTCTACAAAGAATAACTACAAATTCCACTTATGCAGTAGGAAGAATGGGCCTGTTATTGCAAATATCTCTACTTTTTCAGCTTAGCTATTGTTTGTGGAAGTACCGACTCTTATGAGTTATACTTTTAGTTCCTATCTGCTTTTTTTATCTCAGTTTAAATGTCTCAGTTCTCTACAAGATAGAAAGGAAAACAGTGAGGGTCAATTTCTATGATTCCACTTGCTTTAACAGCAAGAGCAGGATGAACAAGAACAAGAACAGAATTCCTTCAAGGAGATATTTTTACTTAGGGAAATTAGAACACATGGAAATTAAGATTCCATTTAAAATTAAAAGTATTTTTTCTTTCCCATCCTACAGTATGTCACAGGAGCAAGGGAGCTCTCTGTGTCATTGCTTGTGTAAGTCCCTTCACTGGTGGAAAGTGCCATTTTGAATAGATGTTACTTGAGTTGTGTACATAAGCCTAATTTTGGACTTTACATTTACTTACAAGCAAGCACTAAGAGCATGAAAAAGAGAGAGTGTTTCACAAAGTTATAAAATTTGAATTTCTCCTGGTTATTATGTATTGTCATTCTCTTTTGCTTATTGTTTTCACACTCTGTAATAGTGGAAAGAGCTGTCATAGAAGAACTGTAGGAAACTAATTGGGAATCACTCAAAGTTTGATTAATTAAGTGTAATTTACTTTCTGGCATTTCTGAAAGGAACAAATGCTTTCCTGCAAAAGTAAAGTTGCTGAGTTTCATTTTATCAGAGTTGAGCTGCTTTCTTCTGAATATAAATGTTTCAATTGCCTTATTTTTATCTAGCATAAAGTCACGATAAACTCTGCATAATCTTTGAGCCACATCCACTGCTCCATTATATCAATTTAATGCTCATATAACTCAGTGAAATAAAGAGAAACAAAAATCTACTGTCTTAAACATACCATATGGGTTATACAATGTTAAATTTATCTTATAATACAATATCCCTAGACTCCGAGTTTGGTGCTTCAGAAGGTGTTGTGTAAAGTGAATAAAGAAATTAATATAATTTGACATTATTTTACAGGTTTTAAGTATAAAAATATGCTAAATTCTGTTCTTCTATTTAATAAGTTCACAAACTTGAAAAACATACTTCTAACAGACAAAACACCAAATGTCACCAAATATATATTTGCAATATATATTGTAAAAATTAACTAAATTTATGTTATCATTATTTTTTTGTGGTTAATTTAGAGTCTAGCCTGAACTCCTTTCAGGAAGAGTTGATTCTATTTGCTCAGACTGGTTTTGGATTAAGTACAAAGCAGTCAGGCTACTGGAGTTAAAGAAAGAATAGGATGAGATAACTTTGCTCCAGTGAAGTTCTTTTCCAGTGTTAGAAGTGAATTCTTCCTGAGATTCTACGATGTGGTCATAAAACAACTACAGTAATGTTAATAAATGCTTATTTCTTTCCCAGCTACCTTAGTACTTACCTTGTGGTTGATTTATTTTTATCAAAATCATGATGTAAATACCTGTGAATTGTGTGGTTTTGTATATTCAACATCTTCTGCTTTACCAGTGAACCACACATTCCTTTTTTTTGGTTGTCCAAGGATGTTAAGATTGTAACTAACACAAGACTTCTCAAATTCCCAGGCAGTATAAAGCGTTGACCTTTAACCAGTTTTTGACTTACAGAATATGTACACTGATGGTGAATGAAGTGAGGAAAAATCAACAGATATGTTTCTATTTCTTAACAGAAGTTGAATTGGTATTACTGGGATTTATCAAACTTATTTAGTTGTATTGCCTCATATTAAAGTCAAAGCACTTAAAAGAAACGCATATTTTGGACATTTGCAAATGTAACTGACACTTTAAGAATACGTTTCTTTTGATTTGTAACATATATATAGGGAGACAATTCACATGGAAAAATTTCACCTGTCTTAAAAAAGGAGAATTTCATTAAGGGTAGTATTTTCATTGTTATAAACTGAAAATTTAGACAGTAAAGACCAAGGAATGGAAGATACAGTAAATATATAAAGTCAGCCAGAATACTAACAGGTGAAACAGCTGACTAAGAAACTGGCCAGCCCACCTGGTGTTACATATGCCTCATTTTTCAGGTGCTGCAATTAAACTGCTCATGGAAGTTTCTGCTTCTCAGATGGCAATTTTTTCCTAAGAAGGGGAAAAAAAAAACAAACTAGAAGAAATATTTAGAATCATAAGTCTTTCATGGTTACAAAAACATCTGTGCCTGTGTCATCAATTTGCCACCACAAGGCAGACACTTAAAAACTGAAACCTTGGAAAAACAGCCACCCTTCTGCCTGCTGCTACAACTTACCAAGGGAATAAGCAGGGATGAAAGCCTGTGTGATATCAACTGCTCTACAGTACCAGGGTGTGTGCATGCTCTTGTAACACACAGCAAGCACTGAAACAGTCAAGGGGAAAAAACAAAGGAAAGATCAGTGGATCTACTCCTGGTGTTTGGTGCTTGCTATTCAATATCAGCAAGAATAGGAAAATCTATTTCTACCTTGAAAATAAAGAAGAAAGACTACAACCTAAATGTCTCAAGTTCCTTGCTTTGAAGCAGTTTTAGAGTTATTAGTCTAATAAACAGTGGTGGGGTTTTTTTTGGTTGGTATTTTTTTTGTTGTTGTTGTTTTTTTTCTCTCATTGAAATATAATGGCACAGTCTTGGTTTAGGAAGGTAGCTTCATTATTTGAATATTTGATACACCATAAGCAAGCCTGTCTCTAACAGATTTTTCAGAATATTACTGCATTTAGTCTACTTCCCCATGGGTAAACCTCAGGAAGATGGTAGCTCTGAGAGAAAACAAATACAAGAATGTCAGAAAGCAAAAGCTGTTTACAGTTGTCTTTCCTAAACTAAACCATGTATCCAAATATGGGTACATCACATTTGTCACAAAATCTGTTATGTGAGAATAAAATTATACAAGAAAAAATCATCCTTGTTAAAGTCAAAGAAAACTGTACATCAGAGGCATTTAATTTATATTGTCAGGGAAACAAAAAATGGCTCTAAGCACTCTTGTAAGAACTTAGAAAAATAAATAAATGTCATGATCACTGAGTATAAAACCAAGCTTATTTCTTCAGAATTATAGAATGAAAAACACACAGATTATTACTTTCTTTGCAAAACAGAGATGGAGAATATAATATATAACCCTTTATCCTTGATAAACCTGGCAATTACTGTCACAGGCTCATATATGGATCTTCTCTTGTCAGCCTTACAATTTGCAGCTTTTTGATGCTTTGCTCAGACAGCTGCATTTTAATACAGCTTTGGTATGTGTGTGGTGAATTTTAAGCACAATTACTGTTCATGAGAAATGTGTAGGGAGGAGAATCTTCCCAGACAGAGGAATGCCAAAGATCAAATCTCCAGTATTTTATCTCCATCGATGGACTGTGCTCAAGATTCTGATGATAACGATGGTGCTTTAAAAAAGCAATTGCTAAAGATGCAGCTATTCTGTTAGAAAAGGAGGCAAAGAGTACTGTCCTCTCTTTTACAATCAGTACTTGGTGTTACAGTTTTTCTTCTTAAATTGTTCTCAGTCAGCGGCTAACAGTTTGTGGATGGCCTCTGCCTGCCATACTTTTCTGATCAGTTGTTATAAGTCAGCCAAATAGCTAGGTGGGTAGTGGCTTTGTCATTTAGAGCTTTCTTGACTCTCCCTGAATATTTATTTCATTTTCCACCACCAGCCTCCCTCTCTTGAAAAACAGTAGGAACATACACGCTAAAAAGTGTTGCGTACAAGGATAAAGTCAGTGTTCCCTCAATAACGCCAGCTCAGTGCTTTACAAAGATGAAGTAGTTAGCCAAAGAGCCATTGTACCTTCCATAAGGTCTATCAGGTATCCTGCTTTTATGTCGCTCTTGTATCATCTCCTACTAATGTTGCCATGTCACAGAATGTGTCTTGTTCTGCAATCACGGCAGAAGCAGCTCAATGATCAGCAACTGCCATTGCTTCTGCTCTTTAGCTGTTACTCGTTTCCTCTAAGGTAATTCCTGAGGGCTAGAACACCTCCTGAATGCCCTGAGCTACCAGCTAAGTTTCACAGCAAAAAGAAAAGTTCTCCTACTTTACCTACAGGTAGAAAATGGGATATTCACAGGCTGTTCTTGCAATCTTCCTTTTTACTCCTTCTCAGTCATGATCTGGCAGCACCCTACCAGTTCCTTATTGATGATAAATCCCATCAGGGCACTTCTCAGTCCTGCAGCTATCATCCCTTTACCAAGAGACAGCCTCTTCTCTCAGCTGTTGGCCATCTATCAGGCAGCTACAAGCAGTAATATGGCTGCTCAAAGATTAATGTCTGTTGTGAGGTGAAACAATGCCATTGAGAGACTGTTCACGCTTTTGTCCAAAGATATTTTTCCTTTTTAAGAATGGGAGATGTGCGCTTTCAGAAGATTTTGAATGTAGCAGTGGTCACTCAGAATGACAAACCACAAAAAAAAAGTGCTACCAGTTGCTGGATGTAATGTACAGGCTGACTTTGAAACAATTCAGTGCAGCATTTTACTACAAGTACTGCCTATCTGGTACAATATAACTCTTCCTTAAAGACAAAATTAATAGCTTAAGAAATCGATCATCTTTGCATTGTTTTCCTAAATTGGAAGTATTTCGCTGTGCTCTGTAACTTTAATTTAAAATAGAGGGTGGGGAGCAGCTTCACTTAGGAAACATTGGGTTGCTCTTACCCTCCAAAAAAATTCTGGCGTTTAATCTATATCTAAGATCTCAGGTAACTTTCCTTGTAATTTTAGAGATCACTTTTAATCTGTTTTGAATTTTGAATTTCCATTGCTTAAGATCTTGCTTCTCATCCCAGAGAAATTCACCAATTTTCCTTCTGATTTTGAAGTTTGCCCTGAATATCAACACTAGGTTTTACTGGGTTTGAATCTACAATGCTGTCAGGCTTTCATTGTCAACAGCAGTTAACTTTTCATTTGCTCTATTGTCTTTTGCTGATGAAACAATTATTTTCATATTCTGGGAAAGTAATATAACTTCTTTCTGTACTCCAACAGTGTTATACTGTTCAGGTAGCTTGTTTGTCTTCTCTTCCTGAATCAGCCTCTGAGTGGGGCTGGGATAAGAATGGGAAAATTCAACAGTTTCCATATTCTCTCTAGGGATAACAGATTGCAAATGCTTGTTTAAATTCACAATTGCATTCTGAGTTTATCTGCTGGTGGGTTGTTTTTTTCCTTCCTTCTCCTTAATCTTAAGCAGTCTGCACCAATTCCATCATAGTAAAGAGATACAGAATCAGAAGTTCTGGTCTTGCTAGGAAACCAAAAGAGACTGTATTCTTTTACAGTCAGCTCTCAATTTCCTTAACTTTTTTCTCCTATTCAGTAGTGCTTATTACAACCTGTTAACGATCCTGAAAAAATTGCCAGGTTTTTCTGCCATAAGGATGAGGTTTTTCTGCCATAAGGATGAGGCTTTCCTCCACTGAAATCCTTGAATTAAATCAAGTTTTTATTTGCTGCAGAAGATAAATCAGCAGAATGTTGTTCTTTGTAACTGTTTCTTGTGTGCAGTTTGCTCTAAGGAAGGTCCACTGTCTCTTAGAGGAAAAGCTCTAATATCCATGCTTCCATAATGAATGTATCTCACTACTACTAATAATGTAAACATACATTCAAGGTAAGTACTAAAACTGTCATTTGACAGTGTGTTGGTAGTGGTGTCTTTGCAGAAAGGTGGTTAAACCCTTATGCTCATTCCTCTCTTACGTGTACTTAAACTGCTGAGTGATGTTGAATTTGATGTGGGTTTTATGACATCAGTTTAGGAACTGTGCAGACTTACTGAACTGATTTTATTAGGTTAAAAACTATATAGCCATTAGTAGGCACTACTGTTCTTTTCTGTCACCCTGTGGTCAACAGGAACTGGATTGTTTTCTCCTCACAATGAGGAGAAAGAAAGTTCTGTCTGAAAGACACTTTCACCTGGCATGTATTATAAACTTGTATGGCTGTAATACATCTACCATGCCAAAATCTGGATGAAATCTAGTGAATTTAGTGTCTGCTGGTTTTAGAGTATCCAGATGACACAGTGCTGGGCACACAACATTGTTGTATCAAACAAGTATTTGTTTAAATTTCGCTAAAAAGATGCCTTTAAGTTCTCCCCCTTCCAAGGAAGACATTAGAACTAACATGCAGGATACTTTCCACCAGTCAACAATATCAGGGATGAACCGACAATGTTCTCATCCCTTTATATAAGATCCTAAATTGAATTTGATCATGAAAAATATTAAAATCTTCTTGATCAAACTTGACTCAAAGAAGCAGGAAACCTCATCACTCTAAACTCAATCATAAAGAAATTACACCATTTGTTCTCTTTGCAATTGTCTCAAGTACAAATCACCTGCTGCATTCTGGATCTTACTTCCCCTGTAGTGGACTATTTGAGTTGCTATTAAATCTGTGTGTGGCCACTGGTATTTGGCAATCTTTTGACATGACTGCCAGTTGGACAGAAATGTGAGGACCCCATAGATGTATATACTCACACTGTGAAATCATACAAATAGATCTTTACTGTGCCTACACTGTGAAAAACAAGCAGGCTAGCAAGTAGTAACTATAGAAGGTCAAAATTATATGATTTCATACTAAATATTAGCTAAGATAAATTAATATTTCTACAAAAAGCTCTAGAAACAATGTACTCTCTTTAACTATGTTAGACAAATAAATTTGCATTAAGTCTTTTTTTAAAAAACCCTCTTTTCTCCATTAGAGGTATGTTTAGGTAACCAAAGTATGTAATTTGTTGACTCTATTTGAGCAGTACAAAACACCGGTGAAAGGTATTTTTAAATGCCTGTTACCATTCTCTTTTTATCTCGCTTGGATGATCACTTTATTAAACAATGATTTCATCCTCAGTTTCAAAATCTTCATCTACAACAGAAATAGGGTGTTTTTAAAATAAATTGAATGTCATCAGGAGATGGAATCAGAAAAGGTTTGAGGGTGGGGGGATACAGAGCTTCTGGGTAATTCCCCTTACCTGCCATCCTCAGCTGACATTTATTAAAGCCTTCAAGACTCTTGTACAAAATATCTGCAGTGGTTCCTCTGTGCTTGTGGCTGACTTTCAATCAGTCCTATAGGCTTTTATTCCTGAAGCGAATCAATGCAGAGAGTTATTTTCAAAAGGCCCAAGACATCTATACTCTATTTGCATTTAGAACATTATTTCAGCTTCTTTTCCACAGAGCACATATCATCATCAGCAAGACCACATCTTTTCATATCTGTACAGGGGAAAGGACAGTTCGCCACTTTTGGCAAAGATATAAAGGTATAGTGGCTTATGTATTTGAAGATTTTTTTTTAAATCTCTCTGAAAAAATACAAAAGAAAGAATATAGGAACCATGCTCTTTGAACTCCTATAATGTTAGTAATTTCAGAACAGACTGTGTGGTAACCCTTCAGAAGGATGGACTCTCTGAAGTAATGTAAAAAATACCTTGGTTTTAAAAAATGAACCTCCTTCACTATAGGCTCGAATGAGCTCAATACAGAAACAGATAATATAGAACAATGCCCAGCACCTCATGTTTTTACCACTTCCAAGTATGTGGATGGGTAATGGCAGAAACATTTTATTTGAAACTTTTGTTCAAGTTTCAGAGATAATTTTGACTGCTCTTTTTTAATGACTGGTTTTGCACTTAGGTATTATTAGCGTAGACATGTATCTAGAGTGGATTTTGAAACCAGTGATAATCAGATCATCACTTATGAAGATGATTTTTATCACATTGCTGAGAACCTGTAATACTGGATTACCAGAGCAGAGGTACAGAAGTCCTATGCAGAAGTCACAGAAGCATAGGAATTAAGAACAATGGAATTAAGAAGTTTTGGTCTGACAGAGGTCCCTCAGATCCATCTGGTAGCTAACACACACAGAGCAAATAACAGTGAAGTTCTGGGGAGTGCTGGAACAGCACATAATCATTTGCTATTTGATCTGAGAAACAGATCAAATTTCTTGTAAGTCTGTTAAAGAAAGAAAGTGCTGAAAGATTTAAAACAAACAGAACTGGATTCCAGAAAAACCAGCATATGATTTGAATTGCCGAGTCCTGCATTTTAAACTGGCAACTTCATCTTATACTATTGTTTAATTCTATGCTAATTTTTAACTAAGAAGTAATTCTCCTAGATTTAACTGCTGACATTATAACACCAGAGTTTTCCTGTGTTGGGTTTAAATTCTACAGTACATCTCCAAGACAGAAAATAAGTGAAAGGGTGGTGAAACTATATGTGTGTTCTGGCTGTGGCACTCAGAAATGTTTAATACTTTGTGTGTTGATACAGCAATAACTTCTACACTAACCCTTGTTTATGCCTCCTTATATTGCAAGAGCAAATGAATATCTCAATTTTATAATAAAAGTACTAAGAAACTAAGGGAATAACTTCATCATTACTGGATTAAGAATACAACACACTTCAGCACTCTAGCTGCAAGCTAATGCTTTCAACAGTCGTTTTATTTGTGTACAATGCAAACAAAGCCTAGAGAAATGTTAAAAATTTAATCTACTGTTAAAATTGTTGTGGTCTACTGGCCTTTTAGAATCATAAGACTCACAATGGCAAATTAACCCTCTGAATTGCTTCATTCTGAGAATTAATTCAGAGAATTTCATGTGTGGAATCTATGATTTACTTGATCTTATAGTGAATATTTATTTTTAATCGGTTTAGAGTTGCCAAAACCTCAGAAAACAGACAGCAGCTTGAAGAGTCAAGCAACAGAAATCTTCCTGTTCCATTTGCTTTATCAGACATATATCAATTATTTACCAGGCAGAAGGTGCAATATCATTTAGGGTCATTGAATCTATGGAAAATTGCATATGACATTTCTGGAACAGAATGGTATTGCAAGAGCTTCTTGGTATCCATTTGTCAAAGGTGAGTCGCTCGGTAACCTCCAAGATAGCTCAAAGAAGGTCAGTTTGGACAAATGATGTACCACATTTCTGCTTGCCCCCTGAAAGTGTGCCCCATGAATACTAGGGTAACATTCAGAAATCCATAACAACTATGAGATTAATTAGAAAAATAAAAGAATGCCATTGCTATTGTGTTATATCTGTATGGCATTTTCTGGTGTCTTAATGATAAGGCTTTCACCTCCAAAATTTTAGCCTTAATCAGTTGGAAGCCAATATGACTTTTATTAGTGTAAAGTGGAATAGTCAACCTCTTTCACTTCAATGTGCATTTTTTATTTCACAGGGCAAAGGCCTGCTCTCACGTACCCTATGATGTGAGAAAATTCTCCTTCAGATGCATGAAATGCAAGGCAGGTCCAAACTTAGTTAAGTGGGTTCAGCTGGCCAGAGATCGCGAAAGTTAGTCAAAAAATCTCAGATACTAAGTGCAAAGCTAAGTGCATACTCCCCTTCCACACTGCACACTCTGCATGAATCTGTGCAACCCGCACCCACTAAGCAGAGTGTAGGGTAGCAGGTATAGGCAGTGAAAGTTAAATGGGCACATACTGCTCTCACCTACTCTGAGGCGTATGGGAATTGTTTTGAATGGAACTGAGAGAATTTTTGTTCAAATTGAACACCTGCTGAAACTATGCATATACTTTATTACTTACAGTTACAGTGAATGTCTAATAACAAGGAGGAAGAAGTGTTTCAGACTCTGAAAACCCAAGATTATTAGTTTTTTTTCCCTGAGAATCCACCTAGGCACAGAACAATAGCCAGAAACCAGAACCTGTGCCAGGTTTCCAGCAAATGCACTGACTTCGAGAAGCAACAGACAAGTATGGTCCAGCTATGATGTTCCTTTGTGACTGAATTAGCCTCTAACAGCATTAAGACTAGATATCCAAGAGGACCAAGTTTGCTGCTGTAAGACTGAAGATGAATGATAAAGCAAAGTTTTGACCCAACTCATCACAAGCAAGCTAGGTGGGGCTCTAATTCTTCATCTCTATTTGATCAGGCAAACTTATCTGTCCCTGAGGAGCCCTGCTGAATACTACAGCTGTGTTATTCGCTTACCAGGGTAAATAAATGAGAATATGGGAGGATTCCTGCAGTTTGGTGCAGAGCAGTGAGGGACATTTTGTGTTCCATTAACCAGCTCCCTCTCCAGCTGGTATAATGTGCCATGCCAAAGCAGCAACAGATACAGAAGAACTTACAATGGGCATCACATGTTGGTCATTATGCCGGAGTCTATCAAATGGATGAGGTTTAAATGTGAGGGATATTGTGCCGTGTTAGGCTCCATCTGGTCTAGAAGAAATGCTAACCACTTGCCTTGAAGAATTTAATAAAATGGCACAGGACTAGCTTCTGCTGATATTAAAGCTAACCCAAGCAGATGTTGCAGAGCTATGCAGAGACTATGCAGATCTAGCTGACAGTCTTGGGAAAAGATTTGGACAAAATAGCAAGGGCTGGCTGCCCAGTGTGAGAAATGTGTTGCCTTATGTTATGAACAACTGAAGGCTGTGTATTGAGAGATGTTGAAACTTTTGTTCAACTGCTGATGCAGCAGAGAGTGTGTATTAAAATTATGCAATAAATATGTAGTCATATTACATAAAACCATGATTATATTTTATTTTTCTTGGCAGCTAGGTATTTTGGATACAAAAGTGTTTTGTTTCCAGGGCTGATTCAGCATGCTGCTACTTCTAAGCCCCCTTTTAAAAATTGAGGTATGTTAGGAGTACTAGCATTACTGCTGGGGCATATGTTTACACTACCAAGGCCTGCAGAGTATTTTTTAGGAATTGCCATAATACTATTCAAGTGGGCTTTTTTTGATGCCTGTTGGAGGCCTCATACTAAGGGGGTGTATTTTTTTGCCTGACATTCTAGAGCCGGTTAACAATAACTGGCAACTGAGACACTCTGGACTATGCCTATAGCATCTGTCCCATGCACAGTTATTGTTCCTTGATACACAAAACTTTATTTTCTACAACTATTAATGCTCTCTTGTTTAGCTCAGTGGAGCAGTATAAACACATAAGTTGATCTCAACCATTAGAATTTGAAATTGCAATTTGTTTAAGGTCGTGGGAGTTGTGGATTTTTTTTCAAGTGTATGTGTATAAGCACACATTCTCAGTAAAATTTGTCTTACTACAATGCATTGTACATAAAGAAAAGAAGGAGGAGAATAAACATAATAAATATACAGTCTTCCCCCAACCAGGCAGTAACAAAATCACCTTTCTGTTGTTATAGCACAGCTGGTTACCAGCTAAGCTCCAGCTGTGCGTGGAATACCTCTATTGTGCCACACCTGGAAGCAATATGCTGCAATACCAAAAATGAGGGTGGAACAGCAGGTTATGACCAGAAAGCACTGAAAGCATGGCTGCTGCCTAAGGGAAGTGGGACTGTAGGGCACAGGGCTCACCAGCTTAGGCTTGTCCACCACTCCCAACACAGAAAGCAAGACAGACCTGGAAACAACAGGCAGATTGAGTCACAAGCCTAGACTGTAAGAAAATACAGCAGCAGTGAAGCCAGTGTGACACCAACCTGGAAATGAAACCACAGGTGATCAGGTCCTGCAAGCACCAGGCAGGGCTACAGGGCCAGGCTGAGATCCAGGCCAGGATCAAGGTGCTCCACGGCCAGGCAGGGGCTGTAGCTGAGGCAGAACCCAGCAATCCTCTGACACAACTCAGGCAAGAAGTAGAGCCTTCCTGACAGAGGTTAAATAAAGCTCCTCGGCCCATGGTTTTGGGGCAAGCCCCAGGAGGGGCTGCTTGAGGCTATATGGGCTTATTAGTGCCCCATGTGGGTGCTGACAGACCTTCCATGCCCTACTCCCCTTCCTCATCTTGGTCCACACCATGCCATCACTGGAGTTTGTCGCTGGAGCAGGGAGGACAAGGGAGTGGCAGTGTCGTGAGGGCACCCCCTGCCCTTATAGTCAGTCATTGCCTGGCTCCACTCCAGCTCCATCCAGGGCCAGGAGCCTGATCTCATTACCAGAGCTGTGCCTGACGCCCAGGGCAGGGGCTGCCCAGCTTCTGGCTGGGGTACCTGGAGGGACCCAGCCACCTCAACCTGGCACTGGATCTCCAGGCTGATGCTACAGGTATGACTTAAAAAATATTTTAAGTCTTTCACTTTTTTTTCTTTTATTCCCTCTAAATTTTTGTTTTCATAATAAATCATTTTACCTCATAACTGCTTATTTTGAATACTGTATTACCGTCATATTACACAGTTGAAAAGTTATTATTTGATCACAGCAAAGATTAAGTACTTCTATTAAAAAATGGTACTTGTTATTTAAAAAAAAAAAATGCAGCTTTTTTTTTTTTTAATGGGAAACCCAAAGCTGTTGTCCCAAATGTTGGGGTGCAGGAGTTTTTTTCAAACAACAAGAACGTGTCCAACTCACAGTTTTTATGGATAACATGGTCTTGCATGGACTTGCTGATGAGCTTTCACCAAATTTGGTCCTGAAAAAAAATGTTGCATTTAAAAATATCCAAATTTATTTTATATTGGTAATGAAAAATTGGTATTTTTTTATGCATCCATGCTTTTGTTACAAGAAAACAAAAGATCTCCTTGCATGATATGGAATACTGGCTTTAAATCTGTATTAACCTTCTATCACAACCATACAGCTGACATTTAACACTTACTTGTTTCTGGCCCACTAACCCTTGTGCAGGAACAGATTTTCCCAGAGCACAGGGTAGGATGGAAATGCTGTTGGTTTTTCTTCTGAATGCTGGCCAAAAGAGTAACAATAGCATAAATACAGAAATTAAGAAATGCTATTTTAATTTCCTCCTACCTGATAGGCTTGCAGAGGTTATTTTTTTAAAAAGTATCAGATCATACATTACAACACCTGTTAGCTAGTCTTTCTCATTTTCAAGGGAGAAGACCTCACCTCCATCACACTGGGGATCCTTGGCTGTGAATGCACTTCTCTTTTAATATTTTACTGCTATGAAAGATTGGAGGTGAGATTCAGAGCATGCAAAAGGGAGTATACTTGAATGAGTGTCCCAGTGAAGAGGATGCCAGATTGAAAGAGTTGTCCTGTTCACCACCTCTTTCTCCTAGCAGTGTGTTTTCTACTGACTCTTTCACTCAAAGTGTGTGACTCCTTCATGACCTCCTGTGTAGCTATGCTTTTGGGGACTGTGTGACAAGCTTCCCACATAGCCCAAAGATTTTTTTGCCTTGTAAGAAACCACAGGAAGGCTTTAAGTCTCTAAAGCCAGGTTTTATTTGAACAAAAACTAAGATAAAACTGAAAATGCAGAAAATGCATTTCTTCAGGGCAAGACAGTAAAATACAAAGGAGTTATATATAAGCTGCCTTCAATGTATCCCTTCTCTCAGATTTGTGATATTTTTGGCAATTTCTGAAAGACAGAATAAATGCAGCTCAGATCTCCAGAAAAATCTCTTCTCCATAACCTCTAAGCCATAGCTCTGTTTCCTTGCTGCTCAGAAGCTACTTGGTCTCTGCTTACGTTGCAAGTGCCCAATCTGTTTGTCAAAAGTTGTGTTTTGAGCCCCAGCCCTCTCTCACAAAGGCTCCTAAAGCTTTAATGAATAGGTGATGCACTTCAGTGTTTATATTAGCACAGACAAATTCTTCATTTTGAGTTGGTTTCCTCTGGTGCCCTGGATTCTGCAATTCATTTAAGGTAAACTCTTCTCCTTATTTTTTGTATAAGTCCATGCTAATATCATAACTAGCTGATTGACTAATACCTACACAAATGCCTAGTTCCAAAGTGAAGGTGACATTCTGTACCTCTTTGTTAAATATGGAGTAGAGCAGAAACAAGGCCCTTACCACTGTTGTCTGTTACTTATGTACCATGCAGGCTCCAGTAGCAGACAGAGCCTGAGTCTAGATACGAGAGTCACTTCCTCTATGGCAAGTATGGCATATATTCATAGTCATATTTTAGAATAAAACCTAACTTTGTGACCAGTTTTGACACAGAAGCCCAGTTACAATTGTGGGTTGAAATTTCAAATACCATTAGTGTATTCTTTGTAGGTGATTGCTCTGGGTTTTTGTTATTAAAACACAGGACGACTTATTTCTACCTGCTCCAAAGTGCTGTGTCTTTCGCGTCTGTTCCTGTGCCCTCCACCACAGAGGATGAAGCATGACTTTCAGTCTATTAAAGGTTACATGCAGAATCAAAGAAAGAATTAGCAAAGTAAGAGAGATCTTTGATAATGCCTTTGATGTAAATAATGTTACATTTGACATCTGTTTTGTGAGTCATTGTTTCAGGCAATATTCCGGCTCATCTTTCACAAGTAACCCTCCTCATTGTTATTAACAGTGGTTTCCTTTCTCATTGCAAAGTGAGAAAGTACCAAAAGGTTCTAAATTACAACAGCAAAACATTAACAAAAGACTTATAGCTGGAAATTGTTTTTTCCTACCTGATCACACATACTAGATGCCTAGTGAGTGTATGAGTTAATGCTCCCTGTAATATTGTTCTTATGTTGCTTTGTTTCACAGGCTGCAATGCTGAGCCACTAACACTCTGGGAAATGCTTTGTTTTCTGCCATTTAATTTCCTGTAGTTGAGACTATCAGAAGATCTTGCAAGCAAAATGGTGTCCTGTAAACCATATATTTGGAACTGATACACTGAGATCTCATAACGCATTCTTTTTTTTTCCTCCCAAATTCATCATGTGTTTTGGATTGAAATCAGTTTTATTAGATGGAAGTAGAGGAAAACAAATATTTGGAATACAGTGGTACAGTCTGCAATACCAAAATACAGATCTACTAGCCTTTTAAGAAGGTGACTCAGTAGTTGTTTTGCATTTGTGTTGTCATTTTAGGAACTTCTAAAATCTTCTAACAGCCAAAAATGTACAAAACTTAAATGATTTTTCACTATTTTTATATATTTACAATTTCTCTTGTGTACTCTTCTTTGAATCACACACTGCCCTTAAGACACCCTCAGAAAATGCCCTGCATGCCTGACTGTTGTCTCTAGGTGACAGTAACAGGTAAAAGTAAGCTGTCTGTCATATAACAGCTAGATGTTGTTTAGAAAGTCAGTATATCTGACCAACAAAAGTTCCAAATTTGATAACCATAAAAATTTATCATTCTTTCAGCTTAATTTGAATTTATTTCTGTTTCTTTGTGTGGTAGTCAACATAGAAGAATACCCTACTTCAAATTAAGTATGAAACTTAAGTTCTAAAAGAAACCCATATTTCAATTACACTTCAGATTTATTACAATATGCCCCGTGGATTTTGAATTGAAAGCTGGTCTTAATTTGACTGTAATAACCTTTGTCCAAAAATGCCCTTTTTTTTTTTTAATAAGAGGTGTGGAAAACATATTTTTGAGGCATGAATGCTCAAAGGTGAAAGCAAATTTTCAATTACATGCACACTATAAAAGTTTACAAGTAGGGCTCTGGTGGCTAGTTTTGCAAATCACCTTCCTCTTAAATTGGTCATAATCTTGAAACTTGCAGCTCAATCAAAAACTGAAAGTCAGATGTATACTTTGATTTGTACTAGACTAGTTAATATGCAAGTCAGATAACAGTTTCATTACTCCCATATGAATAAGCTGGGTGACTGAGTAATGCAGCATGAATTTCAAACCAGGTATTACAAATGCATTTTAATGATTTGCAAATGATTTTGTGCTAGTCAATTTAATTTCTAATTTTTTGGAAAAGTTCATATTACTGTATTATATCTTTTAGAGCCTCCTATAAAGAAGGGTAAGCTGAGACTTGAGAGTGCAGTATCAGAAAATATACTGTGGGACTTATCTTTTTTGCCCCTAATGAATTTGTCTTACTAACTTCGGACATCACATATGATAGCAAGCTGAGAGAGTCTAGCATTTGGAACTCATTGGGAAAGGATGGGAAACCTCTATAACCCATCCACACATTTATTTTATATAATAAAACAGGCAATTATGCATATTTCTTTAAATGGAAGTTCCCCTTCCTTTGGTCTTGGCAGTCTGGTGTTTGGAAGGGATGTAATGTAGCATGTTTCAAGTGACCCCATGTTGCTGCCTCCCAGCTTGCTGCTATTCTGCAAACATACTGCCTGTCTGCTGACCCTCACCCAGGTCCTGGGTCTGCTAGCATGACTTTGTGTTGCCTGTGACTGAAAGAAACATGTAGCAGAGGTAAAGCAGGTAGAGAAGGGCAGCTAAATTGGTTAAAAGCTTGGGAGAGCTATGTTTTGAGGAAAGGAATAGAGTGCTCATTTTAGAGGGGAGAGTCCTTAGAAGAAACCATGTGGCTGAGGCTCAAAAACCACAAGGGCAGTGATGAATGCTGAACTGCTGGTGATCAAATCCCACGGTGGTACAGCCAAGGGCCGCATGAAAAAACTATCAGAGCAGTTCAGGATGGATAAGAGAAAGTACTGTTCTTGTCTAGCAGTGAGCTTCATGAACTTCATGGGATGTTGTATCAGCAGGCTAGAAAAAAAAACAATTGAGATGAATAATCACATGCAGTAGGTTCCTAAACTGATAGAAGTAAACAGAGATGGCACCCTTTAATAAGCTTCACTTTAAAACCAAACTCACACCGTGGAGGCTAGGACAGTGTGGAGGGGGTAGACAACCGTGAGTGTGCAGGCTTGCATGCTTTTATTATACAGCACCTACTCTTGCCATTACTGGAGAGCAAATACTGGGAAGGATGGACCATAAGCCTGAACTAGTATGGCATTTCTAATGTTCACTATCTTAAATCTTAAGATTATTCCAATAAACAAATATATGTTAATGAATGCTTGTCCTTCATAGAAAACTTGATTTTTACTCTTTGTCCAAACCATTCTTTTTAATGCACTCAAGAGACTGATCAATGTAAGTTGAATGCTGGCTTAAGTTTCTTAAAGAAGGCCATATTGTCTGGAAATGACGTCATGTTTGAAATATATCTCAGTAGACTCACAGAAAAAAAGTGTACTTTTTTGTTTCTGAATCTGTTCAGATCCTTTGATATTTTTTACTTTTTTTTTTGTCTTTGTCTCTTCTGAGATACATATATTATATCTTTGTACTTTCCCCAACTTATATAATTTCAGCACTGGCACATCTGAATCGTCGTCTTCTATACTATTTGGGACTTACTCTTCTGAAATGAAAATTACAGGTTTGACAGATGTATCAAACAGGGAAAGGCTAGGTATTTTTTCTACTGTGAATTCAAGTAGAGCAATTTCTACACACATATCGTTAGATGGCCATAGTTGTCACATGGCCACTCAAAAATGATGCCTTCTTTTGCCTCTTGTGTCTAATTTCAGATATCTCAAGAATATTTCTGTGCACAGAATATTAGAAAGTGATTAACAACTCAATGTGCTTTCATCACAAGGCTATTATTTTCAATGCTTTACTTGTACAAAGCACAGGCAGCTGTGTGCTATTCTTCAGTGAAGCAGCAGTGCAGTGTCTGGTCATTATATCATCCTAATGTGTTAAATTATACCAATATCATAAAGCGATAGCAATTAAAAAAAAATTAAACTGCTCAATTAAAAAAATAAAACCCTTGACAACTCCCCAAACCTCTCAAAGGAAGCAACAGATGTTGAACTGAAACTGTGAGCCTCTTATAATTTAGACAAACATTCATTTTCCAAATCCTATTTAAAATTTCATTTTTTTGATCAGAAGAAGGCGAGGGAAGGGAAGCAGATCCTAGATCTTACTTTTCCTTTTCTTCCTAAACAATTCTAAGGCTGCAATTGTAGGAAGCTATAGTGCACCAAGGTCTGGAGTGACCACAGATTTACACAGGCAGTCACACTTTCCCTGTTTTCTAAGTTCATTCACAGTGTCTAAATTATAAGACGGAGATGGATTCTGCTTTGACATGTGTCAACTGGCTACCCCAGCAGGGAAATTCAAGTCTGAGTGGGAAAGAATCGCTTGCAGTCAAGTCTCCAGTTTTCTTTTGTGTGCCCAGCAGTTCTGATCCCATTGTCCTGACCTCTCTGCCGTGCCTCTGAGCTTTTATCCTTAGCTTCTGTGCCATTCTGCCTTAGGGCTCTTCTCCAAATGGTCTTACTCTCTTGAAAATAACCTGATGAGATAATGTGACTGGAATGCCTGAATATGCTCAGATATTACTCTAAACTTGGACTTTTGTGAGCCAACTGCACATGCTGCATGCCTTCGTGATGGAATAATGTTAGTGTGTTTTCCTTTCCAGCGTGGAACAGGAAGGCATGGAAGACTGCAGCAGGGCCTCATGCTTGTGCCTCCGAAGGTGTTGTAAAAAACCATGGCTTTGAAGAACGAATGCAGTTGTGTCGTTTGGTGCCAAATCACAATGAAATGAGTAAGGGATAAAAAACCAAACAGTAGTACAAAGAAAGAACAGTAGTACAAAGAAAGGTGTGTGTGTATGTGTGTGAATGACAATTGATATTACTTTTCATGATGCTGATAAAAGTGATTTTTTAAATATATTTTTTCCCAATGAGTGTGGTTTAATCCTTAAAAATGTCTGCATGCTCCTTTTTAACTAGATTACTAAATTTTTGATCTAAAATATAGAGAGAATTATGTCAGGTGCAAAATGTTTTGCTACTCACCCAATACAAACAGAGGAAAATTGTTCTTTTGAAGAAGGTTTCAGGCTTTTCAATAATAAAGTTTTCCAAAAAGTTGGCCATTCTAAAAAGGTATTAAAAATGACACGTAATAATTAGCCAAGGCAACTGAATTGCATGGTTTACATATCTAGCAGCTTTGCTATTTCACTTGGATTCAAGGAAATTGGAGTGAAAGAAAAGCCAGTAGCTCACTGCTCCCAAAAATACTGAAGAGTTGTAGTGTAAAGGAAGTAGAAAAATTCTGGTAACTTCTCTGAAGGTGAATCAGCTCTGCAAGGTACTGTATGAGAAATCATGCAAGTGAAAAAAGATGGGTTTGTATCCACAGCATTGGTGAATACAGGCATAGAAATTAAGAATATGTGATTGATGCATTATTTTAAAATAATGCTTCAGATCTTCTACAGTATGTAATAACTTTGTACCATGATTTGGAAATAGAAGCAAATTCGAAACTTCATGTTTTCATTATTAAGTATTGATTAATGCTAAAATAGCGAAGAGAAAACGACTTGTGAAAATTAGTTTCTTGAATCAATGTTTTCTATGAAATACTTGCTTTGCTTTTTTTTTTAATAACTTTAAGGGACCACTTGGAACATCATTACCATGCAATAATTTTTTCCTGCTTGTCCTATTGAGGAACAGATTTATTGAAGAAAGTAAAGCAAATAAGATTAGATTCAGTAAGCAGAAGCTAAGTATAACCTAGACCACTTGCATACTTCAACGTGACAAAAGTCAACTTGTCTGTGGTGTGGTATCAATTCACATTGAGTTGAGTGATACAGATCAGTACTTCTATTCCTTCACTCATTAATGTGATTTCTAATGGAGTCCCTCAGAAAGGATCAGTGACACTGACACTGCTTCAGTACTTATTTAAAGAAGTTGACTTAGCTATAATCAAATGCGGGCTGCACACTGCTGGCAGAAAAATTTTATTTCCCAGCATTTCATACAGGCAGTGTACCTGCTTTTAATTTCTGTAAGAATATTAGAACTCTGTTTTATGACTGCTTGGAATGCTGAATTCACCCTGAGTACATATTTACAGGTAGCCTTCATTACCAACATTTAGCCATATTACTCTTGTGATTATAACATATTTGCAAGCTTAGGCTTTCTGGACTGATGCACTCTACCAGAGCACTGTTTCAGTGTAGATCTTTTCTTTTGGTGTGCTTTAAATACTAAGATCTTAGGTTAGCTGAGGATTAGTCCCTTAGAGAATCTTTCAACAAGAAGATTTTTTTGCTTTTGGAAAGAGTTGCTGTTATTTTCCTTCCCTAGGAGGATCAACCTGTTGGCTTCCTCTCCAATCCCCTCGAGATCTGTCTGGATTATCTCTTTAAGTGTCAAAACTGACCCAGTAGCCTAGAAAGACACTTAGTCCTCTTAGGAGCGTTTGCAACTCAGTGCCTTCCATTGGCAAGGGAGCTTTAAGGCTACAAGGACAGTTTGAGGTTGTCATAGGATGAAAAACAGTTTCTTGCCTTATAACAGCAGTAAAATACATTCTTTGAAATGAAAGTAGCATAGTGTCTATACTGTTTTATAAACATCAAGTGAACACCCTGTAAGAAGTGTCTCCATCAGAGAGCAAGTAAATAAGATGCAAGAGCACAAAAATCTGATCCCATGCTGGGCAGGACACTTCTAATATGCAACCTCTTATAAAATTGTGTACTGTCACTCTGCTCTGTGTTTGGGAGGGAAACTAAGATTTCTTCACAACACTTCATTGGCTTGATTTGTAAGTATTTTTCAGCATACCTTCCGATCACATAATTGTTGTTCATTAAGAAATACTGCTCTTCATGGTATTCTTTTGATTTACGAGGTCCTCATTTTGTGATCTGTGTAAGAAGAAACCCTGGAAACCCTAAATAGAAAGAGGAGCTTTGTTTCATCAAATCATATTTAAAACTCACTTTTTAATTACAAAAGAAATTTGGTTCACAGATTTGCTTTTAAACAGCTCACTAAGGTTATTAAAGGCAGATGAAAACCAGGAATTGAACAGTTTTTCCAAAGACTATATGCTTTGGGTAGAAAAATTATTCTTTTGCAGTCATCTTACCGGTCTGGTGTAACTTCCAAGCTAATTAAGAATACTGTGGAAATCACATGGACATTAGTACCTTTGTCCACGTCTGTAGATGTGATGGCTTTTACCTGCCTGTGAGCAATTTAATATTGTAACTGTTTTCATAGTGCAAACTTCTCCAGTAGGATTCTGCTTCTGTGCTTAAAAGCCTGTTGGGTGGTAACATGCTTCCACGTGAATTTTCCTTGAAGATGATGATTTTACCTGAAGTAAGTGAAATAAAGTTTAATTGCAATTATCATCTGAAAAAAAAATTGCTAATATGTCTTTCTGTGAGTTTGCAGAGAATTTTCACTGGTTCTTAGGGAAGGATAAATTAATCTTTAATCCACTTACCTGCATACTAAATGTCTGTGCATATTTGCATAGGGACCATCACACCTGGTGTCTCCTGGTAAACCACAGCGATTCCTAAATGAGATTAAGAAATCTTGCTTTTACCCAGGAAACCTGGAGAGAAATCCACAGAGGAATTTCTTCAAAAAAAGAAGGGTTCTTTCTGGATAAGTTCAACAATAAAGGGTTGCATCAGCCTCTAGTCTAGATAGTTTGATGGGAGTGGCACATGGAGTGCATGGATAACACTGCCTGATTTAGCAGTGTTCACTAGACTACTACTAGTAACATACAGTTCCTAAACAGGAGTATGAATGTTAGTAATTCCATTTGAAAACTCAGTCTCAGTAGTGGACAAAGACAACCATCATCAGCACCTAAAACTTTATTAGAGGGGTCTGGTAACAGAAGTGGTATTTTCGAACCGTATTCAGACCACATTTGGTGCAACTGTCAGGCTGCCTGTTCTTGCTTGTCATACTACATTGGTAGCTAACTTAGGGCAGGCAGAGTCTGGAGCACGCAGCCTAGGGTGACATAAGATAGCATCAGGATTAACAGGTATTTTCTTTCACGTAACTATTGATTTATTCTTTCCTACTTGTGACAGTCACATTCTACACAGTTACAAGTGCTGTATGATGCTCAGACCCTTAGCTGTGTGGGACGGGTAATGTTCTTTCTTTTTTTGGTAGTGATCAGGGGACCCCTGGTGGTCTAGTGGTTAGGATGCAGCACTCTCACGACTGCGTCCCGGGTTCAATTCCCGGTCAGGGAAAAACTCTCTCGGGCAGATGGAGCTCGTCAGCCCTGTAAGGCCATCCATCTAAGAGAAGGTCACTCTAAACAAACCTACATTCTGAGACCCTCACTGCCACTGTCCAAGCTTGCTCGGCCCCAACAGATGAACCTCAGGATTAAAGGGTGGGCTCAGTTCAGCGCACGCTGTGTCTCACCTAAAAAAAAAAATCCACTGCGCAGGCTCGAAGGGTAAAGACCTTTCCCAAATCTTCGCTCGCGAAGAATGGCCATACAGTGATCAGAGGAGAATGAGTATGAAACAGATGGATATTCTTAGAAAGTTATAAGTGAAACTGGAGAGTCAAAATGATTGGATTGCCTGGAATAGAAAAAAAGTGAGAAGGCTGAAAAGAGCTGCTGGTCCTAACAGTCTCAAAGAAAGAGCAATCAGTCTGCAGATACCCTCAGTGGCAGGCTTGTTGCTGAGCCTCAGCACTGTGAAGTGCATAAAGGTGTCTGTGAGCAGAGTGGCGAGCCCTACCCAGCTGGGACGTAAAATCAGCAAGGACAACTGAAGCGTGGCAGCATGCAGTGTCCTCTGAGGCAAAGCTAAGAAAAGGTGCCATGTACAGGTTTTATTGACTTCTCCTTGGGATATGTGAGTGTCTGTTTTCAGGATGTACCAGCCCAAAGCATTCAGAAAGGAAGCAGACGTGTTGGAAGCTCTTAAAAAAACTCATCTCTGCTTTCCAGTGTGCAGCTGCATTACCCAGGCATGTAAAACTCTAACAGGCAGCTGATGAAGAAGATGGCCAACAAATGGCACAGCTTGAATACTGGCATATGAACAGCATTTCAGTATTTGTCCTTCGTATCTTCAGTCTTCAGAAAAGTGAGGCAGGAACGAACTGGATAACACCAAAAAAATTTCATGCAAATAAATTTCATGCATCTACCAGATTCATGCAAAGAGGTAATTTAGTGGCCATGAGCAGATGTAAAAGCTCTGTTGCCTGAAGCAACTCAGTGGATATGGAAGAGGCCAGAACTCTCCAGTTACTTATCTGAGTGTTTTTGCCTCCACACCTTTAAATACAATGGTGTTCTGCAGGCTAGATAACCATGACTAGTGAGAGACTGTGTCCACTTGCTCCTTTGAGCAGATAGAGGTATCAGAGATGAACACTGTGTGCATAACATATTTTTCTTTTTTATTAATTTTCTCCAGGGGAAAGGATCATGGAGTTGTATAGAAGTATAATCTTCTGTTCCCTTCTTTGTCAGAATAATTTTATTTAATATTCAGAGCACAAATTTTTGACATCAAGTATATTGGCATTTTGATCAATGTCTGAAGTCAGGGGGCCCACTTTTACCTGTACAATGAATGAAATAGAGGATGTTTCAGCAAAACAGAGGTTCGTACTGGAATTTGTATGGATTTTTTGTTTGAATATGAGCTTTAAATTTACTTTTTAATTTTTTCTACATGTCCTGCAATGTGTACTTGACTCTGAATGCATGAGATACCTGTGTCCTATGGTACAATTGTATAAAGGAACTGTTACCTTGCAAAACAATAAGGGGTTTTATTAATCACAAGTATGAGTTGGTCAAAAAAAAAACAAAAAACACTCAGGTATAATACTAACCAACAAGATATTTTAAAATCCATGCTACTTCAGAAAATACTTCCCTAAATTCATAGCTAAAGGTACAGTTTAGATTGTTTTGCCAGTTTAGGTATACATATGCATTTACTCTGCACATAGAGTACAGAAAAGTAGCAAATCCACTTTGTGACAGTCAGTAATTTTGTTAACTTTATGATATTAATAATTTCTCAGAATGAACCCTCCAGCTAGTATTTCATGTGTTTTATCTTCAAATGCTAGTTGTAATTTATGATAAATGAAGACAGTTTCACTGCCTTGCTTACCATTCCTCTAATCACAGTGTGATTAAGGAGCTTACTGAAAGTTTTTAGTCTGAAATGGTGTCCTGGAATAACATACATACAAACCTGCTGGCATAACATGACTCTATTCAAACTCCTCTAATCTCTAGCTAGCTAAAAAGTGCTAAAGCATTATGTTTGCAACAGAAGTTTCAAAAAGAAATTTATAATCTCAAACTGATTCTTTTATTTAGGTAATTTATTCTGCTGAGTTAAATTATTCAATTCAGAGTCCGTGGCTTTCACCATTAGAAGAAAAAAACCTCCACAATAAAATATCAGGTGCACAGCAAATGAGATTAGTTTATCAGCCAACACTGTGTTACTCCCCTGCTAATGTAGATCGTGTGCGTCTCCCAGGTACAGCTTTAAAGAGTTATCATATCTGGGAGCAAAAGTAATTGTTACAGCACAATAGAAGGCTCTGCTCAACAAAAAAATGACTTGGCTCATGAGGACCTGGTAATGAGAAAGCTTTACTTCCCTTCTATTCACTTATCAATGAGATATGGTTCACCATAATGTTCAAATTCTTTTTGGGGAGAATGGCAATGAAACTATGTTATTACCAATATAAATGCTAAATTTGCCTTTTCAATTACAGGCTCATTCTTTCCAGGTGGGAGCAATAGAACAAAAATAATGATCAGTGGGCTCACAACAATGCTATACATAAAAGATTCAGTCAAAACCCAAGAGGTGTATATTTTAAAATGGTTCTGAGAAGCATGTCAATTACAATAAATAAATAAATAAATAAACTGGTTATCTAACTTAACCTTGTGTACAATTTCCTAATGCATTTGAGTCAACTGGATGTTCAGGTCCTGTTTTCAAATGTGGTAACGCATTGGAGTGTTTAAACCTCTTTAAAAGTCAGTGGCACTTACTATCAGTGCCATTGCTAAAAACTAAGGACTTTTTTTTCCAGAAACTATGTGGGGGGCTTTTTGTTTGTTTTGATTGTCTTCCTGTTAATATAATAATTTTACCTCAATCAGGATAGAATGAATGTCCCACCTAGTACAGGTAATCCACTGGCTAGAAGAATACTGAATACTCCTGCTGAGACTTTGCCTGATGAAATGATGTAAAAACAAAGAACCTAAGTGAGACAACTCTAGTGTCTTTTCACTAGAAGATGTTGAAGTAACTGTTACATTTGCTGTACTTTGATATAGTCTGGAATTTTATATTTGATGAACTAGGGAAGACATTCTAGTCTTTGGCTGCGAATTTGAAGTTACAGGCATGCATTGGAGATTGGGAAGTTATTTGTCCATTTCTGCAAAACCAGAGCTTCTCTGTAAAGCTGCATGATATCCAAAAAGTCTATTTTCCTCTAGTTTTTTCACCTAGCCCCTTGTCTCCCTGTTTCCCACATGCAGTCTTTCTCCCCTGGAAATATCTGAAATTGTGAAAGCTGTGCTTAACAAAATGCATAGCTGCTGTTTCAAGCAGGAGTTGCTAGTACTTCTAGACAGAGAGAGTTAAATGTGTTTCTTCATGGTAGGCCATTATGCAGCATTGGTTCGATGAGGGATCTTAGGTGAAGACTCTTCTGAGCATGCAATTAGAGGAGTCCTACTCTACTCCAAGTCCTAAGGACAGTTGTTGAAGCAGCTGTCCCTCTCTCGTTCTCTCAGTGCTTTACATGTGCACCCAAACTGCACATGTCAGTTGGGTGCTCTTATTGCTGTCAAGCTCTTATTGCTTTTCATGTTTGGCTTGTGTCTTCTCAACAGTACAGGCAAAACTGAATGTTGCTGTATCAAAGACGAAGGGCTATAAGCATACAACTCCTGCCTTGTGAAGGTAAATGATGGGGAAAAGAGATGGGTTAAGGAGGGAGACTTAGGGGAAAGCCCTAATTTTTGGGCTTGCTCCTTAAAAAAATGGGAGAGTAAAGCTGTTGTTCTTGGAATGGACAGTATCCTTTATCAACCTAGCTTTCCAAATTGTATCATAGTCAAGGCATGACATTTTTCCCCATTCCTCAGTGTGAAGTTATAAACAGCTGCTATAGAGATAGGAAAATTTTCAATGTACACAAATACACTTGATCTCTCGGTATGAAGCACTTTCATTTTAGAAAATACAGCTTTTATACTACACATACGCCTCACATGTAAAAGTGAGTCACTACCAGCCACATCATTTTGAAAATGGAGTAGCTGGGATGGACTTGCTTTTTGACACAACAACCCAGTATCACATGTAGCCATCCAGGCAGCAGTACACTCACTTTTCACTCAGATGTCTCAGATTAAAGCCCAAAGGTTGACTTTCTACCCACGTAAGTCACAATGATCAATTATCTAAACTTGGCCCAAACACTGTTTAGAGGGACACCATGAGAAGTGGCAGTATTTCATCTATTGTCTTAGTAATCTTCTGTTAGCATTAAGAAAACTTTTCACTTACTAATTTGGACATTGAATATGGTTAAGTAACAGACATAGAGAAAAGGCGAAAAAAGTAACACCAATTAGGAATCCTGTTCACATTGTATGACTACAACTGGTGGTCTTCCTTTCTCTGGAAAACAAAAAAGTTTAACTCAATGCTCTTTTTTCACTGTCCTTTTTCAATTTTATTTAAGCATGAATTATTGCAAAAACTTAGTACTTCATGCAATTCCAAGCTACTAATTCTAATTTCTAGAGCCCTTCAGCCTTTGAAAAAGACTGAACTTAGACATTTTAGTATTTTCTGCATTTTGCTTGATATTCTTCCAATTTTTAATCTCAGTTAGGTCTCACATACTGGTTCAAGCAATTACAATGGATATTTTACATATCTGTTTCAGAAGATTTTGGAGGAATTTAACAGCAATAAATTATTTTGAGAGCAAAAGCTTGTAAAGAAAACACGTTTCACAGCAAAGGTTATTTTCCTCTTCAGCAGACACGACAAAGTGTTTTTTGGAAAGGCGTATACCTCTGTACTTGAGTGTTGTTTTTGAAGAAAAAGACTTAAAAGCAAGAGTAGAATATTTTCCTGTCTCTATAACAGGTTAAATCCTTCATTGTCAAGTTTGACTGAAGCAATGACTGTAATAGGAATAATTTGTTTTGTTGAATGGTTAGCTGAATCCTTGCTTTGTGCTTATTTAAGCAAAAGATCTTCATAAACCATATTCTGTTGAGCGTGTGTGTATGGTGTGTGAAAGAGATGGCAGTTTTGGGAATGCAGTTTCTAAGCATCAGATTTGGTATAGAATGTGGGCAGAGCAGCTGAGATCACCGTGAAGCTGTTGGTTGCCGTTTACTAATACATAAATTAATAAATTAAATTAAATTTCTGAAAGTTTAAATGAATCATAGTTGTGTGATTTAGTTCCTTGTGTGAGAGTTTGTGAGGATATATTTATGCTTGTGAACAAGCTTGTAGTAAAACATGCATTACAGAAAGAGTATCTTTCCATGTGTGTTTGAAGGCTTTTTGTAAGAATCAGAACAAGGAATATAATTCTTTATAAATTCCAGTGGGTTATCAACTCCCCTCCCCGCACACATGCTGCATCAAAGATACTCTTTACTGAAATCCAGCATTTTGATTAATGTTTTTGAAAATTATTCCACCATCTCATAGGTTTTATTCTATTACCATCAGCCGAGTGTGATTATGAAAGAAATATATTACCCTCAAGTTTTGGCTATCTTATATATCATCAGTTGTGATCTGGAACACAGAGGGCTGAGGTTGTGCTATGGGTTAGGAACCTTAATAGGAAACATGTTTTTTCATAACATCAAAGATAGTGTAAAAACCCCACAGTGCTTCCCAACAAAGTGCTACCATTGTCCTACTGGAACCTTTGACAAAGGAGGGCTCTGATTATATTTTCACTGACATGGTGTTAAGGTTTTTCTCTTAAATCCCCATTTCCCCGGATGCTTGCAATCATAAAAGAATCTCAGCTTTCATCTTTAAAGAAAATAAAACAGATTTTAGGGAAAAAAGTTTAGTCTAGCTTCCTGTAAAACAGTGGTTGTGAAAGAGCTAGCAAATATGAAGTATCTGTATCTGTCAATTTATCATATATAACACCAAGGGGCCAGAGACCAAGAAACAATGCAGTCAATGCATGAGCAAAAGATATTTGGAGAGCATGAACTATAGTCTAAATATATCAGAATGAGAGATAATACCTAAGGCTTGACAGATCTATAGCACTATGAGGGCAAATAGATTATATTCACCCTCTACTCTAAGCACAAGAAAATGTTCCTAACTTCTTGAGATCTAGTGATGTATCAGACGGGAAAAATTCATCACCTGATCTTCTTATCCATCTGTGGTGTGCCCATGTAGTTACATTTCTAGAAATTCAGAGAACCTCATCTCTCATAACATCCAAACAACGGTACAGAGAGAGAAGCAGTAGCACCTTCCATCTCATCACCAGCAGATTGCCTCAGAAGCTGGTCTGTGCAGGGAGAAGCGGGAACCTATAATGGTCACTGAGTTGTGTGAATCAGCAGATGAACGGATACGTACAAGGTTTTCATTATACAAACTTCTTGCAAAGTGCAAATAATGTTGAACATTATTTTGGGGTCACGTCCTTTTCAAACTATTGCTTTAGTGTTGAATATTAGAGCATTTGGACCTATTTATGGTATTAGTAGCCACAAGTACAGAAACAGTGAAGAAGTAAACCTGCTACTCCCTCCCTGCTTCTGGTGCAAGAAGACTGATTTCCTTTAAGCAGATCAGCTGTGTTTAGAAGTTAAACTTTTTTGCTGAGAACGTTTGATATAACCTCTTTTCAGGAAGTTTTTGTGGTTGTTTGTACTGCTTGAGACTGAATGCCTGTAAGCAGAACTGCTCTCAAGTACCTCAATAGCATGCTCAGGGGCTCTGTTGATGACTTCATTTCAGCCACTTCACTTCCTTTGGCCACATTCTAAGCACAAAATTTAACAGGAGAAGCATATTACCCATGCAGTGTGAAGACAGTTGACTTGGTCCCAAAGTTTTGTACATCTGAAAACATTCCTTCAACTGTCTAGATAAAATTTAAATCAGATCTTGAGTAAATGAATCTTAAAAAGGCTTATTTCCCTAAAGATTATTAAAAAGGGTTATTTCCCTAAAGAAAGCATGTGCCCTGTATTACTGAAAGGATTATTATAAATAATTATTCCACTGGAGAATTTCTGATTTTTACTTGACCATTTCATAACTCTTTCTTCAATATCACAGTAGTTCAAAACTAGGTATGATGAAGTAGAAACTTTAGATGAAATCTTCTGCTTATAAAGCAGAAAATACTGAGATGAAACACTATTGTCTCACTTTAAAAATTAATGTCTGCAATATTACACAAGCACATTTTATAAAAGTGAACCTCTGACAGGGGTTGCCTTCCCTGAGGAGTCATCACAGTGATACGGAAATAATGAACTAAACAGCAGTGATTAAAGAGACATTTTGATAAGACTAACCATTCCAGAGGAATAATGTCATATATAGCAAAATCAACGTTATATAAAGCTGAATACAAGAAAGATGGTATTTAAGTAACACTGAGTTACACTAGCTAAAAAGGCAATTGTATGTAAGAAAGCAAGAGCAATAAAGCTGAATATTCCGAAAAGACAGACGTTTAACAAAAATAAAGACTCTGAGCACTTGTTTAAGAAGAAAGTTAGTATTTTCACACCAGTGGAGTTAGATTTCCCTGTGATATCTTTTTCTATCCTGATTTTTATAAATACTTTGGGACGAGAGCTAAAAATTTATATCTCAAAAATATTTTGAAAACCTGGCATTTTTTAGCAGATCTCCTGCTAAAAATACTCCTGAGTGACTCCTGCCATAAGGAACAACAATAATAAAATATCATCATATCATGGCCAGTCTTCGCGAGCGAAGATTTGGGAAAGGTCATTAACCCTTCGAGCCTGCGCAGTGGATTTTTTAG